>NC_087261.1:16804166-17135916 GCF_037042905.1 Lytechinus pictus | reverse complement strand
AAACTGAAAGGACGGAAATGGTAAATCATGCAACTGGCTGAAAAGTGACAGCGTTCTGGATGAGGATCGACAACGCTCTCTGGACACTCCTCGACCCCTTTTCCACCCTTTCCGCCTTTTTGTTTTTGAAGTGTATTGCAATGAGTGACAGTGGGGCAAATGTCGTGAATGTAAGAACGAATAATGGTTACAACTATCATTACACCAAAGCAGTACCTTTGTTCGATCTGTAGGAATATTTCTTGTCACTAGTGAGAAACTTGAAGGAATATTCACTGGTATGAAGAAGGTTTCTGATGTACCAACGAGCTGAGGACAGTAAATCTGTCCTTTGTCTCCAGAACCTATGGGATTCTAAATGGAATAAATTCAATGGGTATAATCAGTTATGTGTTTCTTATGACATTTCTTAACCAAGGTTAAATGGAGAGCTTGATATGATTTCAAATATGAAATGTTAAATCATAGGGGTAATGCTGGTAATGATACTATTCATGATGAGATTGGACATAATGACTACATTGTAATATATGTTTTGGTAGTAGTCGTAGTAGTAGCCAAGTATTATTATTTTAAACGGATAATATTACTAATTACAGCAACGAAGCAAACATAGTAGAAATAATTATCATAACGAACTATGATACATGATGATCAATTACAATAATGAAGATGATAATTAGTTATGCCAATAGAATCATGACGAGTGTAACTAATATATCAAAGATGCTGAACATGATACTTACTATTACAATGCTGTAAAGCATGAATCAAATATGGTACATCTACGTTCTAAGTTTTTAAATCAATTTGCCTGAAGTAACTTGAATAAAACCAACAATTAAAAGATAAATCTTAAAGCAATTCTGATTGATTAAACCTATCAAAATTCTTTTTAAAAATGAAGATTAATTTTAGGAAGAAGAAGAAGAATAAATCAAGATTGATTTCATTCAGCGATTTTTTTTAATATGTTTTTATTACTTTTCAAATGTTTACAAACATCGTATTTTAATCAGCGACTTGCTGAAGTATTACATTAAACCTCTTTTGATACAAAAGCTAAATAAATCACGTAATCCGAGATGAAAATCTACACGGTAGGCTTATGTTTTTACTGATAAAATGCTTACATTTTCTCCAATCACCACTGTTTCACCGTCTTGGCATGAGCTGCTCTTATGCGTACACATGTTGTCATAAACACACCAGTCACATGGCCATGCACTTGAGACACAAAATGAACAACTGAAAAAGAAAACTCAGTTTTATTCCTTATAATACTACAGTGAAATTGACATTTTTTTTCAAAAGGCAATTTATTTATTTTATACCGGTCCAGATCCAGTGGCGGATCCAGCTTTCGCCCATAGATTTTTTTGGAAATCTTATTTTTTTGTCCTGACAATTGAACAATCTGAGTAATGTTTTTAATCCTGATCAAGATGCGTATGTAACAAGATAATTACTGCGAGCGCGAAGCGCGAACATAAATTCTTAATATACGTTCTGGCCTTATCGAAAAGGGACTTGCAAGGACTGTTTGCAGTCAGCCATGAAAACGATAAACATTTCAACAATTAAATAATGCGAGAACGAAGCGCGAGCTGAAAATATTTGACATTCCGACCTAAAATATGGAAATTCTAAGCATTTTTTTTTTATCACGAAAGGGATGTAACTAATTGATGCGAGCAAGAAGTGCGAGCGAAAAAAAATTGAGATTTCAGACCTTCAAAAAAGAGAGACACTCTATTCATGTTTTGTAAATCATGAAAAGATGGTAATCTACCTTCATTAATAATGCGGACGCGAAGCCCCAGCAGATTTTCTTGAAATTCTGATCTAAAAGTGGATAATATAAGCACGTTTTAAGTACAAGCTACGTATCTCAATAAACATGCATACATGTATTCTAGATTTAGACCTAGATTCTGAGCATTCTGAATAAATTTTTTTTATCATGAAAATAAAAAATGCGAGCGCGAAGCGTGAGCTGAAAGAAAGTATTTCATATTCCGATCTGAAAAAAGGGTTAATTTAAGAATTATTTCAAGCACTGTGTAAGAAAATCGTGGAGTGGATGTGGATTGCACTTAATGAATTATGCGAGCACGAAGCGCATGCTGATATTTTTAGATTATTATTTTGATCTAGAACCGGGACATGCTAAGGGCATTTTGTCATCATATGGAAATGATGACCATCTTCCTATTCCTCTTCCTAGGCGTGAGATGAAACTTGTCGATATTACATTCTGAAAAAAGGACAATTTAGTTATTAGGAATTCATGAAAAATAATGTTATTTCTTAATCTAATAAACATAATGAAAGCGTGAAATTTGTTGCTATTAAGACCTAAAACTGGACATTCGAAGCACTTTTGTAATTATGAATAGGATGCATTGGTTAATATATTTTTAACAATTAATGGGAGCGCAAATCGCGAGCCGAAATTTGGATAACTTTCATGAAAAGGAGATTTTAAGTAGTTTTGTTATAGAATATAGAGTGATACATTACTAACCATTCAAAATGCGAGCGCGCAGCGCTAGCTTATAGCCATACGCTTTGAAATCACACCTGAAAATTGATATTTTGCTAAATTTATGGAATGCATGAAGACAGTAGGTATTTGACAAATCAAATAATTCCAGCGCGCATCGCGAGCTGAAAATGTTTATATTGAAGAGCTCACTTGCAAAAGGGGTTAGGTCAATTTTTCATCAAATTTGACCTTTATGTCTCAATGTACATATTATTAGTACATGTAGCTATATAAGATGATACCAAAGAAAAGTTGAAGTTCCTATTAAAAAGTGAACTAAAATGGCAAAGAAAAATCACTTTTTTCAAAAGGGTTTATGTCTATTCCAGTTTAGTTGCGAAGGGGTTAAGTCCACACATATTTTTTTTGGATAAAAATATCTTTAAAAATATGAAGACTGGTAGATTTCTTTTATATCCAATTTTATGTTCTCATGGTAGGGTATCATGAAAATTCAATTTCGCATAAGAATATTGTAATATGGGAGAATAAAAAAATGATTTTCTTGGAGTGGACCTTACCCCTTTTGCAACCAAACTTTTCTGAAGAACTCATTTGTCAAAAGGGGTTAGGTCCATTTTTCATACATTTCATTGTTTTCTGTCTCTAAACCTCTAAATTCTTAGTCACTCTGATGATACCAAAGAAAATTCGAAATTCAAATGAAAACATGAATGAAAGTGGCAAAGAAAAATCACTTTTTTAATCAAAAGAGGTTGGATTTATTTCAGTTTACTCGCAAAAGGGGTTAGGTCCACATTGATATTTTTTTTTAATATATAGAAAAAATATGAAGACAGGTAGATTTCTTTTATACCCAATTTTATGTTCACATGATATGGTAGTACATCATGACAATTTAGTTTCTCATAAGAATATTGCAAAAAGTGAGAACAAAAAACATGTTTTTTCTCAGAATGGTCCAAAGTGGACCTAACCCCTTTTGCAACTAAATTCTTCATTATACATACCATAAAACATACATTTTACAGGGCATTTAAACAATCAAATTGTAAATCCAAAAGAAGAAAGATCGATATCCGAGCTGCAATATATGTTGTATATTGACTTCAAAACTTGATATATTAAGCTCCATATCAGCCTATTGAGCAATATAATTATGCATTCGAGCGCGGTTACATGATTTTTTTTATTATTTTCAAAGTCTTTCCCTCAACATATTTTATTCACACGTCTTCTTCTTATTTTTTCTCTCCCTTTTTCCTCCTCTCTTTCCCCTTTTTTCTTTTTTTCTTTCTCCGCCCCTTCTTTTGCTCCGCCAATAGGGGGGGGGGGGGGCTCGACCCCCTGGATCCGCATATGCAGATCTAGAAAATTCCCAAATTCATGCACATGTTAGAGAAAACATTTGGTTTGATATTATCATGATTATTGTACCATGGACCTACTGACTGGCCGATAAATTTTGGATAAGACAAGTTTTAGTCAAAAGTAATCATAACGTAATTAGGAAAGCCATTGTAATTGCAAAAATGAAATACTAATAAAAAGATAGAGTGTGGATCGGGATGGGTGTGGGTGAGGGTGTTTGTGTGGGTGTTCGAATGTGTCAGTTTAAGCATTAAAAACATTATGCTAGATACGATCAGGGCTGGATATAATTACATATCTACGTTCAATCGTTAATATATTCTTCGAAGCTTGGACTGGGAAGAGTCTCACAAACTTTTAATCCTACATATCAATAAACGTTGGAAAAACGTTGACAACTTCCCCTGCACAACTTCTTAAAAAATATAATCGCGATTAAATCTTCCTTTTAATAAATCAAACATAATATGTAACATGTGTAGTGTGTTATTATGGGTATAAACATGGGTATAATCACGGGTATAAACAAGAATGAGCTCAGAAAAATGTAAAGCTCAGCATGCTCAGGGTCAGAGTTACACCCTTTTTTTACTGCAAATTAAGGGAATTACTTGCAAGTTCTTATGCGTAACGAAGTGGCAAATTCTTTAAGGAAATACACGATAGATGCCAGATCGAAGTTATTAGTACGAATTTCCAAGATGTTCCTTAAATTTCTCTAAGCAAATGGGGCATGGCAAAATTTATCACATAGAGGGAAAACAACATTCTACATAGACAATAAAATGTGCAATTATTACCTTCATACAATATAAAGCGCTATGTTAAATATCCAGTGAAAGTTGTTACATACGATTTATGATAGGTGCAGTCAAACAGGATAAAATCCGTGCTTATGAAGTAAACTGTGGTCTCCGTTGAGAACACGGAGAGAGTCAAATTCTTATGGTCATCTGGTGGTTGAAACAAAATAAAAACAAATAACAAAAAAAAAAAAAAAAGAATCAACAATATCTTCCAAGGGACGTCAACGACATGGTTAGTGAAAAAAAAAACGTTTCCAGTATATTGGCAAGGGATCCTCATTCGTAAGTTGCAAAATAATGAGTGATTTTCAGATGCTTAAAATACCTATGTTTAATAAAAGTTCCAGTCATTAATCTGGGGAAAAAGACTGAGGTCTTTAAGTTCTTAAAGATAAAGAAAAAAACTATACATGTAATAATGGTAAAGCCATAAGAGCCTTGATAAGACTAACAGTTCTCGCCTCACCTTCTACAGGGATTGTAGGCAATTCGTCCACAGGAGGGATTGTACAAACTACTGTGTCGGACGTTGTAACAGCATTGACCAGGTAAGAGTCGAAGGCACACTGGTATTGGTGGTTGTCTTTGAGGGTTGGAAGCTGCTGTACAGTAATGGTGATCTAGAGTCGGTAAAGAGAAAGGATAACCTTTGATAGCAAATTGTTTTAAATAACTGAATGACCTCTTGTTACATATTTAACGATATAAAAATATTTTTCGATTTTGTTGTAGGAGCAGACTTTTCAATGTTTCGTAATTAATCCTAGACATGCTAGATGACTACAAAATGCACCTTAAATAAAACCAACATTCTTTAATTTTTATTGAAAACACATAAATTAATAATCATTATTTTTTTTATTAATTCCATTGAGTAGGCAAATAATCAGTAGGCCCAGACGTTAATCACTAATCTTATACGTTAAGCAAAGTGGATTCAGTGCACTGAGTTCATTGCCAATGGATAATAATAATAATACGGGTATATTTACTCAGGGAAGCCGCTTCAGTTCCGAAAACTGTTCTCCCAGCGGGCCCTGCTATTATCATTACCCCGGCTTTAGCTGGGCTGCCTAGGCGCTCAAAGCATTCAATGAATTTCTTCCTACCGGGTACCCATTCATCTCACCTGGGTTGAGTGCAGCACAGTGTGGATAAATTTCTTGCTGAAGGAAATTACGCCATGCCTTGGATTCGAACCCACGACCCTCTGTTTCAAAGTCCGAAGACTAATCCACTGGGCCACAACGTTCCACAATAGCTTCAATAATACAGCTTACGTTTCTAACCGCAGATTTTTAACAAGTTTCCAAGATTTCTGGTAACATGCCGTGTGTCTTTCCACCTTAACGTTCATGGTTTATGTTAGTATTTTAATGATTCAACAGCATTTTCACGGTTAAATCGGGCCTTTCGTTTTACGTTATGTTTTATGTAAGATCTGGCTGGATTTTTTAGATCTTTTTTTACTATAAATTTCCATTAATGTATAAAGAAACTTTCTGTTTAAAAAGTGCCATAACTAGGAAACTTTAAGGCCATGACCGAACCTTTGATCACCCCAAAACATTCTACTTCAAAAACTTCTTGTCTAAGAACATCACAAACCTCTTGTGTAATTTGATATGGTAGTCTATGATCAGGCTGGACATCTGAGATGGATACACATTGGATGGCATTGTAAGACAGCCACCGGGTAGATTCATCGGGAGAAGGACATTCTTTGTATCGGGTACACCTTGTGGTGGAAAGGATATACATGAAAGTGGATTAGGAAGCATATCAATTATTTGAGAAACATACAAAGTCGGGGACTATTTTATTTTAACCTAAAAAGGCCTTGTTAAAGTTCATTGAAATTTTCTTTATAGAGTCCTTGCAAATTTTAATTTTGGTAGAAAATTCATTAATTATATAAAAGCTTGATATGCTGAGAGGTGTAAATTTAGGTTTAAAAAGGCAGTAATTTCCCTCTAACTAGACGAGTGAGACAAGGTTGTCCAGGGGAATGCCCTGTTATTCTTGGTAGTTGTAGATTTTTTGCATCAATTGATTTAAATAAGTATGATAACATTTAAGGTATAAGTTTGAAGGATAATGTAAAGTTGAGGTCGAGATCAGTCAATTCGCTAATGACACAACAGTATCTGTAGCAGATGAACTGTCCTTAAAAATGTAATAGAAAGAGTCAAAATATTTCGAAAAGCTCAGGTAGTTTTGGAACTTTTATTAATATTATTTTTAATAAGATTGATTGGAAAAGTGTATTACTGCTAGGGGTGTATTCTATTCAAATTATGTTTGATGCTTATGAAAAAACTTGTAATGAAAAAGTTGTCATGGGGTAATAAAAACATTCTCTATATGAATAAGTGTTTGTTTTGGAAGCATTTGGTATGCTCAGACATTCATGTTTATTGGAGATACAGTGTGAACTATGGATCATTGATTATAATAAAGAAAAATATATTTATGTGAATCGAAATTAATCTGGAGTTGTATACCTGAAAAATGAAAAAAAAAAACATTTTGGTTAAAAATAAACATTGCTCAAATTATTCAACTGTCGGCTATATCCAATTGAAGTACAACGATCCTGTTTTACATATAGAACAAAGTCAACAAAATAAACAATTATTTAGTGGATAAAGTGTTTATAACCCCAAATGTTAAACAGTATTGGTACTTTATTTTAAATAAAATTTGATTGCAACAATATCTGGAAATAAAAGGTTACTTTCCTTGAATAATTTCGTTTAGCTGAATTCAACTTTATTTTTTGTTATAAACTTGAATGTTCGAATGGATATCTGTTTCAATTTAGTAGCAAAATCTCCCCTTTGTTTTACGTGTAAATCTGTTGTTAATTGCTATCACTTATTTTAAAATTGTCATTATTCTAGACGCTTTGGGGGTTAAGTTCAGTGATTTTTTTAAACATCAATCTGAATATTAAAATTCTTGATATAAGAATATAAAGTTATTATGATTTGTAGACACGATGGTGATGGACACAACATCATATAATTTTTAATGCATTACTTGATTTAGCTTCTCATGCAATTTCTCAAAAAAAATCAAATCTTAAAGAAATATTTGAAACATTCTTTGAAAAAAATAAAATGGAGAACAAAGATTGTGTTTTGGAAATATTGCAAAGAAGAAGATTGAAAAGATAAATTACGCATTATGTTGGCTTACTATTAAATAAGTATATGATTTCTTCTTACACCTATAAAATGTGTATTTTTTTATGTTAAATGTTATTGTATATCATGCTGTTCTTTAGTTCATTGCACAGTGACAATGTGAATAAGAACATTAAAAAAGAGAGATAATGAAAAAGTATAACCAAATAATAATCGGAAAAAAAGTGATATAGAATTTATTCAAGTCCAATTATCATCATGTAAGCCTATGTCAATTATGGATAGGGGGGCGAAAGTAAATATACTGCAAACTTGCCTTGCCTCTAGAGTACACCATCCACAGTAAGGATCTCCATCATTTCCACCATCCTCACCAATGCACTCCTCGCAGGTCTGGTACTGTCCACAGTTGACTATATCGACTGTAACAACCCGATTCTTAATTTGTAAAAGAGGTAATCAATTATTGTACCGGGGTTCTTTTTATGAATTACAATAAGGACCTATTCCAGAACTCATAATGGTATACAAAAGTCGGTTTCATGTTGATAGCACGCTGTGTCCGTCTCCATATTACAAAAAAATCGTCTCAAAGCTTTAGAAAAAAAATAAGATTACCATTTTCGTGTGATATCACGTTATTTGCTTTTCCTCATGTATTTAGTTAAATTCTCACCAAGTGCACTATAATGCTAAATTTAACTTTTCTCACATGTGGACTTTTTGGTAATTAAAGTCTTATTTCCATTAACTTCAATTAAACCTTCTATAAGAAAATTCTCACCTGCGTCGAGTGTCGGTCTGAGCTTGTAGCAAGTGTAAGTTGCTCTTTTAATTCATCAAGGAACATCTCCTGTAAGACAGAACCACCTCCAAGAAAGATGTCTTCATACACGTACCCGAAAGAAGTGTTCACTATGTTAATCTTTTTTGACAAACACAGCAAGTGATAATTAGCCTTTTAACATTTCGAATATATTAGGCCTACGTTGAAATACATGTATCCAACAATAAACAGTTTATAGAAGGAATTACAAAGAAAAAAGACGACCACATAACCGAGATGTGTCGATTGCTCTCGTCTATTCATGGATAAGAGTCTTCACAACTACTTCCACGTGATATTTTGAAACCGTTTTTTAACCCATTATCTGTCTATCTTGTTGTTGCAATATAAATTATTTACACGTACACGAGAAGCTGAACGAATTTGTTCTTAAAACGTTTGATGAATAGTTAGATAATTCATTCTAGAGAATTATTTTCTCAGTGAAAATTAAAGATGACACAGTGCTGGTCGATTTGAGATAAAGAAAACGACTTCAATTAAACAGTCTTCATTTTTAAAATTTCAATTTCAAGCCAACTCAAAAGCACGGAGGGGTAAGAAGAAAATGACGAACCTTTTGAAAATATTATAGAGCATTCATATAAGATTAATCATCTTGGCTCATTTCTCAAGAAATAATATCATCAATATTGGCGACACTAATCAGATAAAAAAAAATATTGCACAATTATTCAATTTGTGAAAATAATGTTGCAGTCACTTCATTTCTGTTAATTTAAAAAAAGAGAAGATAATCCGTAACAAAAACTACATGTATACGAAACAAATATATATTTACCAATAAGAAAAAAGGCCTATAAAAGCCTACAGAAATTGCAACATTAAGACAATTAGGTGATCGCCCTGCTCAGCTGACCCATGACAACACGAGTGTTCTGCCGCAGGGTCTACTTTACACATTAAACAAACTCTGCTACCAAATAACTTGTAAATACTTATATAACCACGCATATTCATCATGGTATATAAACTTGAGGAGATTTGTTCAAACAAAACCTTTCTGTAGTTTTCTTCTGTTAAAAATTCGCTAGGAGTATGATCATTTGCATATACAATATTTCATTCCCTAATATATTCATAAGACTTTTCCTTTAAAAAAAAGAAAAGAAAGGACTTAATGGGTGTGCAGGTTGGCGTGTGTAAAATGTTCGGATGTGTGTGGAAGGGGATGGGTAGGTAGTCCTGGGCCCCGTCTTACAAAGATTTATGATTGATCCAATCAATCGTAACTATGGAAAGCCAGCAATGTAAACATCTAAAATACATGTTTGTTTAAAATATTTTTTAGAAGTGATGCATATTCATACATTCACTGTTTTCTCGACAATTCAGTAGGGGAAGGCGGGGTAAGTTGAGCATAGGGGCAAGTTGAGCCACCACCCCAGGCCAATAATGAATGAGTCAGACATTGTGATGGTTTCATGTATTGATGACCCATTACACAATCTTTATCCCTACCACATTGTTTTCGACTTTGAAACAAAAAGGACTTTTTAGAGGGAAAAATACAAATTTCAGCAAAAAAAGTAAAAAAGGGTGTAAAATAGATGAGTGCATTTTACCCACACACGTCTTTAAATAATAAAGTTGAGCCATGGTAATTCTGATGGTAATGTATAATAGAAAATAAAAGAAAACTTGAAAGAGCCATTGATATGCAGGCAGAAAGGTGCAAATTCACATGATAGTTCTTTTACTTTTAGAGGATGTTAGTATTTGTAGAGATTTAAAAAGGGAAAAGACTTAAAATAAAAAAATGACATACTGCTTCTTCCCACATACATTTAGTTTTTGTGGTTCAACTTACCCCCGCGGGTGGCACAACTTACCCCACATATGGGGCAAGTTGAGCCATTTGACATTGGTTTTTTCAAAGATCACCATGAATTTCAGTGTGGGGGTAGAAAGTTATATATAGGTGAAAAATGTTTCCCAAGAATCAAATTTAAAGGCAAGGTACTTATTTCTACAATAGTATTAGTCATATCAATTCTAACATGCAAAATGCAAAAAGTGTCACAACTTACACTGCCTTCCCCTATGCTTCTCTTCGTTTTCAAAGGACATTGAGCAAATTTCCTAAATAACTTTTTTTTACCTTTGATGGATTTCCATATACCTGAGATTAATTGGATCAATCGTAACTCTTTGTAAGACGGGACCCTGGTGCACGTACCTTATGTAGGCTTCCTTCTGTATTTCCTACGAATGCCACTGTGTGGTGTCTTTCTATGGTGGTCACAATTGAGGTTGAAATCACATTATTAGGGATAGTAGTGGTGGGTGAGGCAGATAGGGGATTCGTTGCACTGACATAACTGTACAGTACATACCCGTCTTCAAATGTAGCTCTACACGGGTACCATTCCGGTGGTGTGTAATTCGTAGCGGGATACTGTCAGGTGAAAGCAGAAAGCATGTAATGCATTTGGTGGGCAGAAATAGATGACTAAGAGTGTAGTGAATATTTTTTGTAAACAAGCGCACACCTAGTTACAAAGAATGCGTATAGCATTTTCATTTATTTCAAAGCAGGATAAAAGAGCATTGTCGATTAAATACCTTGCTCACGGGCATAGGTGCTGTGGCCGGGGATCGAACCCCGGACTTTCGGTTACACTTCGTAATTCCGAAGGTTCGTAATTCCGAAACACGTAAATTGCCTATACCTCGATGTTCGTTAATCCGAAAACGTAAAAGGGTTCGTCAATCCGAACATTTGTGGCGTTATTCCGAAGGTTAGTTATTCCGAAGGTTCGATAATCCGAAAACGAAATAAGGTTCGATGTTCCGAAGGTTCGTTAATCCGAAAACGAAATAAGGTTCGTTGTTCCGAAGTTTATTCAATCCGACAACGAAATAAGGTTCGTTAGTCCGAAAACGAAATAAGGTTCGTCAATCATTTAGTTTTTGGACTAACGAACCGTCGGAATTACGAACCAAATTTTGTTTTCGGACTAACGAACCTACGGAATTACGAACCTCACTTCGTTTTCGGACTAACGAACCTTCGGAATTACGAACCTCATTTCATTTTCGGACTAACGAACCTTCGGAAATACGAACCTTCGGAATAACGAACCTTTTGAATATCCGAAGCTTCGTTATTCCGAAGCTTCGGAATTACGAATGTATGCGGGACTTTCCATGTATAGCAATTAGCAAGGCACCTTAGACCACTCGGCCACGGCACCTGAATATATTCAGCATAATCGATTTATGTAGTGTTAACGTGTAGGTATAAAACAAAGATTAATTTATTGACAAGGTCAAGTGAGGAAGAATGCATGACTACTTGTGTTCGTTTGGTGGTATGGAAAGACACTTTTTCAAATTGTACTATATTTTGCATTGCTTTATCATTGAATTATATATTTTAAACATGGATGTTGGCGCGGAGGATTATCAATTGTTCATGGGGGAGGGAGGACTTCTAAAAAAAAATACATAAGAGACAATCCTCTGCGATGACGTATATTTATACCTCACATAGTAATGTAAGGTAAAAAAATAAACACACACTTATATCTTTGATTGTTCAAACTTTATTCTTTGCCGAGCAAGAGCTGCAGAACAAATTGCAATTTGATCCGCAGCTCTTTGAACAATCAAAGATATAAGTGTGTGTGTGTTTATTTTTTGTTTACCTTACATTACCAGGTAGATGAGAATCTGCAAGCAGACTCTCTTCTACCTGGTTCGAAATATTATGTTGACTTAAGGCCCCGGCTAATCTAGATAAAGACCAACGTGTAATGTTATTTTAAAAATAAAACAATAATAATTTCATTTATGCTTTCTGTCTGTATTAACATGATGGATCCTACATGGACATGATGGAGCGGAGCAACAACCTTGGAGAGTTGCTGTTTACTGCCAGGGCCTTGTTCACACTTTCCCTCATTTTTGGTGTGTGTGTGTGTGTGTGGAGGTGGGATGCATGTAAATTCGTCACGACACCTCCTTTGCATTATATTTATATGTTTATCAGTATTTGGGGGATATTTTTGTCAGTTTTATATCCGTTCATCTCTTATTTCTCCTCTCTTTGTTTCCACTGGGCTAGCCCCCTTTCCCTGGGTCATCGCAGGGTTTAACGTTTCACGTACACATAGTTATGAAACTAACATCTCAAATTTTTATACCTCAGGTCTCGTAGGAATTACGCTACATTCATCTTGAATTGAAGGATTAATCTTTGAAATGGGATTTTTTGCATGTTCTCCTTCTTTGATTTCAAATTTCACAAGTTACAGAATCTCGTCAGATTTCAATGTTGCAATGATTTTTTTAAGATAACGTCTGTAGCATTTCTGTTTTGAATTAATCATTTGTGTTCAGGGTAGAGTGTAAAGAAACCGAGGGCACGAATGCTTGGTTCTGGTTCTTTTCATTAACAAATCATTGCAGGGATGCATGTGGGGGCAAAGCAAACCTACCAGTCTGGTATAATCGCGAGAAGGAAATCCTTGACAAACCTGAACTAATTTAATTACGATTTTAATTTGACTATCTAAATAGATAAATTTACCCCCCCCCCCAAAAAAAAAAAAAAAAAAAAAAGAACAATCATTCATGGTCATCAAATCAAAACAACTTACCTTTTCACATTTACTTCCAGATATGAAGCTATTCTCAGTGCCAGTGCCCTTTCCTAGAATGCAACCTAAGATAGCATCTTCAAAGCCCTGCTGGACATCGATCATCTTATACACACAAAGAGAAGACGAAGGTGAAGATGAGAATACCGCGTACAATAAGTCATCCGTGGTGTTGATATTCATCGATTCAGCTAACTGGGATCCTGCTGGTCCAATGTAAACTGACTGAATGACATTTCCATTTTGAGACCCATTATGTCCACACTGCAACTCTATTTCCGTGTAAGATTCAAAGTTTTCGTCGCTTGAACTACGACAAATACGTCCGAGATAAGTTTTCTCACTTCTTGATATGAAATAATAAATGTAATCATTGTAGGAAGTAAGATGTTTAAAATAGTTCTCATTTTGGATACGCATGACGTGGCCAGGTATATTTTGATGTGATTGCAGGTCTGAAAGACTATGCTTTGATATGAAAGTGATCTCTGTATGGCCTCCTCTACCACTGATTCCAGTAAATAGATAAAATGATTCATCTAGATTACCCATTCCATTCCATTCATAATCGGCACCAGGAGCCACGACTCCCACAGTTGGTAGGTCTCCTGTTGCAACAACATATTCAGTATTACGTAAATATCCCAGATCAACGGATATATTAGCCAAGTCCTTTTGCTGGCAATCACTGCCACGGCCACCGCATGAAATCAGCTTATAATGCTGAGGTGTTATCACCACCACTAATAGTTTGTTATCATTAATATAATCTCTATTCGGATAATAGCACTTTCCAGTGTCCACAGTCTCTTTTAGAGCCAGGTTAGAGTCGAGTTGGTAGAGCCTCTCTCGTGCTCCTATATAGATGTCGCCAGTGATGTTGTTGATGGCGATGTGGTTGAACGGTAGGTTGGAGTCAGGATCGGAAGGTGTAAATGAAGATACCAAGTAGGAGGAGAGGGGAGCTGATTGGATTGATTTGAAGTGAAATATTATGAGACCCAGATAGAGCACATATGCTCTCTTCATATTATGTGGTCTATTCCGCGCCATGTCCTTTTTATTCTGCATCAAGGCTTCTTTGTTAATTCACAGTCTGCATAAAAAAAACGAAGTGAGTGAAATAGCATTTATGAACCACAGATGTTCTAATAAGGACGCTTTTTTTCTTTACATCTGAGACTATACGATGCGCATTAGTTTCAAACTACATGTATAGTAAATCATAATATCCCCGAAACCTGTTAAACGTTGAAATGTTTTAGAAGAGAAAATCTGCGAGTATAAAAAACGTCACCTAGAACATTACATTGGATCGATCGTTGTGCCTTGGCGAAGACATTTATGGCAACACAATGTGATTGATAGGGAAACTTTGAGTCATAGTTAAACAAAAGGTATACGCCCCCTCTGGCATGGCTGGAGGGCTAAGAATACACCATGGTAAATTGTAAATTGGTAGAGGGGGCGAGAAATATATCGAAATCGGAAGTATATAATGTCATGTGACCATGGTGACGAAAAAGAAAATGAAGCAAGTCTAATGACAAAATAGTAAAACCATTAAAGCCACAAACAAATGCGTTGTCAATATAAATGTAGTCTTTGAAATAATCGATTGTCTATTATAATTGTGCATGTAGTAAAAATCTGATTAATAAGCATGGGGGGGGCTAACTTGGCTCAGTCGGTAAAGTTTGTAAACCTGTCGAAACAAAGGTCGTGGGTTCGAGTACACCCCAGGCGGATGACTGAAGCCTGTGTTGCGTGTAAACGTCTCCCCTCTGTCCCATAGATGCATGCTATGTTACAGTGGAAAATACTCCGTCCCTCGGATAGGACTTTAAATGAGGCCCCGTGTAGAGGAGAGTCACCACCTTTGCACGTTAAGAACCTACTGCACTATTCGTATAAGAGAAGGGAGAAACCGCGATGTAGTGGTCTACCTGCACTCCCCTATCAGTTATGTCGGGAGAAGAGACCTGCAGGTCATAGTGATTCAGTTCGCTTTTTGCCTCCCAGGCACAGGTGACCCCCCCCCCCCCCCAAAAAAAAAAATAATAATAATAATAATAATAATAATAATAAAAAAATAAATAAATAAATAAAAAATAAAAAATAACAATAATTAAAATAATGACCAATGTGTTCGCTATTGCGAATTATATCATCGAGCATTATAAACTACTTGACCGCAAATTGAAAATGATGGAAAGAATACTTTAATTGTAGCTGTACTGTTTTTTTACAAGCAATCATATTACCTACCTCATTGGTTTATAACGTTTGAATAGCAGCTGTAAAGCAAAGCCTAAGTTACGTCACCCATTTTGTGAAAAAAGGCGATTCCATTTGAGTCATTTTTTTCTCTTTTTGTGCAACTGTCTCTTAGGATCTAAAATTGTCTTGAGAAGGAGACATGCTTTATACGTAAACCAACAAATCACTACTATGATAAATGATGTGATATAAATTTTCTACAAATAATGAAAAATATGCGCTGGCGAAAGAAATTATATTTATTTTTCAAGACTTACCATCCCAACTGAATACAAGAAATACAGAGTGAACATTCACGAGGACCACTACAAATATAGTTATTATATACCTCAGCTTTGATTAAACTGAACACTGCTTCCTCATTTAGAACATACCATTTTAGCGAAATGTGAGTGTGTACAGTCTATGTGTTTCAACCATTGTTCTTTTTTTTTATAGTTTAGACAGGTCAAGACAAATTCCTGTATTTAATACGTTTCACCTGCAATGTCTTTAAAATATGGAAGGACACCTGGTATTTAAAAAATTAGCAATTAACAAACAACGCATACCTATTTCACCCCCTTGATTACAATGGAACGAGCTCAAAGGTAGATCTTCCTAAAAAAAGAAACCCCATAGCTATTACCTCTATAATACTATACGTGTGATAATTGTATTAGCAACCACGCTTACCATGCTTACAGTCGCGGTTCCAGAATTTTGAAATAGAGGGGATGCAAGTAACACATTTTGAAATAGAAGTGTCGCCCACGTAATTTTTCTTAGATGTTGCTTTATTAATGTGAATGATTAATGGGGAAATTCTTAAAATATAGCGGAAGATGTTTCCCTTGCGCCCGGGCCTGGGTCCACCACCGCGCTCATGTTTTCCAGACGTTTTCTTGTACCGTTATGTCACAGGCTGATGAACATAGACTGTTATTATGTGACACTGCTTTATAAGGACACGTGGTAAAAAAATTGCCATGTTATTCCAATCTCTGAATGTTGATATTACAAGAGCCCTGGCGACAAAAAAATCTAATCATCCATGAAATCAGTATTCGTTGAATAGATGAGCAACAATACTCCAGCTCTACCCTTTGAACATGTTGAACACGGTCCTTTCCAAAAAAAAAAAAAAAAAACATGAAAATAATTTTATCGGGATCTTCATTATACATGTAAATGTATCAACTGACAGATTATTTCACAAACGCTCCTGAAGGGGGATTAGTCATCATGATCCGTTAAACAAATGAAATTTACGCATTTCATACTTCATAACAAATGGGGCAGCTGCTCGGTTCTTACCACTACGTCACAAATCAAAAAGTAAAAATTCTAAAAAGTTATTAATCCTTGATGGATTGCCCTCAAACCTTCACCAGTATTTTTTTTCTGGTAATTTTACCACAAACTTTTTTTCAGGATGAACTTCCCTTTAAGAGAGTTTGAAGTTTTGATGGAAATGACATAGATTGTGGGGGGGTGGAAATTATACGTAATATTGGTCGACATCCTGGTGAAGGGGCTGATGAGGGTGTCTTCCTACCCTTTATAATATACATGTGTATATGCAGAGAGAGAGAGAGGGAGGGGGAGAGCATTGAACGTGCCTTGGACGCTCTGCCACTCGGGGTTTTACGAGAAGATGCGGACTAAATAGATGTCCAAGTGAGTTTTTTTTTCTCATGTGGCGTGCAATGGTCCGTTTTCAAAGAATGAAAAAGGATCGAATGGACTTGAGTGTCTGCATTATGTGATTATACTCGGCAAACAAAATGACAAAACAAAATAATATGCGATTATGTCGTGGCTTTATTCAATAGAGATGAACACTTTTCCGAATCTGGTGTCACAATCACATAAGTACAAAACATGGATATGAATACCTCTGATTAGAGACTTACATTCATGTATGTCTGGAACCAACCGATAGCCTTTGTTTAGCTCCCCGAAGGGGGGTTAAACCCCCGGCTAGAAGGCCCCCCTCCCAGAAAATTCAACGTGAAATTTCACGGCTGCTTTCCCACTGGTTCTCTGCTAGCCGGACAGGAATACCAGCACAGCTATTAACTACATGTATGAGCTATCGGCAAATCGGTGGATTACAGATGGCATACTTATATCATATAATATACATATATATACCAGCCTTCCCGCATGAGAACTTGGGTGAGGCCAAAATTTCAAGAAAAATATAAATGTATACAGAATACCAGCCTCCCCGCCTATGAGATCAGGGGACCGTTTCATGAAAGTTGCCAGCACTGAAATGTTGTCTTTCTCCGACATTTACTATAGTAACAGTCAGAGACTAGTGCCTTTCAGCCAATCAAAACCAAGGATTCACTGAAATAGTCAGCACTGACAAATTAGTCAGTGCTGACAACTTTCATGAAACACCCACCTGGTGAGGCCTAAACTGAAAGTTCGAGCGTGACACCCTTACATTCAAATTACAATTGCGTTCCTAGTACTAGGCCCTATGTAAAGTTATAAATAAATCCCCTTCGTCTAGGTACCAAATGAGGACCCGATTCAATATGAAATATTAATCAACGTACATGGCATCAAAGTGGAAAATCTAATAACTAGAGGCTAAAATATCATTCACTGCTTTACACACCTTGCAAATTACAAGCGAATATTTTGGACGTTCATCTCCGTTGAAAGCCAAGACTAAAAGGAAGGATTTTTCGCGCCTTCACCTATACTAGGCGCGCGCGCCAAAATATGAGCGCTCCTTGCGCCCAGTATAAATTATTGTCATTGTGCGCATAAACAATACCGTCTGGCGCACCATTGTGACGTATCACCTCATCAACCGCGCCATTCTAAATTACAAACACCTTCATGACCTGGCTTTGTTCGCCGACCTATAAATCATTTTAAATCGCCGAGTCGTCTTTAAAATACATTAGCTCCGTTTTCTTTTTTGTTTGTTTTTGTTTTTTAGTTTTGTTTTTGCTGAGGGTGTGTTTGTTCATGAAGAGAAGGTATTTCTCTTAAGGCAAAGGTTACAGATTCGAATCTTCCGTTTCGTTACGTTTGATTTTTTTGTCTACTTCCCATTTCATTTCATAGTCGGTGTTTTATTTATTTATTTATTTATTTATTCATGTTTTATTTATAACAAATGATAAAATAAGGTGGAGGGTAGTTCGATTCAGTTATAAAGCTGCTTTACAACGAAGCCCTCCCCCTTTACAAACATAAAATAGACCATGAGCATGATAATATATACATAAATACAAGTGAAAATTGACATAAAAAGTTATAATATATAAAATGAACACAAAAAAAAAAAAAAAAAAAAAAAAAACAACAAGGAAGGAATACTAGAAAATACTTTGTTAAAATAAATGTTTGGCTAATTGGTAACCTCGTTTACAAGAATTTATAGAATTGGTGGATTGAACTCAAAATGGGAGTTTATTGAATAGGGAGCTTGCTTTATAAGAGAAGGACTTTCTTTTAAATTCAGTTTTGGGGAATGGAAAGTCGAGGAGAGAATTAAGTGCATAGCGGTTACAATATTTAAAGGTGCGATAAGTAATAAAAGATTTTAAATAATTAGGGGCTTTTATATTAATTATTTTGAATACTACTAAACAGTAGTGATATTTTAATCTTTGTTAAACGGTTGCCAATTTACGGTTGTAAGAAGTGTGTTATAATCCTTATTTAATATTAATCTCGCATATCTATTTTGTGATTTTTGAAGTTTTCAGTTTGGGTTTTGTACAGGGACGACGCGACGGCCTCGCTACCCTAAGAGGGTCGTCGGGTAGCAGAGCATACATGACCAGAACAAACTTGATTAAAGTCTTCAAAAATGGGGCTTAAAATCACTGTCAAAAAGACCCCAAAGGGTGTGGACTATTTAGATGGAACAATATACTTAATTAAACACCGAGAACTATCAGTCGTACAGAAAATGACATGGTAACGCCCTCTAAGTCAACCGCCTGTCCAATCAACAATAGGGGGAATAAACACAACGCCCCAAGCTGAGCGGACGCTTTTGACAGGAGCTCTGCAGCAGTGTTGTTTTCACATAGACGTTTTGGCGGGAAATTCAAGTCGGCTACACCCGGCTCCTCACCGGCATCTGTGCCGCTTCCTAGCCACCTCCAGTCCATCGGCCTGCTCCCCCTTTTCTGTTGAATGGAATTGATTTCTGATTGATCTCCAGTTGTAGTAGATCGAGGATTGAACAGTCCAGTTGCCGTAGTGAGCGGAGTTGGAGGCTTGGGTTACCATATAGCCGTTCCCATGGTGACATGCACTCTTATTAACACTACGTTAACGGGTAAGAGACTAATTTCAATTTATCAATAGGCCTACAGATTATTATGTTCTTGTAAAATAAGTAATTATGGCGAATAACCTTTCGATATCCTCGGGCGAAGAGGATTATTTAGCAGCAGCGAGTAATAGATTTAGGCAAGCGCCAGATGAATTAGTGGTTTCTTCCGATGATCATACTGTCCACGATGAGGACAGTTATGATGAATCGAATTGTTCTTGGAAAACGGCGATCAATAAAAATTCTATCCGATCGGCTAAGAAAAGGGCAAGGGTTAGGAGCAATAGCGATAGTACTCTAAATACGAAGAACAGTAAAATGCCTACATTCTCTACTCCCACGCATACAAGCAGGAGGGTAGTCATTGTTGGCCTTGAAAATAAGAATATTTGCAGAGCAAGCCCAGTACAGGTGTTCACAGAAATTCATAATCTGGTAGGCAATCTGAATGGGAAAGAGAAAGTGAAAAATATGATGATTTTGAAATGTGAGAATGACATGCAAGTCATGAAATTGTTGGAACTAACCAAGCTTGCTGGTATAGACGTTAAAGCAACGCGTTATGAAGATAATCATGATTTCACAACGAAAGGTGTTATTCATAGAATAGATACACAGATAAGTAATGAGGACATTGCAGAAGTATTGAAAGATCAGAATGTAATTCATGCTAATTCATGCTAAGCGTTTTATGAAGAAGACCAATGGTGAAATAGTACCAACCCCATCAGTTCTCATCACCTTCAAAGGCAAGAATAAACCGGAGACAGTAAACTTTCTGTATGAGCTTAAACGTGTGGACAACTTTAGTCCACCGGTGCCAAGGTGTCACAAATGTCAACTTTTTGGGCACATGAAGGAAAACTGCAAGGGTAAATTGCGCTGTGTGAGATGGGGAGGGGAACATGATTTTGAAGAGTGCACACAAAAGGAAAATCGAAAATGCTTTAGATGTGGAGATAAACACTCGGCGGCGTATCAAGGTTGCAAAATTTACATAGAGGCAAAACAAATACAAAAGGTTAAATTGATAGGAAAACATTACATACGCACAAGCGACTAGGGTGTATCGCACTAAAAAAAATGAAATAGTGGAAGAGGCAAGTAAGACCATTAGTACGAGCGACACTAAAGAAAACACTCAAAGGAAACTAAAGAATGTTGGTCCCATTTCAAATCCAATGGCATCTGACCACGAATCAATCCAACAATCAACGATTCCGCGCCCAATCCGAGTACAAAGGAACAATGAAGGAAGGCGGGAAAGAGATAAGGAGTCAGGACAAGGAACTGATTCGAATAACCAAAAGAAAGATACTGTCAACACATTAATGAGTGTAGCACCCCTGGATTTCATTATGTTTATTCTATTTGTGATACGTAAGTTACCACAGTCTGAAAACGATGATCAGTTTTTGGAATCTGTTGTACATGCTAGTCGTAATTTCTTAAAGACAGACATAACCTTGGAAATGGTCAAGTGCCACCTTTAAATAAAACAGTCTGTCTCTGATCTAGTAATAGTCCAGTGGAAAGCTCAAGGCATGGTTTCGCATGGGTCGGACTTTCTAACTTCTCTTTTTGATAATAATTTATTGGGTTCCAACCCAGACATTATTTGTATTCAGGAAACATGGTTTAATGATTTTAATGTGTCGTTCATTCCTAATTACTTTTGTGTTTGTAGAAACAGACAGTATGGTAGGAGAGGTGGTCTGGCTATGTATTTTAAAAAGGACATCGCTTTCCAGGTTATGAAAGTTCAAGAGTTAATCGAATATCAAAGGGTAGATATTTTTTCAAAGAAAGGCATTATTTCCATTATCAATTATTATAATCCCTGTAAAAAGATTGAACTATAAGAATTAAACTTCATGATTAGAAATGTACCAGGGAAGCTTATTATTTTAGGTGACTTTAATAGCCACAATCCTCTATGGGGGAGCAGCAAGCTTGATTCCAACGGAAGAACTGTTGAATCTTTCATGGAGCTTAATGATCTAGCATTACTCAATGACGGATCACCAACAATACTAGACCCGCACTTTGGTTCTTAGTCCATGTTGGATTTATCTATAGTCTCCAAGGAACTAGCTTGTAGTATGGAGTGGCAAGTATTGACCAATAACTTTGGCAGCGATCGCAATGCAATCGTGATCAAATTAATACAGACAAATAACGTAAATATTAAAGAAAACGCAGATATAGGTTTTAGATGGAGTTTTAGAAACGTAAACTGGGAAGAGTATAGAAAAGCAATTAAAAATGAATTACTTAATCTAAATTACAAGAGACATTACTCGGCATGTAATTTGGATATTCAAGGACGATATGATATAATAGTTAAGGTAATCTTGAATGCTTCGAAGAGGTGTATTCGTCGAGTGCGAATAGGAGGAGAAAACAGAGGTAAAATAACTCCCTGGTGGAACGAAGCATGTCAAAAAGCGGTGGCGGAGAGAAATCATATTAAAAACAGATTACGAAGATATTACGATAGAAATGATGTTCAACTATACTTGAAAAAGAAAGCGTTTGCTCAGAAGGTGCAACGGCGAGCACGATATGACTATTGGTCTAAATACTGCGGTAAAATTAATAGATTTACAGATATCGGAAAAGTATGGAAACAAGTAAAAGGAATGAGAGATAGCGCAATGAACACTCATATTTTCCACAATTTAATCGTTGACGGCAATACCATTAGTGAATCTATAGTCCAGATGCTGGACCTTCGAGATTTTGTTTTCCTCCACACACTGCGCTCTAACCACTGTTCGCTTTTCCCATTGATCGCGCGATCCCCAAATTTACCCTCCTACCTTCGAGATTTTGTTTTCCTCCACACACTGCGCTCTAACCACTGTTCGCTTTTCCCATTGATCGCGCGATCCCCAAATTTACCCTCCTACCGGTAGGAGGGTAAATTTGGAGGGTAAATTTGGGGATCGCGCGATCAATGGGAAAAGCGAACATTGGTTAGAGCGCAGTGTTGAGGAAAACAAAATCTCGAAGGTCAATTTGGGGATCGCGCGATCAATGGGAAAAGCGAACAGTGGTTAGAGCGCAGTGTGTGGAGGAAAACAAAATCTCGAAGGTCCAGCATCTGGACTAGTGAATCTAAAGATAAGGCTAATGCGGTCGCCCGTTTTTTCAAGTCTATTGACAGATCTTTGTATAATAATGATCATGATGATGGTGAAAATGAAGATAATTTATGTAAAGAAATGTCGAATGATGACTGCATTAATGACGATTTTAACATGAATTAAATGAAGAATGTTTTACAAGATTTGAAAAACTCAGCGCCAGGTAAGGATAATATTCATGCGATTATGTTTAAAACTTACCCCAAATAGCGCTTGATGTCATATTAAATCTGTACAACGACATATGGAAAACTTCACATTTCCCTTGTCAGTGGTATGAAGTTGTTCAAATACCTATTTTGAAACCTGGAAAGGATCCTAGTTTAGTGTCGTCCCATAGACCTATTTCTTTATTATCAACCCTGTTTAAAGTCATGGAGATAATGATTAAAAACCGTCTGAATTGGTTTTTAGATAATAAGAAGACGTTAAACCCACTTCAATCAGGATTCCGCAAATATCGTAGCGTCAAAGATCATTTAGTCAGGATTGAAACATATGTTCATTTAGCATTGAAGGAGAAAAAATATACCGTGGCAGTTTTTCTAGACCTGGAAAAGGCGTATGATTCGTTATGGAAAGGAGGTCTCTTGAAAAAATTGTCAATGTTAGATTTTAGTGGAAAATCATTTTTCTTTATTAGAGCTTTCTTAAGAAATAGATATTGTAACGTGAAAGTTAACAATAGTATGTCAGAAAGTATGTATTGGAGCACGGAATCCCGCAAGGGAGCTCATTAAGTTCTGCTATTTTTACATTGATGTTAAATGACTCAAAGATTAAAGAAAGTGGAGTAAAACTATCATGTTATGCAGATGATATCGCGATTTGGTTAACTAGCTCAAACTTAGATCTGGTTCGCCAAAAGCTGCAAGAAGCCCTCCATGAAATCGAAATCTGGTGCTGGAGATGGAAATTAAATATTTCTCACACAAAGTCTGTAGTTTTAGTTTTTACCAAAAAACAAAAGAAAGATATTACTTTGAAAATAAATGGGCATGTTTTGCCTCATTGTGAGCAGTTCAAAATTCCTGGTATCTGGTTAGACTCGAAACTAACCTGGTCTAGCCACATTAATGCGATTATTGATAAATGTAAGAATATATTAAATTCATTACGTTGCGTTTCGGGTACGTCCTGGGGGAATAGGTATGAAATTTTGATGATGATATACAAAGGTCTTATTTTATCTGTTTTAGACTATGGAAGTAAAATGTATGATTCTGCCTGTACATCTCTTAAGAAAAAGCTTGACTCTATACAATATAGAGCTTTGGAAATCATTACAGGAACGATATACAATGTATCATTAGAGTCTCTACAAGTTTTCACTGGTAAATTACCGTTGTATCTTCGGAGAAAACTGTTTAATGATAAATTTAGATATTATTTGTTGTTTAGCACGTCATGCCATCCAAGTAGAGAAATTTTTAATGAACATACGAACAGATACGAATGGAAGGAAGGGGAAAGACCTTTCAAACTTCGAGCCTGTAGTGATGAGGTACTTGTAGAAAAGCAAGACAACTTATTAACAAGAATCCCGAAATGGCGTTTGTCCCGCCCTCCTGTGTCGTTTTGTGCTCATCGTATAATTAGAAAAAAGGATATGCTAACTAACGGCCGAGATGAAAGCTATCGTTCTAGAAAGAATTGGAATTGTGTTGAATGGTTATTTACATATATATACTGATGGATCCAAACAGGAAAATTTTAGAACGGGGGCAGCATTTTATGTTCCTCAATTTAAAATAAAAAAGTATTTCAGGTTATCCAATGTAAGTATCATGAGAGCGGAACTCTTGGCCATTTTAATGGCACTTGAGTGGTTAGACTCCTTTGATAAACAATGTTCAGTTGTAATTTTTTGCGACTCTTTGTCAGCACTGAATGTGATTGATTCATATTTCATAAAATGCACCATTGTTAATGAAATTTTATTTAAAATTCATAAACTCAGTTTGAAAGATATCTGTATTAATTTTGAATGGATTCCCTCACATTGTGATGTTAACGGCAATGAGATCGTTCAAACACAAGACATAGAAGAAGGATTTAAAATTTTTATTAATAAGAAACTAAGAAAAGACACGACAAAATAATAAGAAGGACGTGGAATTGTATGTGATTTCACATTTGAATAGTTATTTGACGAATATTTTAAGAAATTCTATAAATATATAACTAGTAGCCGATTGGTTAGCTGGTGTGCCCTTTTTCACGAAAAATCATTTAGCACGCGCAATATTTAATTTCTCTATTTGCATTGAAGTGTTATTCCTCGAAGATGTTTAATCTTGTAGGACCTACTAATATAATAGGTGGATGGGTGACTAATCTATATTAATATGTCATATAATCGTCACCAATTGTTTAACGTCGTATGGACCGCCTTTGCCGACGACGACCTACTTACGAAAATGACTGGCGCGTATAATCTGGAGAGATTGAAGAGCGCCATCATATTCAACAACAACAACAACCCCCCCTGCCATCATCAAACAAATCCCGTCGCGGTAGAGTCACGCAATCGTCGAGGACGCATACCGAAATACGGCTCCCCTTCAACGATGCTCTCAAGAATATAAGGGGCATGACGATGATATAAAATAGAAGGAAAGAAGACACCAAGAGCCAGAGAGGAATGGAAAGAAAAAAAATAAACCGCAGTAGAAATATCACATGGTTCAGTCAGCCATTCAGTGTAAATGTGAAAACAAATATGGGGGGGAAATCTTAACCCTTGTCTCCAAACACTTTCCTGCGGGGTACATACTGCACCCGATTTTCAATGAAAACACAATTTGTGTCAACTACAGTTGCATGTGAAACATTAATATTCGGATTGCCCCCTCACTCGTCGATTTTTGGATGATTGTCAAAAATGCACACTCAAAAGGGAAATAATAATCTCTTACTGATTTTGTATACGGCATTTAATGTTGATACTTTATATTCTATATTTTCTACTAGGTGTTTAAATTTGTATTTATTGTTTTCATCATTACAAAAGAAATTGAAATGTCAGTATGCCGGATAGAACGCGTTATGAACACGCAACAAAAGAAGTTTATTGTACAACTGCACATCGAACTTATTTGAATTTTGCTTTTCTTTATTTTGTTTTCTATACATGCATCATATTTTTTGTAATGTACTAAATGTTTTTTTACATTTGATTACATGATTTGTGGAAAAAAATAAAGACTTTCTTTGAAGAAAAAAAGTCTGTATATCTACAAACAGTATGTAAATATATCAAATCACATTATGGCCAACATTTGTGGAGCGTTGTGGCCCAGTGGATTAGTCTTCGGACTTTGAAACAGAGGGTCGTGGGTTCGAATCCCAGCCATGGCGTAATTTCCTTCGGCAAGAAATGTATCCACATTGTGCTGCACTCGACCCAGGTGAGGTGAATGGGTACCCGGTAGGATTTATTCCTTGAACGCTTTAGCGCCTATATGGCCGCTTAGCTACAGCCGGTGTAATAATAATATACCAAGTATAAGTCAGCGCCTTGAGCACATAATCAATGTGGATTTGGCGCTTTATAAATACTCTATATTATTATTATTATTTGTCAATAAAAAATATTCTAGCTCTCAGACTTGATGAAATGCGACTGTTCAAAGCAAATTTCCTATCCACGTGGGTTTATATGCGGATAGTGCAGACGCCAGAGGAAGCTGTTATGCGCAGACATGAGCGTAACTTATCCGTATCGTCTGTAAGTCATCCGTTACATCCGTAGGTCGTCCGTGACATGTGTCAGCGGGTTCGCAGCGGATGGGCTCATCCGCATGTTTTACCCGTAACATCCTTTATTCATACGTAAAATCCATAAATACTCCATAACATCCGTGAATAGTCCGTATCGTCTGCAGAATAGGTAACTTTTGCTCGAATTTTCGTAATTGGGGGTAAAAATTACGCACTTTTTATAAACCAAACATACCCAGGCATCCGCAGGTCCGTAACATGGTCGTGTGACTGTTCGATAACGGAAATTTGAACTTTAAGTTACCTATATTCTGCGGACGATGCGGATTAGTTACGGGTGTTACGGGTATAACATACGGATAAGCCCATCCGCTAACACATGTCAGGGACGACTTACGGATGACTTACGGACGATACGGATAAGTTACGCTAGTGTCTGCACATGTCGGCGTCCTCCGGCATCCGCACCATCCGCCTATAATTCCACCTGGATCGAAACTTGCTTCAGTCGAATTTCATCAAGTCTGAGTGCTAGAATACTTTTTGTTTATACATGTTTACCAATGTGCTTTAATGTGTTTACAGGCTGCTTGGAGATATACAGACCATTTGTAGATGCGGACTGTTTTTTTTTTTCAAGGAAAGTTTATTCAATATTTCTCCACAAATCATATAATCAAATGCAAAGTGCATGTAATAAACAATAATACATGTATATTAAACATCAATACGAATGTAGGGATTGATTTTGTACTTTTATTTCTTTCCACTCTTATTCAGGAATCATCCCCCTTTTCTAATAGAACATCCCTCATTTATATTCACCCTTTTCATCCTAACTTTCTATTCTATATGTACAGCTCACTCTTATGTATACACTAACTGCTGTACACTCCTCACATAAGGTTATTTTGTATTAAATCATTCCACCATCCTTCATACAGCTTTCTTCACTCCCCCCCCCCCTCTCTCTTCCTCACTCTCCCTCTCCTTCCACCTCCACTAATTGGTTATATTGTTTAGTTGATGCACTCAAGCTTAGATAATAATTTGCATATATTTTTAATAGTCAATATACAGTGCGTCCCAGAAAAAACGAAACCGAGATTTAGCGATGATTTATCATAACTTATTCATAAATAAAATAGACAAATGACCTACCAATGTAAAGCTTAGAATCACTTCTTTCATCTGATATTACTTATATAATTCCTCATTCACGCATGAGTGAGTAAAACAATTTGAAGAAAGGATACCAAAAACTCATTTGGCGGGGGGTATCTGAATTTCAAAGAGAAAATCACATGACTGAAAAGTTCAATATCTGCTCTTTTATTTGATACCTTAATCACAGAAAATGGTCACGAAGTAAAAAAGTTATGATCCCTCGAAACAATGCTTGTATTTCCATAATTTCATTAAATAAACGTGTTTTCACTGGTTTCCCACAGAAGCTATCGCACGGTAACAAAAGACTTAATGCATGGCTGATCGTCAACAAAACGGAATGTCGAGAGAGTTTGAACGCTAGCCTGTAAAACCTCTTTATTTTATGAAATTATTGAAATTCAAGCCTTATTTCAAATAACCAGAACTTTGTTATTTTCTGTAATTGAGGTATCAAATTAAAGAGCAGATATTGAACTTTTTAGTCATGTGGTTTTATTTTTAAAATCCAGATACGGCCCGCCAAATGAGTTTTTGGTATCGTTTCTTCAAATTGTTTTTGCTCACTCATGCGTGAATGAGGAATTATCTAAGTAATACCAGATGAAAGAGGAGATTCTAAGCTTTAAAATGGTAGGTCATTTGTCTATTGTATTTGTGATTAAGATGTGATAAATCATCGATAAATCTCGGTTTCGTTTTTTGTGGGACGCACTGTATAAAGATTTTAGTTGCAAAAGGGGTTAGGTCCACTTTGGACCATTCCGAGAAAAACCGAATCCATGACACATGCTCCGGCGACGATTGCTCCGGTGACAAATGCTCCGCCGACATTTGCTCCACCGATATTTGCCCCGCCGACAATTGCTCCGCCGACAGTTGCTCCGCCGACAATTGCTCCACATTTAGCGATAAATGCTCCGGCGACAAATGCTACCCGAACGACACATGCTCCGGCGACAATTGCTCCACCAATATTTGCTCCACCGACATTTGCTCCGCCGACAATTGCTCCGCATGTAGGGACAAATGCTCCTCTGATAATAGCTCCACCGAAAATGCCATCTACCGAAAAAGTATTGCTCTTTTTGCAACAACAACGCTTCTTCTCCAAAGCTGTATGGTCATTATTATTATTTTATATATTTTTAATATTCCTAATTGAATTGCTCAGCGGAACGAAATAGTTTTGCTCAAATTAAATTTCCCATCAGCGTTTTTATCTCGATTATTTCTCCCTTTCTTTCCTTGAAAACCACCTTCTCCCCCGTCCCTCTCTCCTCCTGTTTTCGAATTTCTCTCTCTCTCTCTGCATTCCTAGTAACTTCTGTTCCCATTCCTTTTACACCCTCTCCCTTCTTCTCCTATATCTCTTTCTTCTCGCTCTAATGCTATTTTGGTCTGTTTTCACTGTTTATTCTTCTAACTTTTTCCTAGCCCCTCTAATAGAATTGAAAACTAATAAAGTTTTACAATCTTGTTAGAAAGGTGTTTCCTGTCACTTTCACTCCATTTTTTTTTTTTTTTTTTCCATTCAATTACGTGCAGTGTGAAAAAAAACTCTCCTCTAAAAAATTAGTTTTTACAGACTTGCTGAGGACGTGCCTTGGAGCCATTCAAAGAATATGCATTGATTGATCACACTGAACTAACCTCAAACTGCAACAAAATAATATGTTAAAATATGATCATGCATAAAGGTTGAGAACTACATACAATGACAAATGACAATGAACGACTTTTTAAAAGAAAACAAACTTTTTCACTTTCTTTTACAAAGTTATTTTTCCGACATTATGTCAAAACCTAGCCAACACAGTTTATAAAACAAAATAGAAAACAAGGTCGAAAATAATTTACAATATGACAAAGAAAAAAAAATAGAAAGCATATACAGCAAAAACATGAACTCATCACGCTATGCCAACAGGCCAAATGCTTGTCAAAATTATTGTAAAAACCAAACATATGAAGTGTAAGTACATGGGTATAAAACTACCAAAAATAAATTTCGCATATAACATGTATAAGTACAGCGTTTAAAAAAGTGAATAATCTTAACAAAATATTAGCTGGGTTGTTATCACTGTTAACAATATATACGTGAAATAAACTAAGATGAGTAAATACATTGCATGTATGAGGCTTATATCTGTAAAAAATAAAATAAAATAATAGATTGCAAAAATATCATTATGGTATACATAATTTTGCATCCATGGAACCGGGGGATATGAAACCATTCAAATATCAAGATAAATGTAAAAATAAGTATAGCTTAAGATAGGTTATTAAAGGAATCGTTAAGTTGCTTTTAATTAGGATTTTGAAGATCATAGGCAATGATAGGGATGCCTGTTTCAATCATAATGGAGGGCATGTCTGAACAACTATCTAAATAATTCTAAACCCGGATTTGGTAAAACTACATTGAGGGAATTTGCCTTTCTAGTAGTAAAAAATGTGACGAAAAAAAAATCAATTTTTCGTGACATTGATGTATATGTGTAAGACAGTCAATACATTAAAACATTAGGGTGGTCAAAAAGTAATATAGTCTTTAACTGATACTTGGCCAAGAAAAACAAATCTGCAGTAGGTTTCTTCCTCTACTTGTCTCACAATAAAAAAAATACCAGTGACAGTTCGTGCAGATCTTTTTTATTAGCAATCTCAAAAATTTTCTTTTAAAAACATTTAAAGCAATTTCCCCGTACTACACATAGCAAGGGTGAATGATATATTTGTAATGTTTATACGATGTATTCAACATAGCTATTGAAAGCTACCCAGCTAGCACAAAAACATTCTACAAAATATTATAATAGTGTTAGGTAAAGGTTACGAAAAAAAAATGTCGAAATATATGGTTATATGTATGGTTAGGGAAACATTTTTATATAACGTTTAGCAATAATATTTTTAAAATGTTATTAAAATTTCTTTGCATTTTTTTTTGAAAAGTTATAATGATGTTTAAAAACCATTGCTTATTTTCTTTCAGCATAAGAACATTTTGGTCAGAAAATTATTAAAATGTTAAACGCGACGATTAAAATGTTGTATTAATGTTATAAAAACAATATTACAAAACATTATTTGGAAAACACAAGTGAGACCTTTTCGAAATGTTATTAAAACATTATCTGCTACCAGGGTATAGATCTGCACGTATTATTTGTATACACGCCAAGTAAAATAGGTTCAACTTAACACCTTTAATATCATTATTTTCATTAATATGAAAGGTGCAGAACAATGTCACACTATGAGCATCTTTAAAGGTGCATTTTTGTACCTACTTTGCACCTTCAGATGTTTAGTTTTGAACCCTTCTTCTGAAAGGTGCTACATGTAAGTTGCTGCTTTAAATGTGCTCCAGGTGTAACATCGGTAAACATGCAAAATTTAACCTATTTTTTATAAGAGTGTATTTTCTATTTCGACTTGTCATCTATTATAAGACCTATGTATTTCATTGTTTAATCTGTTTTAACTTTTTCCTTTCATTGCAAAATTAAGTTCATCTAACAATGACTAATGACGTTTAAAATCTGCCTGGTGTTAGCCTGGGAGAAATTTGTTTTGGTTAAAAATCTTGTTTGGTTTGGTCATGCATGAATTACTTTTGGAGTTAGAAATTGATATCACCAGCATTTAAACAGAATGCTTGCATCGCAAACTATGCCACGTTGATGACAGTTCTTAATATAGCTAACGCTGTAGCAGTTCCCACTGCGTCATGGCCAGCGAGATCTGCATTTACGTAGGGATGGTGTAAAGGGATTATAGTATAGCCCCCCCCCCCCGGAAAATAAAATTGTCCAAAAACTTCATAGAGCAAAGATCTTAATTAATGAAGCTTTAATCAGTGTTCACATGTTATCTGTGGTGTACACAATGCTTGCTCTATTGCACCTGCTCATGCCCATCATTGCTGATGTTAATGGTTGGCCCGATGGCTCTCAGTCACCATCTACGTCATATCGCTGGCAGAGAACATTCAGCCTGCGCTGGTGTTGGACATACGTCCTCCGCTTCCTCCTTTTGATGGGGATTCCCAGCGCTGACTGCTGAAGCAGGGTATCAGTGAGTGCCCAATCCTTCCTCAGGGCCGAGAGAAAGAACCAGAAGGGAGGATGAAAGCGCCCTAAAAGGAAGTAATACACAAACCATATGCAACAGCCTAAATGAACATTAATAAGGAGGTATGCGCGTATTGGGTTTAATGAAGGGTTTTCGAGAAACGGGGCAGTTTCGATTTCAATTCAGTTTGAATTCTTCATCTAAGAGACATAAATAGTTTTATGTGATAACTGTTTTTAATTTGAATTGAATAAAAAGGGGCTTATTATCAATTGATATACAAGCATTTTGTTAACATCACAGTTACCACATGTGCTAACTCTCTCGGTCTACTATCAATTTGATAACTGCCGGTCAGTCTTATTTCTCATTTTATCAAATGGCAAAAAAGGGTTGATGAGTAAATCATTTAATCATCTGATCATATTGACCAAGTAATATTAGACCAAGTGGATATTAGACGGAATTGGTTTAGCCTGACTGGCAATTAGACGAAATGGTCATTAGACGAACTGACTGTAGACGAACCTCACGTACGTGAATCCCTCCAACTCAGTGTAAAAAGTGGGCGGAGCTTAATCGGATTTTCGGGCCTAGCAACCCTGTTAGCAACGCCTGTTAGCATCGTTTGGCTCAATCTCCATAATGTCTGCGATATTAAAATCCTACGAACTGATGGATTTATTCAAATTTAGTAAGGCTATGAATGTTTATCATTTACACTGACTATCGGTGTACAAACTCATACCGAATTTAAAGGCAATTGCCGGTTATATTACGAATTATCAGTCATTTTGATGAGTGATACAAAGTGCCAAAATTTATGAAAATATAGCGTAAATTTTATATAGCATTTCAAAATCCTTATTTTCAATATCCCCATAATTTTTTGTTGTTTTAAAAAATATCTTATTACATTAACCAGAATTTTCCCGACCTGATAACGTTAATAGATTACTGTTTCTCGGCTTTATGAGGAAATGCCAGACCTTCAAAATCAGGTTAATTTTTTATTATATTTCTAACAGAAAATTGTTAGATTCGAACTACTATACCAACTGTACGCCCGAAGGAGGGTTATCATCTCGTATTGTTGTGTAAATGATACATAACAATTCATTTCAGGAGTGTAGTAATCCATGTTAGATAATCTTTTTCACGATGAGTTTTGCAATGAAGAGAAAAAATCAAATTCATTCTTGGCACGCGAGCCGCAGAATGATAAATTTTTGCGTGCGCAGACGGGGCTGATCCCTAGTGTGTCGGACGGGATTATCTAGTCCCATACTGGTCATGCTGGTTTCGGGTGGTATATTACACGTACCTTTTCCCCTTGCGATGACCACTGTCCAGTTTTATAGTGCTTAATGTTGATACTTAATCTGTAAAATGAATAGTTTACCGATATCTAAAAATGCTCTAATATACCTGACACATGAATGATTTCATTTTCGAGAATCATTATTTCTTTCGACCTGCATGAATCACAAAAAGTCAATCTTATAGGTAAAGAATGTGTACATTGACTGTATATACTCTAGTTAAAAATGAAAGAATTGTCAAGGCTTGGGAAATATCGTGTTAAGTTTGCCCAATGTCATGAGTATCTCACTGTATGTTAAACAGATCACAGAATGACTGTAAACTTTGTAAATTCCACGGCTGCCTCCACGAACTGGGACATGAAGACGACATGGCGGCTCCTGATTTGTTAAAATAAAAATGATGGCAATATTTACAACAATTTTGAATCATACAACTGCGATAAACCAGGCTCTCGTGATTCGGCGGATAGTCCCTATAACCATTGCAAGAAAGCAAAACATAATTTCGTAATGACCTGGGCTGATTGGCACTTTGCGAGAAATGTCTCGTTTTTAGACTTTCGGCCATGCAATCTAAAGCACTTTAAGAAAAAAAATTCTAACAGTAGTTTATTAATTTTAAGAATTAAAAAAATGTAGTTTCTGTATTGAAAACGGAGGGAAGATTGGAGAAGCCTTTCGGCTCTCAATCCAGTTCCTCTTCCTCCTCCTCCTTTTGTATATACCATCCCTTTATCTGTCTTATTTCTAATAGTAATTCATGTTTTTATCGTGTAAATATTAAGATTTTACCTTTTATCATAATGGGGATCCTACTATAAGATTTCCAGCTGTCCGAGATTACTGATTTTAATGCTACTGTATTTTATTTTGGTGACTGTATTCAATACAGTCAATAAATTGATTTTATTAGCCAATCTGGCTAAACACAATCAATTCATCAACCAATCAGTCAATTTTCTGCTGGTCCCATTGGCCCCCATTCTCTGCTACTGAGACTGACTAGGTGGTAGAGGGAGGGGGGGAATAATCATCATCTCACCGTGCTCACTGCCGCCCCAGACAAGTGCCTGTTTGATATATTTTAATTGCAAGGGCTTCTCCTTTCCTCCTATATCTCCCTGTTCTCTCTTTCTTTGTTTTTGCGTTCGTGCCATTATATATCTCAAAGATCAGCTCTCCCTATTTAAATTTCCACTGTCTTGTATTATTCCTTCCCTCCTGTTATGGTCAAGCTCTCCTCAAATAAAGCTTGCCCTATTAATATTTGCCCCTCTGTCATTCTACCGGCCTGTAATCTCCTTTTGGCCCCTTAATTCTTTTTTTCTCTCGGCCTCGACCCCTCCCCAATCTATTTCATCCAACCCTTTTTACTCCCCCAACTCACCATGATTATAATTTATAATCACAAGAGCCTGGTAATAGGCATATTGAAGGTCCTTATAAATATTGATATTACTTTCATTTTAACAAATAATTTGAGTGCCCCCCCCCCCCCCGGCGGTCATGCAGGTCGGCTTCATATGTTCCATAATGGTGTAGGCGGTCGTGGAATTTACAAAACATATAGTTGTTTTATATTTTCTGTTTAACATATACCGAGATGCTGATGACATTGGACAAACTTAACACGATATTTCCCAAACCTATATTTTTAACTATACAGTCAATGTTACACATTATTGACATCAATTTGACTTTTTGTAATTAAGGAAAGAAATAATAATCACCGAAAATGAAATAATTTATGTGTCAGGTATATTCCGAGCATTTTTAGACATCGGTAAAGTATGAATTTCATAGACTGAGTATCAAAATAAAACACTAAAACTGCACAGTGGTCATCGCGAGGGGAAAAGGTACGTGAAATATACCACCTGACTCCAGTATCGGACTGGATAATCTGAACGGACAGCCAGGGCGATCAGCCCCGTCTGCACACGCTAAAATTTAGCATTCTGCGGCTCGCGTGCTAAGAATGAACTTGATTTGTCTGTTCATTACGTAACTCATCGTGAAAAATGTTATCCAACATTGATTGCTACACTCGTAATATTTAATGTTATGTATGATATACACAAAATTATGAGATGATAACCCTTCTTCGGGAGAACAATGGTATAGTAGTTCGAATCTAACTATTTTCTTTTAGAAATATAACAAAAAATAACCTGATTTTGAAGGCCTGAAATTTTCTTATGAATGATGGAGAAAATAAGCTACCAACGTTATCAGGTTGGAAAAATTATAGTTAATGTAATAAGATATTTTTTTAAACAACAAAAAATTATGGGGATATTGAAAATAAGGATTTTGAAATGCTATATAAAATTTACGCTATATTTTCATAAATTTTGGCATATTGTATCACTCATCAAAATGACTGGTAATTCGCCTTCTTACACACACTTGCTTATAGTTTCGATATAGGTTGATACACCGATAGTCAATATAAATGATAAACATTCATAGTCTTACTAAATTTAAACGATTTAATTAGTTTTTAGGATTTTAATATCGCATACATTTTGGAGAGTGAGCAAGAAGATGCTCGTAAGTGTCGCAAACAAGATTGTTAGGCGACCTACCGCGAGAGGGCTTTTATAATGGCGGGCTCCGCTGAGTTGATGCATAGCCTATAGGCGGTTCACGTACGTGACCTGAATTAGACAGTGTGAAATTAGAGCAGTAGCAAAAAGTCGTTGCAGATCAAGTGAAAATTCATCCAAAGAGATTTCATTTTCACTAATCATACACCAAGATCGTCCATTTTCATTCAATTTTGACCAAGATTTTGACTCGACGTTTCGGACAGGTTAACTGTCCGTCTTCACTCCTGAAGACGGACAGTTAACCTGTCCGAAACGTCGAGTCTCTCTACTACTCATCATCTCTACTCGCCGACTCAAGCCAGCATCTCCTCATCAGCTCTACTACTCAAGCTGTTCTCAACTCATCAAACTTTCCTGGTTTACAGTCCTTTTCAGGACTACTTTCAAGAAAGAATACTCTCAAATATCCACTTTCTCGCCTATCCATTTCTTCTCTTCTTCTATCCACTGTTTCTATAACACTCCACATGGTGTACCGTAAACCACATCAGCGACAAAAAAGTATGTAACACAAAAGGATGTAACAAATATTTTCGTCATAGCAAATGTCTTGTCTTCATTTAGGCCTAGTAACTGTCGGTAGAGCAATCGTGAGCAGAGCAATTGTTATTCGAGGAGCATTTGTCGCAGGTATTTTATTTAGGTCTTATATTTATTTTTTTAAAGCAACATGCCGAGAAACTGTCGAATGAGCAATTGTGTACGGAGCAATTATCGTCGGAGCATTTGTCTATACATGTGGAGCAATTGTCAGCGGAGCATTTGTCCCTACAGGCGGAGCAATTATCGCCGGAGCATGTGTCGTTCGGGTAGCATTTGTCGCCGGAGCATTTGTCGCTAAATGTGGAGCAATTGTCGGTGGAGCAACTGTCGGTGGAGTAACTGTCGGCGGAGCAACTGTCGGCGGAGCAATAGTCGGCGGAGCAAATGTCGGCGGAGCAATAGTCGGCGGAGCAATTGTCGGTGGAGCAACTGTCGGCGGAGCAAATGTCAGCGGAGCAAATGTCGGCGGAACAAATGTCGAGGAGCAAATATCGTGGAGCAAATGTCGCATTTTGGGGAGCATTTGTCACCGGAGCAATCGTCGTCGGAGCATGTGTTGGGTTACCGAAAAACCATGTTTTTATTCTCACTTTATTGCAATATTCATATAAGAAACAAAATTGTCATGTTGTACACCCTATCATGTGAATATATAATTGGGTATGAAAGAACTCTACCTGTCTCCATTTTTTTCTATATATTAAAAAAAATTATCACTGTGGACCTAACCCCTTTTGCAAGTAAACTCAAATGGATCCATCTCCTTTGATTAAAAAGGTGATTTTTTTGCCACTTTCATTCACGTTTTCATTTGAATTTCAAATTGTCTTTGGTATCATCAGAGTGACTAAAAATTTAGAGGTTTGGAGACAGAAAACGATATAACTTATGAACAATTGACCTAACCCCATTTGACAAATGAGTTCTTCAGAAGAGTTTAGTTGCACAAGGGGTTAGGTACACTAAAAAAAAATCTCCCATATTGCAATATTCTTATGCGAAACTGAATTTTCATGATACCCTACCATGAGAACATGAAATTGGGTATTAAAAAAAATTACCTGTTTTCATATTTTTAAAGATATTCTTTTCAAAAAAAAAAATGTGTGGACCTAACCCCTTTTGCAACTAAACTGAAATGGACATAACCCCTTTTGAAAAAAAAGTGAATTTCTTTGCCATTTTAGTTCACTTTTTATTAGGAATTTCAACTTTTCTTTGGTATCATCTTGTAGAGCTACTAAAAATATATACATTGAGACATAAAAATCAAATTTGATGAAAAATGGACCTAACCCCTCTTGCAAGTGAGCTCTTCGTATATATTTTTTTTAATTTGAATATTCAGTTATACTTTGTTAGTTGATTTACATTTATATGAATATTGATGTGCCTTTACTGATTTGCATGGAATGTTACACAGAATGTAACAAGGCTTTAAGTCATTAAAAACTGGGAGTTGGCCAGTAAGTTCACAACCTGATAACATGTCTGCTGGGCTGCCTCTGTTTAAGAGTACTAGGAATATATAATTGTTAGAACCCCGTACTACACAACAATAAACATATTTTGTAGCTTGTTCATAACGCAGTCTATCTCATCACTAGCGTATCCAGCATCAACTATGACAAAGAAATGTATGGACCCATGCACAAGCATAGTAGAGTCTTTATTGTCCTCAGACATAATTATAATTGGGCCCCTAAAATGATTTGTTGGATCATATCTGAAGCTGGATTCCCGCCTGCTCGTTCTGATATTTTAATTTTATTGTGAAATGATGATAATGATAAATATCCTTGGAAACACATAGTTGAAATATATATTGCTGGTGTCGAAAATCTGTTTATCTGACGGTCAATCGGATCGGGATCGTCCTAGCAACTGACACGGCTTTGTGGTCTAATGTTTAAGGCACCGGCGTTCAAAGCTGGGAAGCCAGGTTGATAGCCGTCAGAGACATTTTTCGGCACCATCAATTTTTAGATAGGTTAGATAGCTATGGGGCACCTTGATTTAAGTTAAACAACATATTTCAATATTTATTTTAAGAGTTGCCAAAGCTGCTGTATACGTATAATTTCCACCATTCATATGTATGTATGTATATAATAAATTTAATCTAATCTAAATATATATATATATATATATACATGTATATATATTCCACCGTTACGTAGAAAACGCCACACATGGGAAGAAAGTCACGTGGACAGCCGACTGCCCGACGATCACATCTACGCATGGTAAGATAACGGCTCGGTGTAAAAATGGCAGAGGTAAAAATTGCAGAGGTAATAATGGCAGAGGTAAAAATGGCAGAGGTAAAAATGGCAGAGGTAAAAATGGCATATGTAAAAATGGCAGGGGTTATAATGGCAGAGGTAAAAAGGGCAGAGGTAATAATGGCAGAGGTAAAAATGGCAGAGGTAAATATGGCAGAGGTTAAAATGGCAGATGTAAAAATGGCAGGGGTTATAATGGCAGAGGTGAAAATGGCAGGGGTTATAATGGCAGAGGTAAAAATGGCAGGTTACACTTCGTAATTCCGGAGGTTCGTAATTCCGAAGGTTCATAATTCCGAAACACGTAAATTGCCTATACCTCGATGTTCGTTAATCCGAAAACGAAAAAGGGTTCGTTAATCCGAACATTTGTGGCGTAATTCCGAAGGTTCGTTAATCCGAAAACGAAATGAGGTTCGTTAATCCGAAGGTTTGTTAGTACGAAAACGAAATGAGGTTCGTTAATCCGAAGGGTCGTTAGTCTGAAAACGAAATAAGGTTCGTTAATCCGAAAATTAAAGAAAGTTCGTATTTCCGAAAATGAAATTAATTCATTTCGGTAACAAGAACGGTGTTGTCCTTACAAGATAACATATAATTTATCCACAAGATAACAGGATATTATACAATACTAGTAATAATGATACATGTGTGCGTTGTGGCCAAAGCATGTATTGCATTAAGAATAGGCGCCCGGATCAAGCACAGGCTTAATTCCGATTTTATCTGAGCAATTGCTGCCTAAGCAAATGGTTTAAGGATGCAGGGGATTAAGTGAGTTGGTCGCGTGCGAGTAATCTCCGGATAATAGGATTTGTATTGGATGGGATGTCATTCTTAATAAGAGCTTCTGTTGGTAATAAAGATAAAAATAATACTAATGATGATCATAATACTCCAACCGATGATCATAATAACAATGGTAATAAAGAATATAAATTTTAATAAGATTTGTATTGATCGTTACGCCTAATGTTAACAATGTTAATCATTTTTTTCATGATTACGACAAATGCTCGGAATGTTTACTTTTTATGTGAGGCGTTGTGGCCCAGTGGATTAGACTTCTGACTATGAAACAGAGGGTCGTATATTCGAATCCCAGCCATGGCGTAATTTCCTTCAGTAAGAAATGTATCCACTCTGTGCTGCACTCAACCCAGGTGAGGTAAATGGGTACCCGGTAGGAAGACATTTAGTAAATGATTTCCTTTGGGCGCCTAGGCAGCCCAGCTAAAGCCGGGGTAATGATTATAGCAGGGCCTGCTGGGAGAACAGTTTTCAGAACTGAAGTGGCTTCCGTTGGTAAATTAAACCAACATTATTATTATTAGTATTATTAATATTATTATTATCATGTCTTATTAGGCCTATATACGTGAAATTTCGAAAAGTTTGAGCTCGTGATTCGTTCGCAACATCTTACAAGGATGCCCTTTTAACAGTAATTAGGTCCATAATTGACAAAAAAGCGAGTTTTACAATTTCAGATTTGATTTTTTTTCCAAACCGCTTGCTCGCTACGCTTGCTAGCGAAAAATAAAACCTAAATATTTATCTTATCAATCAGAAATCAATTAAAAAAATTTGCTCAACTTAATTACCACAAAACACCCAGCTTCTTTACACAGATGATAATCTCATGGTGAAAATATCCGTTTGCTCCAAAATGCCTGTTTTGGTATATAAGTACACCTTTTTGGCTTTGCCGCCCCTGGTTGAAACATGTATCACAACTTCATTGCTATTCTGCAAAAATTCCTTTACACGTCCCTTTTAGATCAGGTCAGAACTTATATTTGAAATTTCTGCTCGCGCTTCTTGCTCGTAGTTGTTATTTTGTTTTGAAGATCGCAAACAGATTGCCCATCATATTTATAAAAAAAATGATAGCTCGTGCTTCGCGCTCGCATTATTTAAAAAAGCTTAAGATATTATTATATATTTACCTTATTTTATAAGAATAAAGCTAATTATTGACTGTTAGGACTACCCTTTCAAAGAACAAAAAAATGAAAAATCAACTTTGAGCTGCCGATCGGGGAAATCAAGGGTGACAAAAAATTCGCGCCCCCCCCCTTTTGAACATTTTATCAAACCGCTCACTCATTATACTCTCTCATGAAAAATAAAGCCTAAATATACTTCTTTCCATAATCAGAAGTCACTTCAAAAAGGATTTATCTTCTTAATTACTATAAAACACACAATGACTTCACGCAGATTATAATTTCATGGTGAAAATACCACTAAAGTGCCTATTTTGACGTACGAGTGTCATTTTTGGCTTTGCCCCCTAAACGAAAATTCGTTCGGCCGCCCTTGCCTTCCCATCCTCATAACAATTGAACAGCAACGGTGTTTCTCCCCCACCACCACCACACTTGCCTTCCCTCTGCTTTCCCGGTTTTTTATTTTTAAGATTAACGAACCTTCGGAATAAGGAACCTCATTTCGTTTTCGGATTAACGAACATTCGGGAATAACGAATCTTATTTCGTGTTTGGATTAACGAACCTTCGGAACAACGAACCTTATTTCGTTTTCGGATTAACGAACCTTCGGAACAACGAACCTTATTTCGTTTTCGGATTAACGAACCTTCGGAACAACGAACCTTATTTCGTTTTCGGATTAACGAACCTTCGGAACAACGAACCTTATTTCGTTTTCGGATTATCGAACCTTCTGAACAACGAACCTTATTTCGCTTTCGGATTAACGATACTTCGGAATATCCGAATCTTCGGAATAACGAAGCTTCGAAATTACGAATGTATACGAAAGTTGCAGAGGTAAAAATGGCAAAGGTAAAAATGGTAGAGGTAAAATGGCAGAGGTAATAATGGCAAAGGTAAAAATGGCAGAGGTAAAAATGGCAGAGGTAAAAATGGCAGGGGTTATATGGCAGAGGTAAAAATGGCATGGGTTATAATGGGAGAGGTAAAAATGACAAAGATAATAAAAAGGTTAAGAGGAAGTCTGCTGATTAGCAAAAAGTCCGACCATCTCATATTTATCATTTTATGCCATTTTGGCGCAAGCTTTTTCCTTTTTAACCCTAGGCTCTAGGTAAAATATGGCCAGTCTTAAACCCCCATGCAATGAATTGTCAAAAAGCCCCCGCATGTACATAGACTAAATTAGAATTGCATGTCACGGTTAGGCATTTCATCATATCATTATGTCTTCATCGGCCTAACAATGCTATTTACGAATTCGTAGGAGGTGTGCCGTGAATGCTTTTTAAAAAGAAATCAAACGACAGATATTTTTTTATTCAAATTATCTGGAGCAAATTGAAACTGCACTATTCTCATTCATCATTTTATAACAATCCATTTTGTCTGGCTGGTTTTTTACATTAAAGTTTTGCCAGGTTTACCGATGTAAAAAGGAGGAAGAGTAGACATAAAGAGGTGGAGGGTCAGAGAGGGTTAGGGTGCGGGAAAAACATAAAGAACATAGCGGGGAAAGCTTAGACGTTGAAATTGTCACGAATGATTGTGGTTAAATATAATGTCCTTATTTGTAATGGCGTCTGTACTATTCTTTTTGAATATTTGAATGACAATAAGCATGCGTTCCCAGGCTTGGCACTGAATATGTAACCGATTATGAAAATCAATAATAATCTTGCTTTGACTGGTAAACCAATTTGGGGCCGATCGAGGGGGACCGTCTGGTTCAGATTATTTGCATAAGAGAAAAAACCTGTACCTTTACCACTGCATCCAATATGATATAAACGGCTTAATGGTCATAACCCTTGGAAGCGGAAGTGCTGTTTGGTATTTTGTACACGATAAGCAGCACCCTCTTGGTAATTAGCTTGGTATGCTTAAATGTAGAGGTTTGATACAAATCTCTGTTATTTTTCAAACAGGAGAAAAAACATTGTTTGTTATCTAATTATTATTTTTGTTGTAATTCTTTTTCTGACCTAAAAGAACTTCATTTAGTTGAAATAATTTTTTGTGTCATTTCCCCCTTAACCAAATCCCCTTTCATTTTGGAGTGAAAACTTTTTTTCTGGGCTTTTTAACAAACCAGAACCCCATGTCACTTTCATTTCGGCCTCTGCCATCTTTACTTTTGCCATTTTCAACTCCGCCATTTTTTACACTGTTAGAAAATTTATACTTAAAAATAAAAAATTCCTGCAACAGAGTCTGGAGAACACCTGTAATCTTACTGCACTGTGTAATCTTACATGCGTTTGTGTAAAATAACAGAAAATTTGTATTTTGTGCGTGTATACCCTTAAAAAAATTATTGTAATAAAATTCTTTTTCCCCTTTTTTAAAACATCTGTTCTGTAAGATTTTAGAAAAAATTAAAAATCCTCCTGTTCTTATAATTAACAAAATTATTTGTTGTTTTTTCTGTAAAACCTGTCTTTTTTTCTTATGTAGAATCTACTCTTTTTTTCTAATAGTGTACCTCTGCCGTTTTTACCTCTGCCATTTTTACCTCTGCCATTTTTACATCTGCCATTATTACCTCTGCCATTTTACCTCTGCCATTTTTACCTGGCACCAAAATAACACCCCTCCAAAAAATAATAATAATACAAGCATAACGTTTTTAACCTCAACGCATTACGCGTTGGTTTATATCGATGCTTTGGGCAACCATGCATATAACTACGTCGTCGGGTATTGAATATACAAATCGTACATTTTTATGTGTTGTTCATATCAGTGTATGCCTAAACATCTCGAAGAAAATTGCAATAGAATAAGGATATGCCTGTATTAGTATGTATTGTTTCTATGATAAAGTGTGAAAACAAGCGCAGTTTTCCTGGTTATAGCTTCATTCATTAGCTACTTCACCCAGACTACACATCAGCATAACAACATACTAGTCTTGACATTCCAAAAATGGGAAGGTGTCACGAGTTGTTGTCCTCTCCAAATTTACCCGTAGTCGTGTGCATCTTTCTGTACTCGTCAACACATATCGGCATAATGAAAGTCATCGGGATCTACATCAGGGGTATCAACATTGATCTTCGGACGACGCCAACAGATATTGGAGTGGCACTCGGTCTTCTTAATACATTCTCCTTTATTACAGGTAAGGATGTCTGTCTTTTTTTACATTATATACATTAAATATGTGACCTGCCACCCAAAAACCAACAATAAGTCGACCAAAATGAATAGTGATATTTTTATCTAGCTTGAAAATTCATTTCCTAAACTTTAAAATGATATATATAATTATATTAAAATTAACCAACAATAACCATTACAAGTACTTGATCATGTTGATTGAATGCAAAGGAAATTCATCAAGAAATAAGTAAAAAACAAGGTTTGAAGTTTGGGGTTCACTCAAGCAAGAGATGTGCATACTGTAAATCTCAGTGAAACTTCCAAGCAGTCCGAAAAAGTAGTGTCCAAGAAATTATTGTATCTTTTCTTTTATTCAACTTCACGACTTCAAATTTTCACAGTACGAATAAGAATTGTTCTTTCAGATAAGCTTTTTTTGTTTGGGTGGTTCTAATCACAATCCTGAATTAGATTAAGGAAATTTTGATTCGAGTTATGGCGAATACCTTTATTTTCTGCTTAAAACAACTAGTAGTAGGACCTAAATTGTTGTTGATGTTGTTTTAATATTGTTGTTGTTGTGGCGTTCGACCATACCTATTCATGTGATCAGCATGATCCTGAATCGCCTTCGTAAAATGAAGCCTTACAAAGATCGATTAAAAGTATTCGCTCAACACTCATCACGGTAATGGATCAATTAGTTTTCTTTTCAGCAACGCAAGATTTTTTTTTCTCTTTCACCCATAACAGGGGCATTTATTTTCAACAAAAATTCATTTCATATACACATCGTTTTTAAACAAAACTCATAGATACATTTCCAAAGCAACAGGCAAATTATACATTTCTTTCTTTCTTCTTTTCCTCAGAATCTTATTGATATCTAATCTTAATTTCAATTCTCTGACAAAAGTAAACCATAATTTATTTTCTCTTACTTCTTTTCTATGTAAGTTTCTAAAAATTAACATCTTATAAATACTCCAAAGTGCTATTGTTATAATATCATCAATCTTCTTTTCTTTGTAATTTTTCAACAAAATATCGACATGAAAACAAAGGTCTACGTCATACACATTTTTAATCATTATGAATAAATTATAAAAGAAATGCCTATTCAAACTACAATACAAAAAAACATGTATTAAATCTTCTTTGATATTACAAACTTTACACTTATCATCATTGTCCAATTGCCATAAAAACAACATCCTCTTCGTAGGAATTAAGTTATACAACAATTTTAAATTGAATTGTTTCAATTTGTTTTCCCCTATATTTTTCAAATTTCTCTGAAAGACATTCGTCCAATTTATAGGACTATCGGCGAAGTCAGCCCAATATGTAGGAGCGTCGTTTTTTTGCGTCATGTGTTAATAAAATATGGTAAAATAGCTTGCTGGAACAGAACTTAAGTTGTTTGTCTTTTCCCTTCAGTGGTATTTTTGGAATGTCCAACGTAATACCATCTGTTAAATCATTCAACCATATTTTCGGTATCGCCCTTTGTAGTTTGGAATAATCAAACAGGGCTCTTGCTTTTGTTTTCTCGGATTCAAAATATTCTTTCAGTTTCGTAAGAGATACAAATTTTCCTTCGATACAAATATCTTTCAGAAAAATTATTTTGCTAGCGTACCAATCTCTATAGAAAAATGGTTGATTATGATATACAATATATTTATTATACCATAGAATCTGTGTGTTCGATAACAAATCATCTTTTTTTGTGGATTCTTTCAAGTGTGACCATGATTTTATAATCTCAACATAACATTTTGGCAATTTGTTAACAAACCATTTTTCTATCATGTGATTATCCATAGTACAGTTAAGAACTAGTCTGACACCCCCTACTGATTCCAAATTCAATAAAGCAAAATCTTTCCAATAACCACTTGTATCGTCAACTATTCTCGCCAACCATTTCAATCTGAAACTCTGTATTAATTTCTGAATGTCGATCATTCTAATACCACCATCCTCATATTCCTTTACAATTGTCATTCTCTTAACTTTGTCAACTTTCGCGTTCCATAAAAAATGGTAGATTATCTTCTCCAGTTGTTTTACTATCTGGTGAGGAAATGGACAAAACATAATTTAATGAATTATTTGACTTACAAGTAGAGTCTTGATAATAAGGACTCTTCCTATAATTGTGAGATCTCTTTTCCTCCAATTGTCCACGATTCTCTGTATCTTTTGTAATTTGGTTTCCCAGTTCAATTTCACAACCTTATCTAGGTCATGGTCTATATGAACTCCTAAATATTTAATACAACCTTTCGTCCAATTCAAACCATATTAATCAAAATTCCAATAAGTTTCCGTAGAGCCTAACCCTTTCAGCATTGTTTTGTCTTTATTAACAACCGGCCCGGCCACATGTCCAAATTTATCTAATTCTTCCATAAAATATTGCATAGACGATTTCTTTCTCAAAAACACAGATGTATCGTCTGCATATTGTAAGATTTTTAATTATGTTCTTTTGTTGTGTCCAAATATAATTCCTTTAATTTTGTCATTTCTTCTGATTCTTTCTGCTAGGGTTTCTACCACCAAGATAAACAACATTGCCGATAGGGGCAGCCTTGTCTTATGCCTCTACAGATCTGAAATGTTTGCGTTCTCCAACCATTGATTAGTATCGAACTCTCCACTTTTTCATACATTAATTTAACCCAACATCGGAAGTCTTCGCCGAAATTAAAATGACTCAAACAGCTTTCAATAAAATCAAATTCCACGGAGTCGAATGCCTTCCGAAAGTCAACTAACATTAAGGCACCTTCTAAATTGTACTTTTTCATATAATAAAAAACATATTGCGTAAGTCTAATTTTAAAACCACTCATTCTGTTTTTTATGTAACCTACCTGATTTTCATGAACAAGTTTTGATAACACTTTATGTAACCTGTTTGATAAGGCAGCGGCCATTATTTTGTAGTCGTAATTTAACAAGGTTATTGGCCTCCAGTTATTCAAATCTTCAATCTGTCCTTTTTTGTGAATCAACGTAATAATTCCTAACCGTTGGGTTTTTGACATAACCTTATTACTAAAATTTTCATTTAGAGCATTGACCAACATAAATTCAATATCGTCCCAAAACTCGAAAAAGAATTCGACGGGTAAACGTCTGCTCCCGGACTTTTGTTTTTGCTCATCTTAAAAGCAGCAATTCGACATTCTGAATATGTTAATAGTCCTTCACATTTTTCTTTGTCTGTTTCATTTAACTTATTTACAACGGAACCTACAAAATATCTTTCAATATCTTCTTTTCGTATATGTTTACTGGCGTATAGTTCTTTGTAAAAAGAAACAACCTCATTTAGAATCTGTACTCGTTTCGTAATAATCTTATTATCTTTTCGTATTTTAGTTATATTTCTTTTCTGGGCGTTTTTCTTTTCTAGACTCAGAAAATATTTTGTATTATTTTCGCCCTTTTCTAGCCATTAGATTCTAGCTCGTACACTTGCTGCTTTACAATCTCTTTTATACAGTCTATCTAAATCACTTTTAATACAGAGGTACCCTTTTCTAGTCACATCATCAATGTTACCTTGTTCATCAATTTTCCTAGTTATCTTAGCAAATCTTTCTTCTAAGCTTGTCTTTGATTCTTTTGATTTATGTTTTTTCCAATACAGTATGTTTGTGTAAATTCACGACATCTAATCTTTGTAAGTTCCCATCTTTCAGAGAAATTATGATTCATATTTTCAATGTTTCTAATAATTTTTCTTACTTTACTTTTATACACATCATCTTTCAGAATATGCGTTTTTAATTTCCAGAATCCTGGACCTTTCTCCACTTTACCTATCAACACCTTTAAAAAAATAGCGTTGTGGTCACAACGTACAGATGGACGTATATCACACATCATTATTTTTGCTTTCAGATTCTTATTTACCAGCCAATAATCAAGGCGTGATGCCAAATCTAAAGATACATTTCTCCAAGTAAACTGTCGTTTGTTTGGATTAAAACGTCTCCATATATCACATAAATCAAAATGTTTGATAATAGTGTAGCCGAACCGACTTTCTTTCCTGACGAGCTGGTTCGTTTCGGCTGCAATATACAACCAGTTGATGTAAAGTCCGTCTTTCTTCACTTTCGACTCCTTACTCCTTCACAATATCTTATATCATATCTCGTGGAACCGCACAACCATGTTGAAGACCGAATACCCAGCATTCAGTATTTCCGTAATTTCAGTATCTTGGTAATATCAGAATTTTCAAGCATCCTCACTCATCTCGGAATCTCGGTATTTCTCGTCTTTTTTTTCGACTCAGTACTTTCCGTATCTCCTCTCGAGTCAGTATTTTCAGTATCTCCGGAAAGCCGGTATTTTCCGTACTTCAGTAAAGTCGGTATTTTCCGTACTTCTGTAAAGTCGGTATTTTCCGTACTTCTGTAAAGTCGGTATTTTCCGTAAAGTCAGTACTTCCAACACTCTCGTGCTTCCGCTTTTCAAACCATGCATTCTGTAGCTCCGTACTCTATATAATGACAGGCATGAAAACGAAGTATTTCTTTCTTCAAACTTTACTAGAATATATGCTCATCCTGTCGCAGCAGGATTAAACAGAACTTGAGCAGAGTTTCGGGCAGGAAATACTACTTGTAGGCCTAGTAGCCTGGTTTGTAATCGAGCATGAAATAGACCTGTAACGATCTAGCTCATCGATTGAGGAGGGAGCTTGTCAGGCCATAAAATTTTATCACTATTTAAAAATAGTTGAAGTCATAGAATAAATCTTTTCAGTAAGACAATGGTGATTTTCACTTATTTTGTGTATCCAAACAGTGTGAAATTAGTAAACATAAAGAGCTAAAACAATTATACAGTTGTAAACTTCGATACTTCTCAGCAAAAAGGCATAATTACATTTTTACAGAAAATCACTACATAATCGATTACAAGCGATTACTGAATTTCGCTATACAACTATAAATATGGGTTAAAAGTTATTCTACGGTCTTTGCCGTTCCAAAACAACACTGATAATTAAATAAACCTTTCATTTCGTTACACAACTCCCTCCTTCGAAAAGCTTGGTCCCCGAGCTGTCCAATTTCCTAGCAAGAAACACTTGCAAATTCAGTTTCTTTACATTTTGTAACAATTCCATAAGAAATTATCATGTTTAATATGAGCAAGATAACCACTCCGCATTTTCTAATTTCAAACTTCCTTTGGATATAACATTCGAGATGATTTTTTTTTCCTTCCATCTGAGTTTGTAAACAATATTTCTAAAGATGAACTAAACTACATACAACTTCTATGTACACAAACGTTAACATCATCATACATTAAAAGGCTACAACAAACGATGCAGAATTTTCTTCTCAAGAGTCCTTTTCCGTTTTGTTTAATTCTGCATTTTATGCAAGAGTCTTTTGAGAGTCATTTTCAGTTTATATAGAATTATGGTTCATCCGGCACTCTTTTGATTTCTTCTGTGAAAATTTCAACGAGCTCTCCTTGTTTGGTGATATATCTTTCAGTTTTACGTGTAAGGATCACATCTCTGGGTATTTTGATGGATGATGTGGTATACTCCAAAACCGATCCCCCATCATGTCCAGCTTCCCTCAGCTTAGCTGTCAGATTCCTGACGCGCTTCCGGAGTTCTCCGTCTTCCTCTGTCTGGCAACTGGCGTCGCAGCACCTTGAAGGAGTCTTCTCTGCAGATCTAAATCTTTGGTGAGATTTCCCTCGGTCGTTCCGATGAGAAGATTGAGGTGTATTAGATGCGGGTGACCGAGAGCGGCTTCTGCTTCTTCGTCGAATGACACTTCTTACAGACCTTTCCGGACTTCTTGATGACCTAGGTGCTGAGTGGGAATATCTTCCGCTATCCCTAGGAGATCTCGGGCTCCGGTGTCGGAATGGTGACCTGTCTAAACGGGACCTAGATTCCGGAGTGTGAACTGGAGTTTTTCCATACTTTCTGGTTGGGACTGGCTCTGCATGGGTCGCTTCATGTTTTTCCAAGTCGCCCTTCCTTCCACATCTGTAATCGCATTTGGTGCATCTGAACCTTTTCACATGACATTCCCGGTGATGGCGATTAAGCTGTGCCAGTTTCTCAAACGTTTTGCTGCATTCCCCACAGGAGAATTCATTGTGTGATACTTTGCTGGAAATGCTGATCTCGTCGTCACTCACCATCTTCTGCAATAAAAATTGGAGAAGAGCATAAAATTGGTCATAATTCTGGGCCCGAAATTCGATTTAATTTGTAGCGTGAAACAAAACAGCTGAATTTCATATTCTTCATCTTATTTTACATCTAAACGACAGAGTGCATGGTCAAAGCAGAAATACGTTTGTTGTTGGTGAATAATCAATCAACTGTGGTCGTTGTAGGTTTAGTTGTTATTGGTTGTTCTGAATTGCCATACTGGAAGCTCAACACCTTGGTATTTCTTCATGCGATCTGCATGGACCACAAGTGGTAGAGATCTAGGAGATTGTTGAAGACGAAATGTGACAGCAGAGAGCTTCGAAACGATAAGAAACGGTCCGAGCCATCGGGGTTCCAATTTTGGAGATACTCCTTTTTTTCTAGTTTTCTTTCTGAGCCACACATATTGCCCCACGTTGAAGTCGGCCTCGGATGCCCTTCTGTTGTATAGAGTGCGTTGTCGGCTTCCAGCATCCTTTAGGTTTCTTCTTGCTCTTTCATGTACTGTCCGTAGTGTATCTCTGAGTTTGAAGGCGTAGTCAGTATTAACTTCTTCATCTAGTGGGGTGGGCGGCATTACCAGATCTATTGGTAAGGTGACTTCTCTTCCTAGCATAAGCATGTTCGGAGTTTCTCCAGTGGACTCTTGAGGACTGCTCCGGTATGCTGCTGTGGCAAAGGGGATATATTTATCCCAGTCACGTTGATGCGACTCTGAATCCATCATAGAGGCAACCGTGTTGAGAAGAGTCCGATTAAATCTTTCAATTAGGCCATCGGACTTCGGGTTATAGGGCGTTGTCCGAGTCTTCTTTACACCCATCAGGCGGCATACCTCTTTGAATACATCCGACTCGAAGTTTCGGCCCTGGTCAGAATGGATGACTGAGGGGACTCCGAATCTACAGAGGACTTCCTTCACTAGCTTTTCTGCCACGGTGTCGGCTCGTTCATCAGGTATAGCAAATGCTTCCATCCATTTAGTGAAATAATCCCCAACAACTAAGACATATTTATTGCCATTTGTAGATTCGGGTAACGGACCAAGGATGTCTAGGGCTATACGGTCCATTGGAGATCCACTTATTTGTTGTTGCAAGGGTGCTCTGGTATGTACTCCGCTAGCTTTTCTTTTTGCACAGATGTCGCACTGGCGTATTCCAGATCGGAAATCTTCTGTCATCCCGACCCAGAAATACTTCAATCGTGCTTTCTCGAGGCACTTCTTGATGCCGAAATGGCCTGCGGTAGTAGCAGAATGCATTTCTTTCACCATCTCTTGTACCATGACTCGGGGCACCACAAGTTGCCACCTGGTTATTTCCCCATCACTTGACTCCCACCTGCGGTAGAGCACTTCATTCTTGATGTGTAGTGAATCCCAGTATTCTAAGAGACGCTTAGCTTCTCTTGGCCAGGCAGATGTTTGGGCATCGCTTGGTTTCTGCCCATCCAGTTTGGCCTGTACTACCGGCTTGATCCCGACATCACTTCTCTGTTGGTCTTTGAGTTCTTCCTCAGTATCAACTGATAATATCCGTACTTGTTCTGGATCTGAGTCTGCTTTGCTATCTTCACGCCCGCACTGCTTACATGGTCGTCGGGACAAACTGTCTGCATTACTATGGTTCCTTCCAGGTCGGTGAATGATGTCCATGTCGTACTCTGAAATAACCTCAAGCCAGCGGGCAAGTTGTCCGGCGGGTTCTTTGAAACTTGTCAACCACCTTAGAGATCCGTGATCGGTTCTCACAGTGATATGACGTCCATATAAGTACTGGCGAAAATGTTTCAAGAAGATGACGATGGCAAGTAATTCCTTCCTAGTGACACAATAGTTTCTTTCAGTTTTCTTGAGTGTCTTGCTTGCGTACGCAATTACTTTCTCTTGCCCATCCTGGATCTGAGACAAGACTGCACCTACTGCAAAATCACTAGCATCAGTGTCCAGAATCATCTGTCCATCGGGCTCAGGGTATGCTAATATGGGCGAGGTGGTGAGTCTCTCCTTAAGCTGATCGAAAGCTGACTGGCATTCTTCTGTCCAATCAAAGTGTCTGTTCTTTTCCATAAGCTGATGCAAAGGTCTGGCGATCTCTGCAAATCCCTTGACATAACGTCGGTAATAGGATGCTAAACCCATGAAGCTCCTGAGCTCTGATACAGAAGTTGGGTAATCCCAGTCACGTACAGAGCTTATCTTCTCTGGATCTGTGCTCACACCTTCAGCCGAGACGACGTGTCCGAGATATCGTACACTTCTACAGAACAGATGACACCTTGATGGTTTCAGTTTAAGGCCTGCTTCTTTCAGCCGTTGGAATACCATTCTCAGCCTTGTCAGTTCTTCTTCTATTGTTCTGCCATACACGATGACATCGTCCAGATACACAAGCAAGATCTCCCACTTTAAACCGGCTACCACTCGGTCCATCAGCCTTTCAAACGTGGCCGGCGCATTACATAGCCCGAAAGGCATAGCGCGCCAGGTATATAACCCTCCATTCGCGAAGAATGCAGATTTCTGTCTTGCCTGTTCGTCCAATTCCACTTGCCAATATCCACTGGCTAAGTCTAATGTGGAGAACCACTTCGCCCCGCCTAACGCATCTAAGGTGTCACTTATTCTTGGTAGCGGGTAAGCGTCTTTAATGGTGCTAGCATTTAGTTGGCGGTAGTCAACACAAAACCGCTTGCTTCCATCCTTCTTGGATACCAACACTACATTTGATGCCCATGGGCTAGAAGTAGGTTCTATCAAACCATGTTGCAGCAAATCCTGAACTTGCCGTTCAATCTCTTCCCTCTGTTGGGCAGGATATCTTCTATGTGCTTGTCGAAACGGTGGTGTATCTCCTGTGTTGATGCTATGCTGCACATAGTCAGTTCTCCCAATATCAAACGAACCCTTCGAAAAGATATCACTGAAGTCCCCTAGTAACTGTGATATGGATTCCTGATATTCTACTGGGACATTCTGCATGGTTCTAGCAAATAGATCAGTCAGGTGTTCTGGTATGCCAGTCGTAGGTTGCTTACCGCAGGAGTCCAGGCCCGTGGTTTCCTCTTTCTTCAGAGATGTCATACTAGCTACACAAGTTCCTTTCTTGATGACTCTATGTTGTTGGGTTGTGTTGAGAATCCGTACAGGGAGGATCTTTTCCTCGGCGCTTACAACAGCTCGTGCAACCATCAAACCTTTACCGAGTAATTCCGTACCATCCCGCGGTCCTTCCAGTAAAGCCGAACCACTAAGGAACTGAGTGTTCCTAGCTTCGCCTGGTAGAATGACTTCACAGCCGGCCGGAATAGTACTTGTTTGCTGTGCAACAATTCTACAGCAAAATGAATTCCCTTCGTGATCTTGGCATGCTATGGTTCCCTTCGGAGTTCTCAACTCCAACATTCTGAGATCTAGTACCACATTCATCTGGATGAGCAAGTCCAGTCCAATGATTCCTTGATTCTTCAGCGCAGCTACTATGACTTCGGAGGCCGCCGCCATACCTCCGATTTCTAAGATGATCGATGCTCTCCCCATTGTTTCTAGTGGTGAACCATCTGCCTGGTAAACCATGTCTGTAATTCTACGAAGAGGAGGTCTCCTCGACTCAATGATACTGCCGTATACCTCGTTTGATACTAGAGTATGTGAAGAACCAGTATCTATCAGAAATTTTACTGACTGCCCGTTAAGCTTCGCATTGACGAACAGACCCTGTCTCTTAGCATCCTCTGATGTTCCAACTCTAGTCTGGCCGGGTTCAGAATTGTTCTCTCCTAAATTTCCTTCATCCGGCTCTTGCTCCTCATTACTGACTTCTTCATGGACATCCTCCGTGTTTGATTCAGATTTAATCATGGAGACATGAGCATTTGACTTTGGACAATTTTTGACGAGATGCCCCGCTTGGTTACAATTGTGACATCGTCTCTCAGTGGTCTGATCACTTCTTTTCTCCTTCCTAGGATGTGGACACTGATTAGCAAAATGGCCAGATTCTCCACAGTTGTAGCAATTGTTGTTTTCCCGGTTGGTCTGCTGTCCAGCTCCATGAGATGCTGTATTCTGTCTTGGCCTTTCAGTGGTTTTGGATTCCATTTCCAGAATGAGATCTTTAAGGAACTTTTTCATTCTCACTTCCCATGATGTTTCTTCGGTAGGGGACGGAATTCCGGCATTATCCCCTGAAACAGCTCGACTGTACCTGGTTTGTCGGTAGTCCCTCCTGTCTCCTTCCATCCTTAGGAACGCCTCCGTATTAAGGGCAGCTTCTATTGCCTCGTCCAATTTTCTTGGTTGCGAGCGGAAGAGTCCTTCTCGAATTTTACTATCCATAATTGCATCCAGAAAATGCCCCCTCGCCAACCGGTCTTGTCCGTCTTCATCGAATTCGGGATAGGCGAGAGCCGTCATATCTCTAACAGTCTGTCCTAATTCCTGGAGGGTCTCTTTGGGCTTTCTCCGTCTCTGTCGCAACTCGGCGAGATAGACTTCCGCTTTTCCACCTGGACCATATCTTTTTCTCATTCTGTCAACCAGTTCACAGTAACTCAGTCTTCTTCCCGTTTTCTGGGTTAGCAATTTAACAGCAGAACCTCTTAAGCTGGCTGCCAGATATTTCATCGCTTCGGATTCTCCCCATTCATTCACTACAATGCATGCCTCAAAATGGTTGATATAGTCTTCAACTGGCGAGCGACCATCGAACCGATCTGGTATCACATTTGGTCTCTTTGAACTTACATCAGGATAATTCGGTTGACTCGACAAAGGATTTTCTGATTCGGTTCTCAACTGTGCTGTTGGTCTGTTTTGTGTATTTGATAGCCTGGTTCCGTGAAATTCTTGTTCAAGACTAGTGGGTTGCGGTACTTGTGCTGTTGCTCCGAAATTTTCAATTGGTGAAGACTGGAACTGAACTCTTGGCCCTTGCCTACTGCTTGCCTCATCAGTCCCCCATGATGGCGTGAACCCCACACTGGTTCGCAACTCCGCCATCATCTGGTCAATCTCCGCCATACTGCTTTCCAACCTCTCCATCACTTCAGCCGGCGATACCGCACGCCCTCTTTGTCCTCTGACATCCATTTCTGAACTTCTACACCAACTATCCCACTTCTGACACCACGTGTAGCCGAACCGACTTTCTTTCCTGACGAGCTGGTTCGTTTCGGCTGCAATATACAACCAGTTGATGTAAAGTCCGTCTTTCTTCACTTTCGACTCCTTACTCCTTCACAATATCTTATATCATATCTCGTGGAACCGCACAACCATGTTGAAGACCGAATACCCAGCATTCAGTATTTCCGTAATTTCAGTATCTTGGTAATATCAGAATTTTCAAGCATCCTCACTCATCTCGGAATCTCGGTATTTCTCGTCTTTTTTTTCGACTCAGTACTTTCCGTATCTCCTCTCGAGTCAGTATTTTCAGTATCTCCGGAAAGCCGGTATTTTCCGTACTTCAGTAAAGTCGGTATTTTCCGTACTTCTGTAAAGTCGGTATTTTCCGTACTTCTGTAAAGTCGGTATTTTCCGTAAAGTCAGTACTTCCAACACTCTCGTGCTTCCGCTTTTCAAACCATGCATTCTGTAGCTCCGTACTCTATATAATGACAGGCATGAAAACGAAGTATTTCTTTCTTCAAACTTTACTAGAATATATGCTCATCCTGTCGCAGCAGGATTAAACAGAACTTGAGCAGAGTCTCGGGCAGGAAATACTACTTGTAGGCCTAGTAGCCTGGTTTGTAATCGAGCATGAAATAGACCTGTAACGATCTAGCTCATCGATTGAGGAGGGAGCTTGTCAGGCCATAAAATTTTATCACTATTTAAAAATAGTTGAAGTCATAGAATAAATCTTTTCAGTAAGACAATGGTGATTTTCACTTATTTTGTGTATCCAAACAGTGTGAAATTAGTAAACATAAAGAGCTAAAACAATTATACAGTTGTAAACTTCGATACTTCTCAGCAAAAAGGCATAATTACATTTTTACAGAAAATCACTACATAATCGATTACAAGCGATTACTGAATTTCGCTATACAACTATAAATATGGGTTAAAAGTTATTCTACGGTCTTTGCCGTTCCAAAACAACACTGATAATTAAATAAACCTTTCATTTCGTTACAATAGCTTTAAGATTTTGTGGTGTCTTATAATAAGTATTCGGATTTCTTTTCACGTCTTTAGTTGGGGAGAGGATGGAATTAAAGTCTCCACCTATTACTAACTCGCTATCTAGAGGTCTGTTCGCCTTGATCCACCTATAAAGCTTTTTGAAGAATCGTTCTCTGTATTTCTTTTCTGTGGGTGCATAAATATTTACTATACATAGATTACAATTACTAATCATACTATTTAACATAATCATCCGTCCTTCTTGACCATAAATTATGTTATTGAAAGTTATTGGTAAATCTTTTAAAATAAGAATGGCGACTCCTCTGGCATGATTAGATCCATTTGAACAAAAAACTTGCCCTTTCCATTCATTTCGAATGATTTTCAAAATATTATCTGTCCAATAAGTTTCTTTTAATAACAATATGTCTGTTTTCTGATGCTTGCTCCATAACAGGATTGCATCTCTTTTTTCTTTACTTCTGATACCTCTAACATTCAAACTAATCAAGTTGCAGTATTTGTTTTTTATTCCTGGCATAGGTGATTTATTTACACTATTTACACTCTGTTATTGTCAGAAATCGGAAGCAGCTTCCTATTTCTTTTTTGCTGGTTTGCTCCTGATTTTTTTGTTTCCGCTTACCCTTGGCGAACTTTTTCCCATCCTTCGGTAGTTTGGGGGAATCTGCTGACATATCGGAGTACTCTTGCTCCTCATCTTCACGCGTATCAGCATCTTCAAACTCTTCGTCACTCTCTGAATCTCCTTGTGAATCATTTTCACGCACCTTTTCTGCTGAGATGAATTGAGTGATCTTTGCTTGGGCTCGAGGTATCTCGTTGCTACTTGATGCTTTGTTGCTCTGTACCTTACGATCACGCTGATTCATCTCAATCTCGCGTTCTAGCTCATTTCCATTGGAATTTCTCACTGAAGGCATATCTATCTTCTTTTGTACAGGACCCGATGGTTTCGAAGTAGGGGCAACCGTATATTCGTTGTTCGGGTAATGGGCACAATCCATAGCCTTGTGACCAGGCTGGGAACACTTTCTGCAAACAACATCGTTGACACATCTTGAAGCATGATGCCCCTGTGTTAGACACCTAGAACACAGGGTTGGGGCTTTGTCCTGCCCTTCATTGTAAATACGTGCTTTGAATCCACCCATATTCATGGCTCGCGACAGAGGCGTTGTGGGGGGTGCGATGAACAGCATTCGATCACCTGTGTAGCAGTCGGTCAGAAGACCATTTACTCTTAATTTCATCCTTTGCACTCTACTTAGCACTTTGCATTTCTTTATTTCGATTTCGTTAGCAATTACTTCGTCTTTCACAGACAAAGGGATATCCTTCACGATGACTTTCAAAGATGTAGTAGGGTCATGGCGATTCTGGAAGGGGTTTGTGTCGTAGATAGGGGCAGACACTCCTCTTATGTTGAGTCCTGTAGATATCAGAGCAATTCTATCGACTCTATCTACAAAGTAGATCCTCCAGAGTCCTCCAATTTTCTGCAACCCTTTCAGGTTTTTTGTTGAGCCAAGATGTCTGTGTATGGCTAAATATATTTCTTCATGCTGAAGCGGCTTTCCTTCGGGCACGTCTCTGTTCTTTAGGAAGACAGGCTTGACCCCGTTCTCCACGCCCGTACGACCCGTATCACGTGCCATTGTTTTGGTTGCGTCTGCATACGTGGCATCCGACGTAGCACCATACTCAACAGGCCGGGTTGAATCGTCACTTTCATACATGATATTCTTTCCACCTCTTTATCAATTTGCCTTTAACTAGTCCTATTCGAAGCTATTGTTCTTATGTTCTCAAATTTTCGGTCTTAAATTTGACTTACCAGTCTGCAAAAGTAAAAAATAACTATAAAATTCTCCAATTCCAGGGAAGACGTGTCTATATCTTGATAATGACGAGCGCCCTCTTCAGCAACGCAAGATGGTCGATGTGCCACAACAAAATAATGGTCCATCCTTTATCGCGCATTTTATCATTGAGAGAATCAATATGGATGCAAAGAAAAATGGTCCTGTTCCGATCGTCTGAAAATTCTACCACGCATCCTTCAATTCAATTAAATTCAAATCAATTTCCACATCTGATTAAAAAGACAAGTACAAATTCATATGCAGATAAATATATACAATAAAGAACATTAATGAAACATACTCACTTGGAAATCATAATGTGGTGGAAATCAACAAAGGCCGAAGGCCTGTCAGGGCAATTCCCATAGGAAAAAAATACATAAAATGTTTCTTAAGTATATATATAACACATTCAAAATACAAACAAAAACAATAGAAAAAATAAATAGACACTGACACATGGCATTCAGAAATATAAATGTTAATTAAGTGAGAAACATACGCGTACTCATAAAAAATATTAAATTTTGACACGTAGGCCCTATTGGCAATTCTAGAATTTAAGATGTGGCGGTACAGGCGTATCCCGACGCAAGCATGCTTTCTGGGTGTTTACGCTTTCTCCAAATACATACTGCATTTACATTAATTGTTTCGTATTATATTATTGATCTGTATAATTATTATTGAATTGTATATGAAAAATGGAAGACATGTCAATCGGATGAAAAATAAATTGTTAATCTAATTAAATTTAATTCAATAAGCAGATTGTATCTTTTTGTATTTTAGCTCCTGTAGGTATTGCCCTATTTCGATGCCATTCCTTTCGCCGTCCTCTGGTGATATCCGGTGCTTGTCTCCCTGCTGTAGGTGTGGCGATGGCTTCAATGGCAACTAGCAATGGTCAGGTTGCAATCTGTCTCTCTGTAACAGGTAATATCGAATGGTACATGTAAATTGCCAATTCGTCTCCTGCCAACTCGTCCACTCACGACACTGTCTACTTTCATTTAGTCTAATGCAATTCCGTCCATCAACACGTTTGGTCTAATCATCACTACCTCTAATCATCATTTCGTCTAAGACCATTTCGTCTCATAACCAGTTGGTATAATCCTTATTTTATTTATATTCATTTTGCATAACTAACACTTAGTCCAATTAGACCAAATTTTAAATGGACTCAAAGGCTATTGGACCAACTGATTATTAGACGGAATGGCATTAGACTAAATGAAAGTACACCATGTGATGAGTAGACGAACTGATGGTAGATCAATGAAAGTAGACGAGTTGGCAATTGGACGAATTGGAAATAAACCATATCGAATCATAGCTTTAATCGTCTAAATTCTTAGTTACAACTATTTGGACATTTCCACAATGCTTGTCAAGGCTATTCAACATACACAATTTCGTTTAGAAATTCTTTAAAATATCACCGCTTTTCACAAAGAAATACAAAATTTCATTAATTTGTAATCTGTTTCTCATCATAATTTGTGAAAGAAGTGTGTTTGAGCTTGCTTTTGTGAGGCCCGCAATTGATAACAAGTTTTAAAAAGAGCATAAAATGTAGCGTATATGCTCTCATTTTGGTAATAATAAAAAAAATAATCAATCGAGTTATGGACCAATACATGTGATGAATAGCTGTGTTAGCATCTGATTGTGTCAGATATCAAGCATTCATCCACTAAAAGTGGGGCAGTGATATATAATGAGTGGTTATTTCCAGTCAGAAACTTCTCTATTGTGATATATTTTGTACGAAATCGTAATTGTACGAAATTGAGTAACCTCATTTGACCGGTTTGCGAGTTTTTTTAATCAATCACGCATGGATATTGGAACACCCACGGAAAATATTTGTTTCGTGTCAAAAAAAAAACAATTAAAACAATTAAAAGAAAACACACAAAGGGGTTTTATGACATCGCTCCACTACAAAATTATATAATCCAATGGCCTACTTCTGAAGTAGGCCATTGAATCAACCCTGAGTTTAACACTATACCCTAACCTTAACCCATGGGCAGTGAAACCTATGTTCGTTTGGGGGTGGGCTGAAACAAAAAAATTGCAGTTATATCGATGGGCTTTACGATGCAAACGGATATCTTCACTTATCATCTGCGTGAAGTGGTTGCGTGCTTTGATGTAATTAAGTTTCTAAGTGCTACATATCCTTCGAAGAGGAGTCTCCGTCCGGAATACGCTCATACTTTCTTAGTGGTTTCTGATTGATAATATTTAGATTTATGATTTCTTTTTTTCCGCGAGGGAGCGTGGGAGTACAAAATGACAAAACTCCCTTTTTGGTTAATTATGGTGGGTCATTCTCAAAAAAACGTTACAATTCACAAAAAAAACGTATCCCGACTATCTTATGGCCGCTAGCTTCACACCCCTGAACATTTTCTACCAAAATATTATCAAGACAATGACATTAACAGATTAGCTCCACAAAGCATTTGCGAACAGTGACCAGCAAAGCACTAATTTTGTTACAAAAGCCTTTTATTATTGCATTTAGTTAAAATCGACACTGTCTCTGGTCAGTTTTAGATTTTGCTATCATTCTCTTTCCTAAGTAGTCTGTATTTCTTACTTACATTAATGTCTGGTGAGGGCAGCTTGGTGTAACTGTCTGATATAGTGCGCTTATCCTAGTATTTGATGATCACTTTGTGATTTTTTTCACTTTTAACTTTGTCCCGAATTCATTTTAACCTCCGTAACGAATATTGCCACAAGTTTTTTCTCCCTTTCAAACTGACTGATATCAATTGATAATGGGTCTGCACGTAGAGTAATATTCATTAATAAATAATTGATAGGGAATTATCATATGTGTTTCCTGTATTACACGGAAATGAAGGACTATTCTAACAAAATAAAATGTATGATTAAACAGCTTTAACATCCGTTACGCTCCTTAAAACAATATGCACTTTGGCAATTCTGTTATTAAAGGATTCAGTATTATATAGGATAAGAGACACATTTCATAATAAATACAGTTTTCAAAGGTAGTGCTTCTAAATAAGGACTGCGTTGGGCTATAAAGCATAAAGACATTAACTTCCGTATTAAAAAACGCATTAACTTCCGTAACATTTTTTATTGAATATGCTACAAATTTGTGCTTTACTGAATCACTCCGGATCATATATATATAAATCATATAAGGTACCCTCCACCTAGGTACCTATGCAAATCATAGCTTTTCATCCATGTCAAATTATTATTACAAAACTTATTTTCAACTTCACTTTGAACAGTGGGAAAATTACCAACGAAAACAATTTCCCGATAATTATATACGATATTTAATGCTTTTAGAGTTTCAAATAATTCATACTATAAATGTTAAGTATGAGCATCTTATTCTGAACTTAAAATGTCAAATTTCCTTTGCTATATAAGTTCTTTCAGTAATTGTTATGGAAGTTAATACATTTCTCTGCTGTACTTTGTTGGGATTGATAGTACGATTCTAGTTCCAGAACAGGTGTCATGGCTTTTTCTAATGCTTAAGTCGGCAGAAACGATGGAGAGAAGGGGAATGAGGAGAAACAAGGAAGCTTTCATGGCCAAAGAAAGATAAATAAAACACCGCTCACATAACACTGGTCTGCATGTTTTCGAAGAAAGAAATAAAAGTCAAGAAAAGGGATAAGGGCCGTTTTGAAGTGAGTAATTGGCATTAAAAGCGTAAAAAGGAGTACATCGAAACTAAACACATCACACCTAAGATAAATGAAATGTGGCAAAGCCTATGTAGGCGCCACTACAACTTGATCATTTAACATGGAGTAGTGTGTGTTTACAGCGCTTTGTAACCTAAAGGAATAGGTGCTATATCAAAATAAGGTCTAATGGATTGGATGAAGGAAAAAATGACTGTGCCGTAACGGAATTGAATGTGAGCTGAAACTCGTAATATACTGACCTGAAAACATAAAAAAGTATCTCTTTTCGGACTATTTACGCAATGATTCATGAGGAGTATTAATATCTCACCAATCAAAAATGCGAGCGCGAAGCGCGAGCTAAAACTTTTGTATACTCTAACCTGAAAACTTGACATTCTAAAAGCATTTTTTTTTAATGTTCAGGATGTTGTCTGAATAAACTATTATTGCGAGTGAATTTTTTGTTGGTATTTAGACTGAAAGATTATCATTCTAAACACTCTTTGTACCAATTATAAGGATGGGTATCTTAATTGATGCTACTGATTTCTTTTTTATATTTTGATCTGAAAAACAATAATTTGTCATGTTTATGGACATTTTAATTTGAGAACAAGATACATATCCAATAAACAATTATTGCAAATGTGAAACGCGCGCTTTTGAAGGTTTATACCCCAAAACGGGACATTGTATTAACTTTTTGAAATCATAACAAAAGATGAATGTCTTGCTAAGGAAGTGATCCGAGCGCGAAGCGCGAGCTGAAAATATGTGTCATTCCAATATGAAAACCAGACATTTTAAGCACGCATTTAGATAAAGAGGAATTTTTTTTTACCAGGAACAAAATTAGTGCCTTAGTAAACAATAATTGATGCGAGCACGTAACACAAGGCCAAAATATTCCAACCAACTGGTGGATCTATAGGACAAGATGCTCCAGGGGCAAGTGCTAAAATCGCGCCCTTTCAAAGTGTAGTATACATATATATATATATATATAATCAGTAAACACACGTCCAGTCAAAATTAAACATAATTGCAATGCTAGAGCAAATATTTTTTTCAATATTACAACGTTAAAATTGAATTCTAGTTTGTTGTTTTTTATCATAAACATGAAGCCTATCTACCTAAACTGTATTTGATTGCAAAGCGCAAGCTGAAAATAAAACCCGAAAATTATTCAGACCTAAGAAACAGACATATTTAAAAAGAACCTTTTGGGGAATTCATAGAAATGATAGTTATCTCATTAAATACATCTTCCTGATGCGAGGGTAAAGCCCAAGCCTACTTTTTCAATATTAATATCTTAAGATTGACTATTCTAAGCACTATTTGTAATAAATAATCATGATGCATATCTAAACAATTAATGCGAGGGTGAACCGAGAGCAGAAAATTAGTGATATTAGACCTGATATCGGGACACTTTAGGGAGAAGTAGTCCCACGGTGCGTATCTAACAACGCCATTAATGCAAGCACGACGGGTGAGCTGAATTATATATATATATACATTTGTATATATATATATATATATATATATATATATATATATATATATATATATATATATATAATTTTTGATATCTGAAAAGGAGGGGCTATTTGTGGGAATTCATGAAAAGAGTACCTATCTCATAATGCGAGCGCGAAACGCAACCTAATTTGTTTTTATAAACATGTACATTATATCCTAAACTAAAAAGGGACATCTAAATGATTGTTTGTATAAATATAATGAAGAAGATTTCTATCTCCCTTATCAAATCAGCGCGTGATGAAAACCTTTGACAATTAAACCAGAACAAATATGTATTTCAGAACTGTTTGCAATAATTAATGAAGAGTAACGTACCAAAATACATACAAAATAAGTACATTTTGTATCTCACTAATCAAAAGTTGGCACGAATATTCATCCCCGGGTAGAGACATAAAATATTCATTTTCTAAATGGGTTGAAAACTGCATTACCCAAAATAGCATACAGCAGGGTTACTTAATCACGATCATTGGAATTTCCTTTTCTGCGCTTCTATTCATAGTTTATCTCTTTATTTTGTGTTTTATGTATTTTTGCGCCCCCTGAAAGTGGCGCCCGAGGCACGAAATTATTTTTCCCACCGCAATTGCGGACATCAATATGAACATTCATGACATTCGTCTTCGGAATAAGACTACGCATGTGCATGGACTTTTGTCTTTACGAAATTGTAGTCGTTCGCGTTGCATGCCATGAATGAATCAGCACCCTAAGATCTATATCTAGATTAATTTCTTAAACACTTATCAAATTGATATTAATTGCAAGACAAAATGTTAGGCTAGGCTAGGGCATTAAATTTATATCAAATCAGATCTGGACCTGTCTGATGCCTGCGGCCAACTAATGGTTAACTTAGACCTGGTTAATTCTGAACTTTCACGTTTACTTACTTTAAACCAATGACCTCGGCCTTGGTATCCTTGGTTAAAAAAAATAGTCCTAGACCTAAATAAATTTAGTTGAGATCTAGTCCAGTCTCTAGGTCTAGATCTTGACAGACCACTCTGATCTAAACTCACGTATAACGTCAAGCACAAATTAACGTCAGAGCGCAGAACATGCATGTGAATGTCAACGTGCGGCTCTGCATGGCTATTTCAATCGCCGAGTAAACTTCCTTGATCAACAAAATGTAATTGATCGATAAGCATTTTCTTTACAAATTATTCAGTTTTCAATTTCCCGTGCTCGGGAATTGTTTTACTAGTTCTATATACAGACTTGAACTATTAAACTAAGGCTACCAAGCTCGTTGGCTTAACGTAACTAAACCTAAAGTTCGGAATTAACCAGTTCTAAGCGAACTATTGCATTAGTCAGCTGCAGGCATTAGACAGGTCCAGATTTGAAATAAGGTTAATGCCATAGCCTCACTAGCGTACCTACGGGGGGAGGGGGGGGGGGGCAGAGGGGGCAGTCTGCCCCCCCCCCCCTGACGAGCCACAACCCATGCAAAGGACGTATCCCTGCCCCCCTGACGAGCTTGAAGACCTTTATTGCCCCCCCCCCCCCTGACGAACTTTTTTTTTTTGCTTGTCAAATTTTTTATTTTTTTTCTGGTACGAAATCCTTCATTTGTGATTGAAGACCTTTTTTATTTTTATTTTTTTTTGTTTGCTTGTCAAATTTTTTGGCGGACGGTTTTGCCCCCCCCCCCCTGTGAAAAATCCCAGGTACGCCACTGCATAGCCTATTATTTTGCCTTGTCATTAATGGCACTTTGATAAGTGCTTAAGAATTGGATCTAAAGATCTAAGCATGAGGCAAAGAAAACGATATTGTAAAGAGAATTTTGTAAAGAGAATTCCACACGCGCATGCGTAGTCTTATTCCGAAAACGAAAGTCATGAATATTCATATTGACGTCCGGAACTGCGGTGGGGGAAATAATTTCGCGCCCGGGGCACGTGCCCCCCCCCCCCCCTGTACTACCTGAATACGCCACTGTTCCTACCTAAAAACTGGACATTCTATAAAAAAATTCGTACCCGTGGAAAGATTATATAAAGCGCGAAGCGCGAGCCAAAAAATTGTAATTTTCTAACCTAGATTTTGAAAAAAAGGCACATTTCATTTTGAAAAAAAAAGGCATTTTCCATTTGGAAAAACAAATGGCATTTGTTTTTCCAAGGTTCTGCCGCCCCTGCCTAAACCTGACATGAAACCCTATTGCAACCCTAACGCTAATCCTACTTCTTAGACTAAATCAATCCCGGAGCAATTGTCGCAGGGGAAAATGTCGTGTCACCTTCTGGGAAGGAGGGGGGGGGGTGCTTGAATAAAGAAACACACAAAAACACGCGGATTGCGTTATTACTATTTTTATTTTATTAATATGTCTTTTTAAATCGCCAATTCGAAGGTACAGCCGAAGAGTTAACGCAGATGATTGAGAAAATCGTTGAAAGTTCTTTTTTTAAAGATCAAATATTAATCTTTGCTCTTATAAATTTCCGATCATGGTTCCGATGCGAGTCTAATGCTCTGTGCACTGGAGTTGTATACGGAGATGGCCATTATTATACTCAACCCAAAAAAAACTGTGTGTAGATAAATTTGCATCGTTCGCCCGTTCACACAGATGGACTATTGAGTTCATGATGCCGAAGCGTGGGCCTTTTTATTTTGAAAATATTCAATCCATTTTCAAATTATTATTTTACTTTGACTTTCAAACAGGAATAGGAATAGGTATTTTGAAGGCAAGCTGTGTCATGACGTTGCATCGTGTAGCTGGGAAAAATTACAACCTATATCTCAGCCTTGGTTTTTCTGGATACGGTTCCGGGATGGTGCTACTGCCACTGCTAGCGGAATCACTGCGAGCCCCTTACGGCTGGAGAGGTGGGCTGCTCGTAATAGGCGCGCTGGTAGCACACATCATCCCCTGTGCTGTTGGCATGAAGGTAGATCCCGACGAGAACAGCACGCAGAAACGTAAAGTCCACTTATCCACAGGGCCATCTACGACAGATAGCGAAAGAAAAGAGGAGCAAGTGAGACGATCCCAAAGTGCCAAAGGTGGGACCAAACGCCGATTTCCACATGTCAATTTCTAGATCATAAATCAAAAACAATTATATTGGCAGTAATATAGGACTACCATTTCGGAAAAAAAATTACAACTCATAGAATCAATTTTCTACCAATGCTTTATTGATACCAGGTGCTTACAGATGAAACGACCATCTCATCATGTTTTAATTAATACAATGACCTAAGATCACTTCCAAAGCGAATTTAGGAAATGAGATATAAATGCCTCTCACGTTTAATAATTCATCTATGTGCAAATGTATTATCAATTACTAATATAACTATTTTTTTTTGGGGGGGGACGTCAACTAATTCATAGGGTATTTACTTCCAGTATAATGTCAATGTTTATCACAAAAAATACATCTACATCTAACTTTATGCAAAGTTCAAAATACCATATTCTGGAAACAAAATCCAAGTTCACCCATCAAATAATACTCCACTTGATTTTTTTAAATGTATTTTCTTACTTTATTACCTTGTCTAATATTGTTATCGCAAAAGCATCGATAATATTTTAATTTTCTCCGTATATCTACTTCTTTTCAAAGGAGGGAACTCTGACCAAAGCGAGTTTGGTGTCTTTCGTAAGATTACAAACAGATTCCGTCAATCTGATTTTTACACGGATCCCATCTTCAATGTGGTATTCGGTGTATCTTTTACCTACTATATGATTCACTGCGGATGGCATTCCTTTCTCGTGCCACATATCCTTGGAAGAGGAGTCTCCGTCCAGAATACGCTCATACTTACTTTCGCAGCAGCATTAGGAAATACCTTCAGCAGAGTCATTGTAGGTGTCCTCACGAACAACTGGTTCACCTCGGTCGATGTCTACATCGTCACTACCACCCTGAACATTGCTGCGCTTCTCGTTGACGTGTATTTCGTCAACTACTATGTGATGTTAGTTACTTCCTGCGTCTCTGCAATGTCGATTGGAGGAAGGGGAGTGGTTGGGACCCTTGTTATCAGGGATAGAGCATCTCCAGAACAATTCGACGTCGCATTTGCAGCAGAAAAGTTAATCTCTGGATTTGGGATGTTCCTTGGTGGTTACCTTGGTGGTAAGTGGCAGTAGGGTCTTGAAAAAAAAACACTATTGAGCTAAATTTTATAATTTACGCACTATTAGTTGTTATTTATTTTTTTAATTTTTTGTAAGGCCGATCAGCCAGGCTGCATACTCGTATGTGTGTGTCTGTGTTTGTGTCAGGGGGAGAGGTACTATCCCTAGTTCCAGGTATGCGCCCATGATGTCCAAAATGAGCAGAATTCATTCAAATCCCCTTATTACTGCCAAATGCTCATCTCTATAGAAGTTGAATAACTTTCTTAATCGTTGATGGCTTTTCCTCAAACTTTCCCCAATATTTGCAAACATGTTTTGTGAGGGTGAGCTCCCCTTCAAGAGGATGGATGGGACACATTCCTCAAAAATTTTGCAAGTACACCTGGTCCCCATCATACAAAGAGTTGCGATTGATATAATCAATCGCAACTATGGAAAGCCAGCAAAGCCAACATATAAAATACATATTAATTAAAAAAAATATAGATATGAATTTATATCCATAAATTCATTGATTTCTTGACAATTTGCTGTGATCTCGTTTGTTTACAAAGGACATTTTGCAAATTTACTGGAGATAAAAATATGACACTGTTACGATTGATCGGATCAATCGTAACTCTTTGTAAGTCGGTTCCCAGGGCTAATGAATAAGCCAGTTCGTAGTTCCACTCTGCGCATGATCAGAAAATTCTGCGCATGATCAGAGGAAGGTCATTTGTACTTAAGTGACATGGTGGTCTAAAATGTAATATGATAAGCACCATCTTTGATGTGTTGATTATTCATATATTCTTTTGAATTGTGTTTTTCATTTACATCCACAAAAAACAATGCGTCCACGAACGACTGGTATTTCACAGTTTGCCAAGTACATTGTACAACATGCTATGATATGCATTCAAAGTAGGAATGCAATAAATACCTTCATAAAGTGTTCATTGGTGTGCTATTCTAGTCACCTGGTCTATTCAATTTCTTCAAGCTGCTATGTAAGGCATCCTTACATAATAGCTTGCTTTGAAATCTGCCTATCTCGAAAGAAATGAAAGGTCATTTGACCAAAATTGTCCATGAAGTAACTTCGAACTGGTCTATCGCCAAACACTCTATGCAAAACAGTCTCATACATTTTTTCATGAAGTGAATTCAAGACCACGCTTTTTATAAGTTCATGGAGACTCTTAAAGGCAAAAAAATAATAATAAATAAATAAAGGAATAAAAAAGCGAGAAATATGACATTAATGCCCTCAGGTCAAAGATCAATTACACACACTAGGGGCTGCGGAACGGTTTTCAAAGTGGGGGAGTGGGGGGTGAGCCAAAAGTGGGGGGCTGACCATGCAAAAAGTCCCAATCTTATGGTAATTTATACGTTTTTGTATGGTTTTGGAAAAAAGTGGGGGCTGAATCCCACCCAGCCCCTCCCCCCCCCCCCCGCTTCCGCGGCCGCTGCACACACACACTCGAAAGAAAAAAAAGAAAATCAACATTTGTCTCCTTAGATTCGTATCAACACGAATTTTATTGATAAATAAATATGGACATTCTAACATTATGAAACTTTTTTTTTTCAGGTGTACTGGCAGATCACTTCGCATCTTACAACGCTACATTCAAAATGTTACCAGTCATCGAAGGTGTTAATTTCATCCTCATAATGATCCTAAGATGTAATCCTAAAAGCAGTACTAACTCAGTGTAACCATGAGACCTGAGGGGGACTTTCGGTTCGCAAACATGAAATGTACACGATTTTTGTGAAAAGAAAGCTTGCTTTAGAAAATGGACGGGTTGAATCTAGTCGTTGTTTTTTTTTTCTTTTTCTTGTAGCAGCATTGTCTTAGTTCGCATTTTGTTTTTCCCCTCATTATAAAAGGACTTAAAACTGGAACAGGAGGGTTGGTTAAAGAGAGATGTTAAATTTCTGGAAAAAAACAATGATAAAGGTTTTAAATCCAGTATTTACCTCTGTTTCATTTTAATGTAATATTTTGAGAGAAAAAAGTTAGAAATAGCTAAAACAGTGCTCAATCAATAGGATTTAGGGGGATAAGATCTAGATCGTGGAACCAAAATGATTACAATAAAACCAGGGGTAAATTTCATAAAGTATTAAAACTTTGGTAACTTTGCTTATACACAGTATGTATTTGTCTCAAGGGAAGATAACCCCTGATGATGTTAATCATTCAGTTAATTGGAAATCAACAGATCTATTGCAGACAGCATATCCAGGTTATCGGTGTTGCGGTTGATGAATATGTATCTTGGTGAGATCACATTGATGTTGTATGTAGTATAGTGTCCCGGAATGTTCGAGAAATATCCAAACTGCGTTATTTTCTCCCCCTGCAGACCCTAGTTACTTTATAATAAGCTACTGTCATGCCTCAATTGATGTACTGCAATATTGCTTGGAGACACACATTTATAACCCATACATAGATTGCAAGAAAGCTTGTTAGATATATAATATTTTCAGATTTTACGTCACCAAGTACTACTGCAAATTTTTCATTTTGATGAAATGATTTCTGATAACTGTGTAACATTCATGCTCAAGTGTCAACATGGACCTACTTCACGGTGTCAATCACGCCAGTATACATTTTGTCTGATATTTTTGTGGAAAACTCTTTCATCCATGTGGATGAAGGAGGTGGGGGTTGCATGTTTGCATTTATTATATTGTTACATCGTTTGTTCTTAAGTTATACTTCTTGTAAATCTGTTACTCTTTGTGATGAACCAATATGTAAAGGGGCTCCACCAACTAGCTGTGCTTCACTGGGGTTCCAAATCTATCATGCTGCATGTTCTGAGTTTTGTTTTATATTAAGCATTGTATCAATGTTTGATTTGGTTTGAACAGACTATACACAGTAACCTTTGTTCATACGAACCATTTAATAATTAATGGTAGTTGCAACAATGGCAAAGATACTAGAGTTATATTATCGTTATTGTGAAATGGGCCTCAGAGGAAAATGTGATAATTGTTTTTTTTCAATCTCCTCTCACTTTAGGCATTCTGACAATAGCACTGTTGGTAATGTTTTATGACATGTTGACTCAATCTTGAAAAATGTTCATGTAGACGTACACATTCTTTATGTTTTACCACGCCCTTATTGTGAATGTCGTGAATATCAGACTTTTTTTTCTGTAATTCTATTTCTTTAGGAATCGAAAGTTCATCATTTGGTTCCAAACCAACTTCTGCAATCGCCAGTTCATTGGAAGGTTGAGTTTATATTATGTCCATATAAGAGCCATGGGGTTAAAGTATACCTCCTGCATTATATATATATATGTATATTCATAATTTCATAATCTATACATTTAATAATGTATAGATGTATAATTCAATAAATACGATTTGATTAAGAGAGATGGTCATATAATTTTTAGTTATTTTTTATTCGATACTTATCTGATATTATCTTGATATTTCAGACGAAATAATGGATTTAATTTTGGTGGGGAGTGCAACATCAATAACATTTACTGACATGACAAAAACTGATTTTTTAATCGCGATTAAAAAAACCAATTATTCTGCTGCTGTTCTTGAGTGTAAGCACGTATTAGAAGAATTTTTTTTTTTCGCTTTTGAGCCCAAAAAATCGCGAGTATTTTCTGAGCGCCGTATGTAAGGGTGCGTGGGCATGGGTGGGTGTGCGTACATGTATGTGTGTAAATCTTTATTTTCCGATTTGAAGATCTTATTTAGATCCACGATACACAATGCATAATCGCAAACAAGATAATGATGCTTTCATGCATCATCTTTCTTTTGTTTTTCTTTCTTTTTTTGGCAAGTCTTCATGAATATATATTTTTTTTATATGTTTTTTTTAAACAAATCAAAACAAATCACAAACAATCACAAGCAATCAAAACATTTACAAAATATTGTATCATAAAATAAAACAAAACAAAAAAGAGGAAATAAAAATAAAAAATAAAAAGGCAGCCTTTTATATCCAATCTTACATCATCTCTAATCACTTATGGTTATGATCATGTAGGATTTTATAGATAAAAGAAATCAAACTTTTGAATTATCAAGTTGGAGCAGTCACACCTGTCCCAATATTAAAGTGTCTTTGTCGAGAAGCTCGATAAAACATAAAATAAATTAATCTGTGATATAACCTCTGCAAACGAGGGCAAAAGTTGCATGATAAGACAATATCATACACTTTTCAAATGTTGAGTAAGAGAGAGGGACAAAAAAATATATATATGTATATATATATATATATAAATCCACTACCGGGTAAAAAGGAGGCATGCAAGCCTGCTGGGAAAAATTATACACAAAACAGGACAAAACTTAAATTTCACATAAAAAATGTGCACATTCACTGGGTAAAATTCTTAAAAAGCATATACAATATAGGGGTGATCACAATTGGAATCTCCACTTTTCGAAGTGACAAGAAAGAGTGTTATTTTTCTTAGCAATAGAATATTCAAGGTCTTTGCTGGTTTTTACATAACATTTATAACCTTCAAAGTTAGGTGGTTTGCTCTGAAATTTACAAATGTAAACATAGTATATGACCAAAAGAAATAAATATGTAAGAAATTTTTCAGAAAGTAAACCAAACATTTTCTCAAATGCAGAGCTAATTAGCCTCTTATTAGTTTTCTGGGTGATAACCTTCATAGTTTCCTCCCATATACGTTTAATAGTGGGGCATTCAATGAAAATGTGAATATAGGTTTCAGGCTCTGTATCTCAAAAACACCAATTTGGGGAATGTTTTCTCTTTATTTTATACAGAAAATCGTTTAGACCAATTTCTCTATGGAATAATTTACAATAAAAAGAACGAATACGTGTGCTTAAAGTGGATTTAAAGTTATTAAGGTGAATCTTTTCCCAATCAACTCCGTCAGTATCCGAGGGAGCGTTCCAAAATGAAATTTGACATTCAGGAAGGGTGGTGTCTAACAAAATATTGTAACTATATTTTGGAACTTTTTTTATTTCAGGAGCTGTTCTTTAATTTCCTGAAATAAACCATCAAGAGTGTAATTGGAGGTAACCAAGAAATCATGTGGTATATTTTTCATTAAAAAGTTGTATTTACGCCTATCGTTTTGGCTAATATCAAAGTCAAGAATAAGTTCTTCGAAAAGTTCATTGCCTGGGAGGGGAGGATTTAATAGATCACTTATGTAAACAATGCCTTTATCAAACCAATCCTCATATACAAAGTATTTCTTTGATTTGGAAACTATATATTTATTAAACCAAATACATTGACAATATCCAATTGAGGAATAGGGCATATTGAATTCCTGTTTAGTATATTTTTTTCGCTGAAAGTGTACCAAGTTTGAAGAGTTTCAGCCAATTGGGTTAACCCCAACTTACGTAATACAGAGCTAGGGGTGTGGGTTTTCCATAATATATTTTATTCTACTGTTAAAATTGATTAAAGCAGATGTCTCAATTGACTTCCACATGGATTAATAATTATCATCAAGAAGCATTTTAACCCATGACATTTTTTGTGCAATTGAGAAGATGTACGGATCAAACATTTTTAAACCACCAAAAGAATAGTCGTTACACATGATATTTCTTTTGACCCTATCACTACCACCATTCCACACAAATTTGTACAACATGCTGTTTAGTTTAAGAAAAAAAATCTTAGGTATTTTGATACATAGAACAAACAAGTAATATAGGAGTTATGGCACCAATAGGGTCTTTACGACACAGATTTTCCCAATTAAGACAAATGTATTGCACGCCAACAATTTAGCGTATTCTCAATGGATTTTAGTTTCAGTTTGTGATTGAGATCATATAAACGGTCTGAGGATAAAGAACAGGTAACCCCAAGAGTATTAAAAGCAGACTTCTTCCATTTAAGACCTCTTTCACAAAATTGAAACTTTTGGCTACCTCTCAGAGAACCAATCCATATTGCTTCTGATTTTGAAATGTTTTCTGAGCATTGAGAAAAAAAGTAATAGTGTTAAATAATGAATTAAAATAATTATCAGACCCATCAACAAAGCAAGTAGAGTCGTCTGCTAATAAAGAAATTTTCAAATCTTTGTCTGTAGATGGGATACCATTTATATTGGAGTTCTGTCTGATGGCAAGAGCCATGGTTTCAATAACTAGAAGGAATAAATATGGGGAGATGGGGCACCCTTGAAAGATGCCCCTCTCCATGTTGATTGGCGAGGTCTAATGTCCATAATTTGAAACATAACTTCTCCTGCTGGATTAAAATGTTCGCATCCAATCAATAAAATTATTGCTAAAGTTGATTGTTTTTTAGGACACTAAAAAGAAAATTATGTGAGACGCTGTCAAAAGCTTTTTGAATGTCTAGTAACAGTATTGCACCAGGAATTTGATTGATTTCCGTATACTCAATAATGTCAATGATCAATCGGACGTTATTTCCAATAAAACGGCCTGTTTAAAAACCAGACTGGTCCGAATGTATCAAATCTGAAAGATGTTTTTTTAAACGGTTGGATAAAGTCTTTGCTAAGATTTTGTATTAAAGGAGAATGAAACCCTTGAAACCAGCTGAATCCATATCAAAGAGAAAAATCTAAGAAACATATTGTTGAAAGTTTGAGGAAGATTGAATGAATGATAAGAAAGTTATGAGCATTTGAATATTGAGATCACTAATGCCATGTAGATCTTCCCATTGGCAATGCGACCAAGATCTGTGATGTCACACACGTACAACTCCCTCATTACTTTAGTACTTATTTCACTTATATTCTCACTTTTATAGAGTCTATCACAAGGTGAGGTGTTCTCTTTATATGAGAGGACAAGTGCAGAGGTTTTACAACATTATATCATTGATGAATCGTTTGTCATATGATTAGAATGAGCAAAAAGAGATGTTTTGGGTATATTTTCAGTGTCCAAAAGGGGAGAGTTGTTCATCTGTGACATCATAGATCTTGGTCGCATTGCCGATGGGAGAATCTCCATAGCATTAGTGATCTCGACATTCAAATGCTCATAACTCTTCTATTGCTAGTCCTATTTTACTCAAACTTTTGTTGATCTTATTCTTTGATTTTTCTGCTTTCACAAAAGCTAACTTGCTCCAAGAGTTTCATTCTCCTTTAATCGAATGTTAAAAGGGAAATGGGTCTGAAATTTTTCAAATACAAGGGATCTTTGTCTTTCTTTGGGATCAAAGTAATTACTCCATTCCTTTGAGAGGGAGACATCAGCCCATTTTGCAATGAGAACTTAAAAGAGGATAGCAGCAAATCGGAAATATCTTTCCAAAATACAATATAGAATTCGACAGGTAAACTATCTAGACCGGGCGATTTATTATGCTTCATTGAGGTTATCGTTTCTAATAATTCCTTTTTTGTAATAGGTTTATCCAGACCATGTTTCTCGGTCTCATTGAGTTGGGGAAATTCGATGGAATTTAAAAAGGTGTCTACTTCAGAGTTGTCACTACATTGTTCAGTATAAAGAGTTTGATAAAAAGAATTAATCTCCTCTAATATAGAATGTTGGTTTAAAATGGTTTCATCACTTTCTGTCTTTAGTTTGAAAATGCTTTTTTTCTCTCCAGCTCTTTTTTCTAAATTACAAAAATATTTGGTGCTTCTTTCACCCTCTTCAGTCCATCGTAGTCGTGAGCGAATAACTGAACCCTTTGTTTCTACATCTAAAATGTCGTTTAAAGCATTGGTCAAAAAGTCTCTTTCATTTATAAGGTCAATATTATTTAAGTCAGTGCTTAATCTCTGTTCTACTTCTTCTATCTCTGCTAAAAGGTGTTTTTTACTTAACTCCCTCTCCTTCTTTTTGCGTGAACAGTATTGTATACAAGCACCAGTAATAGTACACTTTAAGGTATCCCAGAGAATATTTGGATTACAGTTGCTGTCAGAATGGATCAATTTAAAGTCCTTAATCTTATCTTTAATAAATTTAATAAACTCTGCATCATCCCTTAAGTATTTACAATTCAATTTCCAAAAACCTGGACCTCTCAAAGGTTGGTTGCCTTTAAAGGTTAGTGAAACAAGGGAATGGTCTGATTGGATTCCTGGGATAATTTTGGATTGCAAGCAATTGGCGATAAAATTATCAGAAACCAGTATAAAATCAATTCGTGATAAAACTCGAGGGGTTTTCTGATGCCTTGTATATTGTTTTAAATGTGGGTGGAAAAAACGCCATATATCGCATAAATTGAATTTATCTATCCGTGTCAGTAACATTTCCTTTGCTTGAATATTAGAATGGGTTTCCCTACCACCCTGATAATCCAAAGGTCCCAATACAGCATTAAAGGAGAATGAAACCTTTGGAACAAGATAGCTTGTGTGAAAACAGAAAAATCAAAGAAACAGATAAACGAAAGTTTGAGAAAAATCGGACAAATAATGAGAAAGTTATGAGCATTTGAATATTGCGATTACTAATGCTATGGAGATCCTCAAATTGGCAATGCGACAAAGATATGTGATGTCACTTGTGAACAACTCTCCCCACCACTTTAATATATATTTCACCTGAATTGCCTCTTTTATCACATCTATCAGTAGATCATCTGTTCTTTCTGTAGCAGGGCATGTAATACAGATTTTTAAAGAATACATCATGGATAAAAAGTTTGTATCACCATAAGAAAGAGCAAAAAGAGACATTTTGAGGGTATCTTATAGTCCATCAAAGGGAAAGTTGTTCACATGTGACATCACACATCCTTGTCGCATTGCCAATGGGAGGATCTCCATAGCATTAGTGATTGCAATATTCAAATGCTCATAACTTTCTCATCATTTGTCCGATTTTTCTCAAACTTTCTTTGTTCTTATTCTTTGATTTTTCTGTTTCGACACAAGCCAACTTCTTTCAAAGGTTTCATTCCCCTTTAAAGTCACCAGCCCATACCATAGGAGAGTGATTAAACCTATAAACTTTGCTGAAGACTTCAAGAAAAAAATTGGGGTCACCATTGTTCGGACCATACAGATTAACCAATATTAAAGGTACTCCATTAATTGTTGCAGATATGATTATATATCTCCCATCAGGGTCTGAGAAAGTAGAATCGAGAACAAATGACACTGAATTGCGTATTAAAATTGCTACTCCTCTACTATTTAATTTATAACTCGAAAACCATGCATATTCACCCCATTGTTGTTTCCACAGTTGATGATCTGATGTAGCAGAGTGAGTCTCTTGCAAAAAAATTATATCACTTTTAATAAATCTTAAATAATGAAATTGTTTACGTCTTTTAACATGGTCCTGAAGTCCCCTACAATTAAAGCTAATCAGTTTTAAATCCATATTTAAAAAAAGGGGGAATAAAACTGGATTAATACACTTAAAGAAAGTCATATGGGACAGGGTGACTGCCAACAAAATTATCAGTGGATAGATGCACAGAAATATATCAATAGCGTTTAGGGCTGCAAAAAACTAAGAACAATTTGAATGGTTGATTTTGATGATAACAAACAAGAACATGTAATGGGTGCAAAAGGAAAAAAGGAACTGGGCTTCAAATCATCAAATCATCATCAACAGCCTAGTCCCAAAAAGCAACTTTAGAAGAGCCGCAACAAACACAGACATGCGGGGGAAACATAAGGATCAGACATGCCTTTCATGGATGCACATAATTTCAATTTAAAAAAGAAAAACAGAAGGAATAACACAAATATCAGGTCATTGTGTACCATTTCAGACAATAATCAGACAATACATAAAGGTATATGATAGTTCTTTATAAAACAAGAATACCAGCAAACACAAAAACACCCACAAACGCCTAAACGCCAAGTGGACGCTTGGTGTCTGTTGGGACAGAAGGGATAGCAAAACAAATTAACTTTAAGTTTGTTTGTTTGTTTGTTTTTTGTTTTTGTTTTTATTAAAAAAAATATATATATATTTTCAGTTTTTTTTGTTTTTTTTTCTTACATTATTTTTCCATGAACCGTTGAGGGTGCACAAAGTAAACTTTTGAGCGATGATATTTAATGTTTGTTCTGTGTAACCATAGGTTATTTGACCTCAGACTCTTGGATGGGGATTTCTACTTGTCTGGTGGATAAATAATCTTTCCTGATGAATTTCTGGCCTTGAGAATTGCAGGAAAAAGGAAGAAAGGCTTGAGGCCTTGCTCCTTTAGAGCCTTGAACTTTGGTAGACTGGCTTTCCTCTGCTCCACGACCCAATTTAGAGAGGTCATCACTGACGAAAATTTTCTTCGATCGCTGGTCTTTCGATGACACATATTTGATTAACTCCTTCTTCACATACTCTTTCATTCTGAAGCTTGTGAAACCTAGATGGATGGGACGAGGTCGTGAGGTCTGGGCACTACGGTAAGTTGGAGTGCGTTGGATTCTCGACGTCTGGGCAACAATATCTACATCTATCTTCGCATCAGAAATGAGCTGCTTAACTGTCTTCAGACAAGCCTCAGCGCCACCATCACCCTCTCTCTTGTCATCTTCAGGGACATTAAAGATGACGATGTTACACCTCCGTGACCGATTCTCTAGGTCATCTATCTTCTCCTCAGCCTTCGCAAAAGCACCTTCTAGGGCACACATGAGTATTACAGACCCCCATTCACTCACGTGTTATATCATAGCTCATCAAAAAATCATTAAAAATCAATCCCTCGATAGATTTTGCTTTAATTCACTGACATTAATCACAATTAACAGTACATTAAGACTTGATATGTTAAGCAGGTACTTGCCCAGCTCAATCAAAAGTTAAATGGCCTGAAATAACACTAACCATAATTTCGGCCAGTTCATTGCCAGAAAACCAGAACTGCATTGTGGGTAATAATAATTAAAATGAAATACAAAAATGCAGTCTAGCCTCCCCAAACGTCTTAATTATAAAAGAGTATGAACATAGCATTATCTCTATCGTTTTTATTTTGATATACAAACATTTGATCTATTTTTAATGAATTATTTTAATCAATAAAGTCATGTGATCTTTACTTACGCCTGTCCGGCATGCTTTGCGCGCAGATGAATTACACTCGTGTGCCCTATATTGAGGGTCAAATGACAAAAAGTAAAAAATGTTGGTCTCAAAAGTAAGAGTGGGTTCTCCTGAAGAGATTGATACCTTGCATTCAATACCTAATCTGACTAAACATATTAAAAGAAAAGAAAACCTCTCATTAGACACCCCTCATTTTAATGTAAAATGCAGTGTTCCATTCATATATTTTTGTGCGCTTCCTATGGTATTGCAGCTACATGTTCTACTTGCTTGATGTCCATCAATGGGCTAACTATGTATTGTGTTGATTTACAACTTCCTGTTTACATGTTTATTTTGGTCGAGGTGATGTATTACCTTTGTATTCGCATAAAAATAAACAAAGTAAAGAAAAGAAAATTGATAACAAACAAAGAATGTAAGCATTTCTTTTGCTCATTTCGCCTCTCTTCCTCATTATAACCGTTAATTTGGAGGAAGAATGGGGGGTGCTATAGGGATCAACCCCGCCCTGCTTACAAGCCAGGAGGATGGGGTATGTACCCCGACTCAGTTCCGCCCCCAACCCCCCCCCCCCCGCCTGTAGCTTTCAACGGAGTGAATAGTATTCAATTGCGCAATGATGTATAACACCTGACTGAGACAAGTTTATGTATTTTAATGTTTTGTTCATCTTTCTTTCTCTGCGTGCTCTAAATATTGAAAATAGGAATCCTGATGATAATTAGAAGTTATTTATCATTTTGAAATCCCTACTTATTTCATTTCACACTCTCAAACCAACGTGATCTCCTATTGGCAGTAGAAACTCGCATTTCTGCATAATAAATGATAAAAAGCATTGAATATACATTTGAAAGCGTCATTTCAGCATCGTAAGCGATAAATGCACTAAATGCCGAGTTACAAACTTATCAACTGTTGTTAAACATAACCTATCACTTTGCATAAAACTGTTTGAAGCTTTCTCACCACCGATTTCTAGCAGACGACGCCCAGCCATAGCAACGACAGTGTAGAAGTGTAGTCGCGATATAGGGCACACATGAGTATTACAGACCCCCATTCACTCACGTGTTATATCATAGCTCATCAAAAAATCATTAAAAATCAATCCCTCGATAGATTTTGCTTTAATTCACTGACATTAATCACAATTAACAGTACATTAAAACTTGATATGTTAAGCAGGTACTTGCCCAGCTCAATCAAAAGTTAAATGGCCTGAAATAAGACTAACCATAATTTCGGCCAGTTCATTGCCAGAAAACCAGAACTGCATTGTGGGTAATAATAATTAAAATGAAATACAAAAATGCAGTCTAGCCTCCCCAAACGCCTTAATTATGAAAGAGTATTAACATAGCGTTATCTCTATCGTTTTTCTTTTGATATACAAACATTTGATCTATTTTTAATGAATTATTTTAATCAATAAAGTCATGTGATCTTTACTTACGCCTGTCCGGCATGCTTTGCGCGCAGATGAATTACACTCGTGTGCCCTCTAGTGCATTGACCTTCTCACATAACTTATCTTCATCATGTTGAATTTGGCACAATCCTCTCTCACCTGTTCGAATCGGGCGTGCATTCTTGCTTCAAATGCCCGAGCCCACCGGGGGGCATCATCGTCACACACCGTGCTCGTCGCATGCACTCGCATTCATATCGGATTTAATGTCATCAGTCTTAGCTTTTTTTCTTCACTGGACTTGTCATGATTATTGATGCATCATCTTTCGATGCACATTTTTGAAATCACACTGAGTCGGTGTGTGCGAACTTTTTTTTTTTTTTTTTTTTTTTGGGGGGGGGGGGCTGGGATAATGCAAAAAAACATATCGCGTGTCTCTACCTTACGAATTTCAGCGTGTGTCGCCAAGAGTGCGAGGCATGGTATGACAGTGACTCCTCGTGGAATAGGGTAGTTAAATGGATTTCGCACAGAAGCTTGTGTAAAAAATGACAAAGAATTTATCAAATTTAATATATATAATAAATAGGACAAAATAGACAAACTAGATTAGCTAGCATATACATAAGCTAAACTATTTGCCCGTTACTGTTTATATATCTCACAGCAGCTTCAGACAATTAATTACCAAGCAAGTTGTTTTTAGTCTAGCCCCATCTACGTCCACATATAAGATATGCTGACAGCCGCATTAATATTTTAATGGCTATTCGAGAGATGTGGACGTTTGACCCCAGTACTCCTGTTTCACTGCGCCGGGAGATAGGGGCGAGACAGTGTCATAGGCTCCGATATAGAGAACGAAAGCCCATCACATACCTTACATTCCGTACTAAATTCTTCTGGGCTTGTCAAAATACGTTGCCTGTCCTCAGCTCGGTTTACGGGAGACAACATCATCATAATGTACAATCCAGGCACTCGAGTCGACCCGCTTAGTATTCGTTTCGTCTCCTGAATTGGACAATTATACCCAGGATTTCTAGCGCAGACGACGGGTCCCTTCACGAGACACAGATATATCAGTGAAATTCAGCGGGAGTCTTCCCCGTTCAAACCTTTGTATAATTCGGAAAGCCTACGTTGGTCAGCATGTCTGCGAAGGTATTTATTATTTTGTTACATTATTGTTAGGATATTTACGGTCACATTTATGGTGACACTCCTTGTAATTTTACATGTGGTATCCGCGTCAATAGAGATTTTATTTCAATCTTGAAATCAACTGAAATGATTTTAAGTAAAGGCGTGCCTTTTGGGAGCATGTGCATGAGTCATTCTACTCCATGTATAATCTCAATAACATAGCAGACGATATCACAAAAAAACTGGTTATTGATCAGTTAGAGCTGTGCTGGTGCGATTTGTTTTGTTGTGCACGTGCCTGTCTGGGGGTGATATTCTGTATTGATATCCCCTTTCAAACAAACATTGTATGAATTCGTTGGCTTATAAATGTATTGTGATACGAACGGTGGGTCGATCATAGATGCACCAAGCGCTTCATGGGCAACTACAAGTCAAAGCTAGTGTACCAAACCATTGTTTGGGAAGGCTCTTCGCATAAAGCGATGAAAACTTGGTCTTGGTCCATTTCTATGTGGGTCACCGTCATTGTAAAAACAAGGAATATGATACAGACACTGATATAAAGTTAAACCATTACTTCCATGTTTTTACAATGTAAGTGAGGTTTCACATGGGCACAAAACAATTTTTTTTCGACTTTGGACTCTGCAGGTCGGAAATCATGATTTCGCAACTGGGTGTGAATGGGGGGGGGGGGGTGGGTCGTCTTATGTGAGTGAAGGGAAAGAAAGTCCCTTCGAAATGAATTCGAAATGCAAAGAAGTGTGTATTTTTAGGTGTGGGCCCAAGCTGCGCTCCTGCCATGCCTGTACGTGATATTGAACACGATCTATCACCATCTCATGCATGTATATAACTCTGTTGCAATTGTATTCTTTCTGGAAGGGCAAATATTGAAAATGTAAGAATCAATAGATTGTTGTTTGTACTCCGCTGACAGAAACTTCCTTGTGTCGATGGGGACAGTTCATTATCCTTTGAATAGAATGGGGTTCTCGTTGTAAGCCTTACTCAGAATAATATCGAGTGCATATAGTAGGTCTAACTAATTAAGAAGCACCTTTTCTGCTTCTGTTTTTCATGATAACAAATATCAGGGGGGGTAGGATTAAATATAAAAAATTGCCAAATACTCGGAAATTTGGATTGTGGGGAAGGGGTGCCTATTGATAAAATTACTGCTTAGCCCATTGTTAGCATATATCTCGGTCATGAGAAAATTAAACGCCTGAGAGTCTTATTGAAAGTGTATTTTTAAAAAGAGTAATCATGATAAAAGGGAACGTGTTTGAGGGTAGATTTAAAGACAATCGAATTATGTGGTAATTCGGAACTAGTCCAGCATGCTAAAATGCGGGGAAATACGCGACATTCCTCCTACACTCTAAAGAATATTGGGTAAAAGTGCTCCATGAGGGTAATTGTATGTCCAACGAACATTGGGCATTTCCTTTGGGCATTTTTATTTATCCAATGTGATGAAAAATTTGCACATTCTAAAGTAATTGCTGCTTTTTTAACGACAATGTGATTCCTGCATTGGGTATATTACTGCCCCCAAATTGGTTGAGCACAATGATTACCCTCGTGCTGGTTAAAATTTTACCCAATATTTTTACAGTGTAATGGACCAATAATACTCATAATGGATAAACCAGGAGTACACCTACGCAGGAAGAAAAGTTTTTGATACCCGAAATAAAGGTGAGTTTGTGCCTCCCGGGTACCTTCTGTGTCACCTTTGCGTATATTGGTTACATCGTATAGACTGACCGCCCTTTCGCACGGTAAAAAAAAAGAAATCGTAATTTGAATGATTTCTGTGGAAAAATAAGGCTTATGATGAATATTTAGCACGTATGAAACCAAACTAGTACATAATTAGAATCACGAACGCTAATCACAGTCACGATTGCAATCGCAATCATCATTACAATGATGATTCAAGATTCCGTGTGAAAAGATCGCGACCCTAGATCATACATTGCAAAAACTACGGTGGCTTCCCCAAGACGGTCTTAAGCGACAAAATAAAAAAAAACCGTGACAATTACAACATGGAGGGGTGATTATATTGAACAATTCAATTTGTCACAGAATGGAGGCAAAGAAATTGTGCACTTGTAATTTCCCAGTGCTGTATTTGCAAATAAAACATTGACTGTACAGGTTGCAGTTCGACGTGTCCATAGATTCTCAGATGTAAGAAATTCGCGCATAGGAATAATGTATTGGTGAACAGTAATAATGTGGCATTGTCCCATTCTTGGCGCAGCCTGAATGTGTCAAACGGTTGCAGACGATTCTCCCTGATATCCTCTGTCTTTGGGACCCCACCACCTCTCCCCTATGCACCATTAAACGCCTTCGTCTTTCGAAATGTGTGGAATTTTGTTTGTTTTGCATTTAATCTTTGATGTGTTTGTCTCAGTACTTGGACTAGTTATTTCATTGACGTCTTTCCCCTTTAGCCACTGTGACCTCACTACACTGTTTAAATATAAGTGTAGGCCTATCCACATCCAATCTGTTACACCATATAAACCTTTACCCCTCATACCATGCTCATACCAACAACTACCAGAGAGTAACCAATTATTAAGTACATGTATTTGAAACGGATTATTTCATTTAATTTTAAGTCACTTCGTTTGCTTTATTCATTTTTCATTTTAAGATGACTGAAATAAACTGAACAGCCACACAGTCGCCAATGCAAACTATGTTTTTCACTTAATTTTAAGGCAATTCATTTGATATATTTTGTTATCATTTTTCAGAAAACTAAGATGAAGTTATAACAGTCGAGAGGTCCTAAATTAAGTCATTACAATAAATAGGGCTTATCTTGGGATAAATAGGAATGCACAATAAAAAAAGCAATAGAAGTACTGTAGGAAATTAGTATTAAAAAAATACTGATGTATGACTGTAGAGCCCTACAAAAAGAAGACAAAATTGTTTTTAATCTCCTAACTTATATGAATCGTGTTTCGCAGCTTTGCATAGAATTTTCTTTTTTAGGGGGGGGTGATGTCATTCATATTTTAAAGCGTCTTCCATCCAAACATCATACGCCTAATGGCTTCGTGGGCGTGTCACATTAATTGAAACACGATCTTTTTGCGAGCGTTGCGATTATACCACCTTAAATTCAAAAGACGGATTATGTACATGATATAATCCGACAAGTATTATAGAGAAAATGATGAGACTCTGTGTTTCATTTTCCATTATTACACAACGAACAAATCACATGTGGTGATATATATGCATTTTATTCTTTAGTACTATATCAACAAGATCTTCAGGTAAACAAGGCCATTTACACAGACATATGGATAACGATAGTGAAAATGCTACCATCGTCTCTAATCATAGCACTGTGATATTTGTTTTGCGTTGATAAAATTCAATATCAAAGTGAATAATAAACACATAAAGTTATTCGCAAAAATGACTGATGAAAACAAAAAGAGTGAATGAAGGACTTTGTAAACACGGGACAGTGGATAGCCTTAAGATAGAAGTGGAAACATGAACTATTTTTTATTAAAAAATCTATGCGATTTTTTCCCATTGCGGAATGAACATTCTCGATAACTGTACAGTTGCAAGAATGACCATTTGAAAATTGAAAGTTTCGGAAAGATTCATGCATAGTATTAGCTGTAGGCCTATCACTGGCTCTGATTCTTGATAAAGCACAAATGATTACAGTCGAAAAACGTGGCATTTTTTCACTAAAAATGAATTCAATTTTCACATAACGTTGAGGCCGGATGGCGGTGGTCAGGAACTTGCTAGGTCATCAAGAGTAAATCAGCATGGTTTGATTTCATTCCTGAAAATGTCAGTCAATGAAAAAGAGTAATTACCAAAGAGGTCAGCCAAACAATTTCAGCCAGCAAGCCCAATGCCTATCCATCCAAAGGAAAAGAAGACATGCAAGTAGTAATGATTGGGCCTCGTGAGTTTATAGTGGTAACGTCCTTGGTGAGAGATCAAAATGACCCAATGATGAATTGGAAGGGATGTATTTCTGGAAGACGTTTCATAAGGCCTTACGGTTGTACCTAAAGGCCCCCTCACACCTAACCGAATTGCCTGAAATATGCCTTGCGATGGCTGGCGAAAGGCATTTTTTACAAAATCGTTTTCAATGGTAACTAATGGTAAATCATATTTACCCGATTATTCAAATTCGCACGGAAATTTTGAACATGTTTACAATTTCCTGACGAATTGAAAAATCGTTGGTCATCTGTTTGAATTCGCATCTCTTATTTAGTCTGCGGTAATCGTTCGTTTATCGTTCGTGTGTTTTTGTCGCGCATAGTCCCTCTTCGCGCTTTTGCCAAAGTGGACCGATCTTGAAAGAACCCGTAACGAAGCAACACGATGACACAACGAACAAGATTGCCTGATCTATTCCCTCGTCTTCGTTTCTAATCGCACGCCATATCAATCCATTGGTCACTGTTCCTTCGTCTTATTGGGTTATATCAACCCTTCGCTCGCCTTCGGCAGCAATTTTCTCAAAGAGGTGAACCGAAAAATCGATATCCTTTGAATGTCATATTTATCTTTCGCTTACCGTTCGTTGATAAAATTTGACAATAGTTACTGATCGCATGATCTGACGGAAATTTTATTTGAATTTCGTTGAATTCGCGTGCATTTCGTTTATTTTCCCATTCCTCACCATTCGTCCGCCTACCTTCGGTCAGGTGTGAGGGGGCTTTTACTTTTGATAGCGGCGAATGCTTGCGAATGTATAGGTCGTAGTGCGATTTTAGATTTCGCCAGGATTCGTATAAGGTTGCCAAAAGATACTCGTTAGATAAGTTGGCGAATCAAAATATTGCTTCATTCGTAAGCATTTGCCGCTCAGTGAGATACCCCTACCCCCCTTTACAGCCGTTGTAAGTCTGTTGTTAATGTACCCACTACCATGGAAATCTAAGTTGTAATTAGCAGCTAAGCCCCACAGGATCGACAAAATAGAACAAGTTACTCTTAATGAAACGCGCACCTAGTCCTAGTGCTTACAGAGGTTTATTTCCAATTCATCTCATGCCAATTCGTCCAATTGCCAACTCTAATACTATTATTTGGTCTACCATCAGTTCGTCCAATAACCACATGGTATACTTTCATGTAGTCTAATGTCATTTTGTATAATAACCAGTTGGTCCAATAGCCATTTAGTCCATATACCGTTTGGTCTAATTGAACTAAGTGTTTAATTGTGCAAAATGGATATTAGACCGACTGGTTATGAGACGAAATAGTCATAGACGAAATGTTGAATAGACGAAGTGATGATTGGACTAAATGGTTAATGGACCAGATGGTTGTTAGACGAAATGGTTATAGACGGAATGGCACTAGACTAAATGAAAGTAGACCACGTGGTGAATGGACGAGTTGGCACTGAACGAATTGACAATTTACTCTTACAGGTTCATCCAATGGCATAACCAGTTCAAATTTTATTTGTTTACAGAAAGAGTCTATGACTGATCATCAGCTTCATTTAGCAGCTCTGCAGGGGGATCTCAACAAACTTCGGCTCATTCTGGACTCAGGAAAAGTTCATGTTGACTGCAAAGACAAGGTGAGAATCAGTGCTGATTCGCGTGAACACAACATGGACACAAGCGCTTTTTAATATGACCATTATATTTTTGGAATAGATTTCTGAATATGTACACACTTGAAAAGGGGTTGGTCAAAGTAATCAATGTCTTGGTTAATATGTGTCCGACCGATATAATTGTTTAATATGAAACAAAACTCCGGTAGTCTCTAACCAATAAATTGGTTGATTTTAACCATTTATATCGACCGGACGCATATGAAACAAAACATTAGTTATGTTGAGTAATCCTTTTCAAGAGTGTAGAGAGCGTATAAAAATGTGATCCATATGTGGAAATCCATCATTATAATTTTCCTTACTGAAATGTGCAAAAAGCCCTTTGCGAATAAAGGATTCTCGCACTGAATTGTCAAGACACCGATGAATATACGAGTATACATCTAGAAGACACTTTGAACAAACAAACATTTTGATATTGACATTGCAGCCTTTCTATTATTATAGTTGTTGATCTGTTCAATCGCAATAATTTGTAAGACGGGTTCCATGTAATTAACAATTGTGCAATAGATTCTTTCATTTGACCGATCTTTTAAATTTCGATTAAACTTTATTTTGATACCGCTTTATATAAATCGCGTACAGAATCTAGCATTTGCCCCGCCAAAAAGGATCATGAATGTTCCGGCAGACGAATGCTCCTTTTTACGCTTGTATGAATGTTCAAATAAATTAGTAAATAAGTTATACGTTCTCATGTACGTCAACATAAGACAAGAACTCAGTCTCCACCCTGTTAGAGTTCTTGTTAACGAAAATGATACAGTGAAAATTGGGATTCCTGTGAACAAAGAGTTGCAAACTGTAGTATTGAATGGTATTGGCTCCGCACATAATCGTAAATCAGAAAACTTTCATTTTTTTTATATAGGCCTACCCCATTTGGAGTAAGAATGAATCGGTATAAGATCTTTTTTTTGTAAAAAAAGTCACCAAAAATAAATGTAGGTGTTTGTATTCCATGTGACTTACTCGCATGTCCATGATACAGTGACCTTCATATATGTGTGATCACGGTATCCCCATCAGGATATTGCAGACGCATTGGCTTGCAAGACTGATTCACTCAGTCCACATCAGATTTAGATTACTAACTGTCCTGTTTCGGGTAGGATGGCTGACGAGCATCGCCACATTCCATGATTCACACCGGAAATCAACCAAGGATGGCCTTAATACGAAACACCGTGCTGACACTGCTGCATTTATGCTTTAAATGCTGACTTACAAGCGGAAATTGAAATGGTATACCACAACTTACCCTGGTTATTAGATTAATTTTAGGGTCATCATTTCTCATGCGATTTGCGCGGTATTCGCAATAATGGTGTTCTTTATTGAGTAGCGAGTTTGTCTGCTTCGCACTTGCCACCCACTTTCCTTCTCCACATGTCTCATTCTGAATCCCTGTATGTGTGCCTCTATTATTTATCCAACGTCTTTCAACTTCTCCGTATCTTGGACAGTAATGCACTATTACATCTTACCGGATAATTTGTGTTTTAGTTATAAGTTTTAAGGGGTTGGCGATGTGGAATTATTTTCTGACACATACATTTCTTCCTATCGAATGTATATTATGAAAAAAAATGTAACGCATAGTTTATTTCATAAATTATTTATTAATATTTTATGTAAATATATATTATATGATTCATGTGACTAGGACTTCACTACGGAATTACAGTGGTTGCTATAGGTTGCTTCTTTTAATTCCCTCAGCGTGTATTTCGGGGTTTTTTCCCCTCACTTGATTTTCAAGGAAGTATTACCACATCTGGAAGCTATTAGCAATGTATTCATGGTAATAATCTAAAAGTTTCATGCGGTTGCCTCCATTAAAAAAAAAATGAAATACACTTTCGTTAGTCATGGGCTGTAATACATTCACACCCAGTAATACCGTGCTCACGATTGGGTAAAGAATAAGCAGATGGAAAGCGTAAGATAATTACAAGGTCGGGTTCTTCCCAAATTCAATCACTGATTCCTATTTCTTTCATCCCCCATCCCCACTCAATTTATCAAATTTAAACTTGTTAGTTGACCACATTACATATTAACCGGCTGTTATGTTTTCTTCTTCCACCGTATGAAACTTCACTGTTTCTGATAGGGGATGGGCTCAAAAATGTGTTCGACACTTTAGGACCCCCCCCCCCCCCCCCTTCGTAAGTCACTGAGTCCCTTCATTATTTTGGCTCATTACGCTACAATCGATAATGCGTACCCATAGGTCATGGTGATTGTGTGTTGTAATTCTGGCCATACCATGCTCGGATGGCCACCCCTTTTTTTTTACTTTACACCTTTAAAGGGAAAGTTCACCCGGAGATCATCTGTGCTTTATTTAAAAAAAAACATAGAAACCTATAGAGGTTTGGACGTCAATCATTCACAGAAAAGTGATGTATGAATTTCTCAAGCTTTAATTCGTGTGAGGCCACATGAGAGCAGCCCACCAATAAATTTCCCTTTTCTCAATGGTATATGGTGGTGGTTTTTTTTTCTACAGAAGCGTGTGTGCAATGGTTCTGGTCATGCGCTGAATGCATGTGACGTCAATAACATTAAACTCATAAAACCATTGTTCTTAAGCGGATGATGAATAAACATTCATAAACAAATACATCGACCTACCGCCTTATAAGCTACATTGGATTTCTGAGATTTTAAAAATTTACTCTCTCGTTTTCACTTCATATTGGTATAAGCGTAATATTTATCGTAGTAATGATGATGATTATATTAATACTAGCAGTAATAATAATATTGATGATATCAATAATCATAATCATAATATTTTGAAATTAATAACATTAATAATTCTGATAAAATTACAAATGATAACACCAAAAGATAAATCTAAATTACACATTTAACTCCCTCCCGTCTATGACAGAAAGGTTAAGTCGCAGTCACATTAGCGAAAAGCTACTCCAGTCCGATCAATATTACGTTACTTTTTTTAATTGACATAATTGTATATTGCCTCATTTGGAGCGGGTTTCATCGGTCTGACTGCGACATTATATGATCGAATGGAAACGATATACACGCATGCCCTGTGGACGTATCAGACTACCAGATGAACCAGTAAACACGCGCGCATAATGATGACACTCCTTGTCACATTCTAGCATCCGTCATGTCCGTGGAGACGCTTACGACAAAACACACAGCATATACACGATGTTAGTAGGGCCTGAGAATCTGAATGATAAAATTTTGTTTTCAAAAGGGAGACGGATAAAGAGGGGGGGGGGGATAAAGTCGAAGAAAGTGAGAAGGAAAGGGAGATAGATAGATAGATACAGATAGAGAGATGAAATGTGAAGTATTAGTGGGAATATTTGAATTTAAAAGTAAGAAAAAGCCGAGATGACGAAAATGGGATAGTATGGGGGTCGGATGTGCTTGCTTGTGTTTTTACACAAAAAAGAGATTCATGGAGAAAAAATATACATGTTTATACATATTTCTTACCGGCGCATTTGATTTTTTTTTTATCAAAGATGACGCAATACAAATGCTGTTCATATACATCTTCAAATCATTGTCTCCATCACCATTATAACGTGACAACGATGATGATTTCTATTCATAAAAATATACTATATGGTCGTCAATCTCCGTTTATCTGCGTCGCATCGCCCACATCATTTGATATGCATATTTAGGAAATCCACATGTGAAAATTTACTAGCACACACAAATCCATCCACTCCCCAATCCTTGCATCTTGTGCTCTGTGTATTTTATTCGTATAGCAATCATGGCAATAGGACTACAGTCTCCTGCCAATTTCCCTTCATGCGTGCCAATGACATCTGGATCACCATCTTCAACTTGTTCGCTAGTTTTCTGGGGCCAGCTTTGGGGTTAAACCCAATTGATGGATACAAGAAGTACTAGTTTTACTTTCTAGGGGAAAGCACTTTCATTCTCATTGCATATGATTATTGTAAAATAGTTGATGTGTTTATATTTTGTAAATATTAGGAACAAAATGTCCCATTGTCATCCAATAATGTAATTAATCACTTGATACTACGGCCTGGAAACCACTTTGCTCTTTTCAAAACATTGCTTTTAGAAATGTCACGAGAATTTTTTTTGGTAAAATAGTTAATGTGTTTATATTTTGTAATTAAGGAACAAAATGTCCCATTGTCATTCCATAATGTAGTTGTTAAGTATATGATCACTTGATACTAAGGCCTGGAAACCTCTTTGCTCTTTTTCAAAACATAGCTTTTAGAAATGTCACGAGTGATTTTTTTTTCTTTTTTATTGGATTAGCAGTATTATAATGCTTATTCATATTTCGCTCTTATGATAGACTGGGATAGATGTTTTGCATTGTCGTTATTGATGTCATGATTTATTGCAATCTCTGCCCCCCCCCCTCCCTTCACTTCTGACTTCCCTCCTTCCCTTCACTTCTGACTTCCCTCCTTCCCGATCTTTAGCCCGCTCCATCTGCTTCTTTCCTCTGTTCTGTCTCAGCGTTATCGTTACTTGGCATCTTCTCCTGGCGTAGACAGGAAGATATTCCCGTTCGAGACGGCAGTAGGCCATATTTCCGATTCCCTCACTGCTGGATACCCATTCTACGATGACAAATCATGACGTCAGGCGAGTAGACGCAGATCAGTATGACAGTAGCACATTACCTTGTAAGCTACTCCTGCAGGGCAGCTCCCGCGTGTAGTTTAGTCCGCGGGGGTGGGGGTATGGTGCCAACTCTACGTATTTTTGACATAATGACACCTTTATGGAAACACTCTGCGATGGATAGAGCTTGACCCTGATAGCGTACCCATATTATAGCTTGATTCTGGAGAGTCAGCATGGTTTGATTGTGCCTGTGAAAAAAATACAAAAAAAACGGGAACTAATGAAGGCACATGTCTCGGTTATTTACCTAATATTTCTTTTTTTTCTGTTCTTGCTTGCACTGTCCCTGTCGTACTCAAGATGAAATAGGGAAATCAAATCTTGCATTTTAAACACGTTGGTTGGTTGGTTGGTTGATTTTGATACTTGCATGATGTGTAGAATACCTTGTTGTTAATCATCAATAACAACATCTGATTTTTGTTTCATCTGTACATTTGAAAGTAATAAAAATCATTACTCTTGCCACTAAGCCTTTATCAGTTTTCATGTGTATTCGCATGGCTATAAAAAACACGAAAATTATATATTTATATATTGCACGCCGGGTTGGCACTGCAAGTTTCTAAGAGACACTTAGGTTTCAAAACAGGCAGATGAATATCAATCAAGTTGCCATATTGCGTTTCATGGGAAGGATGTGACCGTATGTTTAAACCCTATCAGAGTAATGGTTTCTACAGATCACCCCTAGATCAGACCATTCTCCCTTGACGCTTGGCTCCCCACGCTGCACGCGTTTCAGCTATCCACTGAGCTTTCGTTATATTCATTAACCGTCTTTAGTAGATAGTGACCGATTATACCCGCAAGCTTACAGGTAATTTGCAGCAGCCGCAGTGCATGTAATGATATGACCGATAATCGCTGCAGGCTAGATGCTCATTAATTTAGCGATACATTTCGTAAAGTGATAGTTTCTCAAGATATAAAATGAGTTATGCCGTTGGTGTAGCCCCAAGTACTATGGACAAATTAAAATCTAGAATATGGAAGGGTTTATTTTACATCTATTGAAACTACAATACCACGTTCTTATTAGGATGGGAGTTTTAGAATCCTGATCAAATACTTTACAATTTGGCGTCCCCGTTGTAATATCAAGGAGCTTTCACTTTCCACGAAGGATGCTTCTGAAAACCTTTGTCTACTAAAGACGCCCTAAATTATTGGCAAAGACACTTTATTTACAATAATTACTGTGGGGTGGAATGGGGGCGAGCCCGGGGAGGTGAGGCTTGAAAGCAGTCTAAAGTATGACTTAATATATATGAATAAATAAAATTCAGCATAATAGGCTAAAATTCAAGAGCAAAAGATGAATTACTTGTGAATGTACCTGTATGTGTACACTGCGATCGACTCATCCTACAGGCCAACACCCCTTTCTTCCAACTATTGCAGACGAATTGTCACCTTTTTTATTATGGACCCCTTTTTTAAGGAGAATATTCTCCATATTTCTCCCTTATGTGGACAAGAGGTCTATGAATACAACTTTTTGTTGTTCAATTGCGTAAAATAGGAGCAAAGTTTTAAACTTGGTCAAGACTCTTAAACTAGTGCTATAATAATACAAATGAGGCACTATTGTAAGTAGGAGAGGGTGGACTGGAAAGGGTGGGGGTAACTGTTCGAATGCCAATAAGTTTGTTTTCCCGGTGCAGATTCTCGCTGCCAGCGGTTGTTTAATTTTCTTGGATTCTGCTTCGACCTACCCATTCTCGTTTGTTTAATTCCATCCTACTCCCGTGGGCATTACATTTCGCTCACGCGGTCAAGTATCTATGCAAATACGACTGATCGGACTGAACAAATACTATGATGATTGCACACCGGTGACACGAGATCGAAGGTATGTGGACAGCTTCTTGGTACGGATCTTTTGGTACTTACAGTCGTGTGAATCTCAATTCCGGTCCTTCAGCTTATTTTATTCTTTTCGTTAACTGCCTCGGAGTGTTTCCCTCTTCCTGTCCTTCAGTTCGACTAATTTACGCATCAACCTTTCCCCACACACAAACACGTGCATTGTAATACCTACCCCTCAAACAAAACCCACACATGCGCGCCCACATACACATCGCATCATGTGATATTAGGCCTACGTTAACCTACACGCGGTTTAAAATGGTAATCCAATAGGGAAGCAGTGCTAAAGTCGTGTTCCTTCTCTTCGTTTTATCTATGTGTGTTTGTATGTATCTAAGTATGACTATGTATGTTTTTCAGTAAGTCTTGGAAATGAAATAAAAATGTCGTTGGAGATATCTCATTTTACATGATTTTGGCAAAGGGATATTGACCTGGACATTCGTGTTTCCATGTGTGATGTATTCATTTTTTTTTTTCAAATTTATCATTTATCTGAAGAAATTAAACAATAATTTATTGATACTGCCGTGCTTATTTGTGAAAAGGGAGGGGCTATACCTAGATCAACATCGACAATGGCAATTACCATTACGATGAGTTTATTTATTGGACGGCCGCTCCTGGGGCATGGAAAAATACGTTTGTCTTGTCATTTGCTAATTACTCTTCCTTCATCACCTCCATGGATGGCAAAGAACAACCTTTATTGATTGAACAAGAGGAGCACGAAACGCAGTCCCATAGGCAGTCTGCTATTTGACAGGTCCTTTCCTGTAATTTCATAATGATTTTATCTGATTGGAATGAATGTCGTCGTGGCCTTCCTCATGAAATGAATAGTGCTGGATTGCACTGAATGGGGTTTCGTTCACAACACACTGGACATCAGCTCAAGTACACCCAGCCTTTGTGTAGAGTGAACTGCTACATGTACAGTATGTTCCCAAGAGCCATCCGTATTTGGAATACTCTCTCAAATGCTGCTGTAACTTCAGCCTCTATAGCTGGCTTCCGGGGAGCAACATTGCATATCATTCAGCAAATTTTGCCTCCCCCTCCCCTTAATATGCTGCAAGAGGGACACACACGCACCACCCGCACACTGCACCTAGCACACTATATATAGTGCACCAAGAATACCATCACAGGATCACCATATCACCTGAAGCACTGGCAGCACCAGACCCAGCACAACCCTCTCCAGGACAGCGTGTACGCTTTTGGGGAGAGTACTTCTTCAAGGTTCAAGGAGTGTACTAATGGAAGTAGAGAATAATAGTACATGTTCCATGGTGAAAGTCAGCAAGTTGCAGAAATCATAGTTCCCTGTCCTTATGTTTTATAAGCATGAAACAAAATACCAAGATAAGAAGACAGAGTGAGATGTGGGGTAGAGATAGTTTTTGCCTTTGCTCCATGTGAAGTTCAAGATTAAATAGATATTAATTTAGGTCAATTTGGAAATGGGTGGAAAAAGAACACAGAACACTAATTTGTGCAAGTCTTCCCTGACACCCAATGTATACCATCCTATAGATAGAGTATTTTCCCAGCCTGAAGTCTAAAATCTTCAGGGATGTCACCAAGGCAAAGTCAGGTAATCGGCATTGCTTATTCTTTTAAATCGTTTTATGTGGAATTGGCATGGATGATAGAAGAGTCTATAGTCTTCTGAATGGGGACAGGTTTTTATCTCTCTCTCTCTCTTCCTCCACATCACATTTCTCTCCACACCTTCACTTCATTTTACTCTCTCTTTTTTATATATTATATCTCTCTCCCTTTTTTATGCCACTTTATCTATCATGCCCATTCACCTTTCTTTATCTCTCTTGTTTTATGTTCATCCTTAATACATCTCAGGTTTTATTTCGCTTTTCACCTAATCCAATATTCCACCCACTTATTATTGTATCCTTTAACTTCTTGTCTATTTTGCTTTCTATACTACTTTCACTTCCAAAATGATCAACTTGAACAATTCATACATGTACCCCCAATTTATTTATAATTTTACGTAGTGTTGAAACTATTTCGAATGTTCGAGCAGTAAAGTGAGAGAATCGACAGAACGTATTCATCATGAACGAGAAGACTTGGTTCAATTTATGTCTGTGTTACAGTCATACTGAATGTTTAAAATGGGGGAAAGGGTAGTGATTATTGGTTTGCTTGGGGAGCGACCAGAAAGAGGTAAAGTTGTCTCCCCTGGTAAAGGAAACACCATTCACTTTATTATCATTGTTTTCATCATTAACATACGAAGTGATGTACCTGTAAATCACAAGATTTGGTTAAATCATCAAGAAGGTCAGGAAAGCAGTTTTTGCTTCTCAAATGTAATTCTCAAATTCATCTGTTTGCTATTATATATGGGAAAACGGTCAATCAAGAAAAGCAGTGAACAAAAAAGAAAATGACAGGAGTCATGTGCGACACCCTGCCATCACGTATTAGGTGTAACGTAGCGAAAATAATCGCTAATATCAACAATCATTACTCGTAGACTTCCGTTTACGGCAATAGTAGCAAGGCGTGAAGGTAGACAGCATTTTGTCACGGCCGGAAATAAGATCTAGAGTAGATGTGAAATACTCGCATGTTGGGGAAAGTAATGCTGCGTGACAAAATGTGGTTGATAAAAAAAATCTGGTAATATTCGAATCACTTTTAACGTTCTACTAAATAGTTTTATGAACATGAATTAATTTTGTTATGAAGTCAGGTTAATAAAACTCTTGATGCCATTGTCAGTGGCGCCTGGCAGCAATTTAGTGATAGCAGTCCAATTACCGATAAAGTGTTTCTGGGCCATTCCGTTCGATTCCATCCAATAACTCAAGATTTATCAAAGCCGGCAAAACGGGAAATGAAATGAGAGCTAAAAAGACAATGGATAAATTGGAGGAGGGGAAAGATAATGGTCGAAGAACATACCCTTTATAAGAGCGTATTGATAATCATTGAACACAATTTATCTTCCAAGTAATTCAAATCATGGATATGAAATATTTAACTCTGAGGGAAGAAGGGGAATAGATATCAGAGCGTGGAATGAAGGGGAAAGGGGACAGGTACTAAGAGCGACAGAGAGGGAGATACACGTAAACCCCACCCTCCCACACACACCCCACTTTTACATACACACATTGAGGTCAGGAAGGGGAAAAGAGAACGATATCGGACATATGACATGGCGGAGTGAAAATGAAGCATTGTGGAATATTAATAGATAGATAGATTAGATAGATACTGTAGATAGATAGATAGATAGACAGATATAAAAAAAAACTAGATAGAAAGAAAGAAATATAGATGGCAGAATGATACAGCAATGTGAAAAGGAAGTTCGTGGTATGATTTTAAAACAGAGACGTTAAGATGCTTAAAAGGGAAATGATCATATTCAACAGAGAAACAGAATGATGCATGACCCTCCCTGTGTCTAAATGCCAGATTCCTTCAAGCAATGGATGTGTCTGGAAAATGATGCTGACTTCCCAGACAAAATAATATCATTATTGACTCCGTGTCAAGTAAACGTTAGGAGGAAGGGAGGGTAAAACGGGAAGGGAGATGGGTAACAATACATGGCCGCCCAACGTTGTTGATAGTCAAATAGAGTTGTACGTTGGTGTGGAAGGTAGACTAGGAGAGTAACAGTGGACGTTTGATTGGGAAGGAATCCAAACGAAACAGAGGAAAGACGACACAAAGATAGAGAAATAGAGAGAGCGGGAGAGAGAGACAGAGAAATATACATTCTATACAGCATGAGAGAGGGGTGGATAGAACGCGGGTTGTGATGAAAACGAATAAAGTGGAGCTTGTACTGCCACTACTCTTTTATCCTCTCCTGGTTCATATCACTTGACGATCCGCAATCAATCTGTTCTGCTTATTTTTAGCAAAGGTCTTGCTCACACGTTTTAAATGTACATTTTGTTGTTTTTATTTCGAATTCGAGTTGGTTGAATTGGTTTATATTGGGACACACTCGATATATTCTCTCCTATACATCAATGCTTTATTGCACGCGTTAAGAATCACTCCTAAGTGCTTCTTTTTTATTCAAATTCTAAAGGCAGTGTTGTTGTTATTGCACCTACATGGTCATTCCATATCAGAGTTATCATAAATACAATGAATTATTAGAAACATTCAAATACTGTAATGCTACAATGATAATTTGTTTAGAACATTACAGTAGCATGCTACATTATATTTTTTTGCGATGTTATTGCTGTCTTATTTTTGTGTGCTAAGTAATTGCTCCATGGATGACAATTGCAAATGTTATTTTGAAATGTTAATTTATGATATCGATCTCACTTCTCCACCGTTTGCACAGACAAATTCTACGTGCATATGATTACCGTATCGCGATGAAACATTAATATATATGATAGTTGAATTCGACGAATGTGAAAAAATGCATCATTGTTTTGCGAAGATCTGATATCTGCCAAACAGGCTATATACATGTAATAAAGAAGAGACATGGCACGTTGAAGAAAGGAAATGAAAATACGTTGGGGGTCGTTGAAGTGGGTCACGCGTCACAATGTGGGCCGATAGTAGAGGGTAATTGGCCCCCAGTGTTCTGATTAGTGATGCCTCATTGATGTCTGATTATATAGAGAAAGTATCTAGAGACAGAGGCATACAGGTCGTACTAGCATATAATTTCCAGGTAAAATGTGTAACTATTACATGTATTAGGTCAGTACTAAGTACATTTTGTCATTTTGATATTATTTATTGTTGTATTCTTGTTGTATTATTCTTGTATCAATTATCTTTATTCTCCTATTTGTGGTTCATTTCATGTTATCATATTTTGATTCATTTTGTTTTTTTTTTTCTTCAATTTATTCATTTATGTACAATGTAGTTTGAAAGAATAATAATCTCCTTCTTTGACATATTGCACGTCACTTTTTATAAATGTTTTAATTTGTTTTCATATCAGCTTATCATTATTATCGTTATTATTACTATTATTATGAATAGCATTATTATTAATATTATCATCATCATCATCATCATTTTCATTATCATTGTTATTGTTGTTGTGATTGTTTGAGTGTCTAGGAAGAAAAAAGAGGAGAAATAAGTACAAAATATTAGTTATGCAATTGAAGGAGGTGAAGTAAAGTAAATTGGATGTACTTTATGAGTTTTCAAGTGATGCTGACGAGATATGAGAACATGAATTATATTAGATTCTTCCATCGCCCACTTTTCTCTAGGGGAAAATCTTAAACCGGGACATTCCCTACCGATGAAATAATGCAGAAGAAAATCGTGTATTTCAAAGGGCGTTAATGTTTTTTTCTAAAATGATATGAAGTAGGCTATTGGCCAGGTCACAATACGAATTAACATGTATTTCCACCAGCACCTGCAATATAATTAAATCAATAATGAACTGGCAATTAACATCCATCCCCGTAGACAAGTCTCTTAATTGAAATGGCCAGATATGTATTCCTACTCACGCCTAGGACATTTGAGACATGAGCAATTCGCTGTGTGCCTTGCGGTGAAATGTATAAGGTGTGTTGGGGGGGGGGGCTTTGCAAAATTGACATGTTGAAAAGGGGCCAAATATCTAAACCCAATTGCTGAATAAGATGTTTCTACCAATATAAAATGTAATATTTTAAATTGGTTGTAGTGGTGTTCGTCGTAAAAGTACATCGAATGCGAAGAAGACGTAAGTGAATATCCAGATATCAGTAGCATTAGTAAAATAATAAGAAAATTGATAAAAGATAGTAGTCAAGTAGAAATTGTCTAACAGTGTACATACAATACTGGTATTAAGTTATTTCTCATGATATTTCATTATTAAAGTAGATCAAGAGGAAGATAATTGTTTGTCATTCTCTATATCAATTAATAACAACAAACCCAGGGGACTCGTAAGATGGCGATGCGATCTTCATTTCCATCAACCTCAAAGGTCATCTCCATCATCTTCCCACTCACTAAGCTTATTTTCTGATTAGGGTCAAACTTGGCGTCGCTGATGAAGTAATTATCTCCGCAGATTACGCCATTAAAAATACAGCCGAGTGGGTATCTTCTTATCATACTCAACAGATACAAACATATTTGTTGCCTTGAAATGAAGAGACACGTGGGAGGGGAGATAGGATGTAAGCGGACGGATAGTACTCATTATACTGGTTACAAATAGATTGTTTTCTGGTGTCATATGTTATGTCTTAATAAAACAATGTCGCATTCCATTTGTGTGCCGTACCACACCATTTTTAAGGTGTCTTAAAGCGTTATACAACTGACATCCCTCCAGTACAGCACCTTCAGTAAAGGGGTTGGACAACTATGAACAATTCGAAATCGAACGCTATGAATACAATGAAGGCCATGTTTAGCTCCATCACAAACAATCATAATCCTATATTTTTACTCCCCCCGTATCTCTTTCTGTCTGTTTCTTTTACGTCTACTTCTCTCTCCCCCTATATTTCTTCCACCTAATTTTTATCCTAACTTATCCTAATTCTCAACCTTGTTTCATGGGTAGAAATTCTATAAAGGTCCGATGCGTTACGAGAAGCATGGAAAGATCATACCTGTGTCGTATTGAAGCATATGTTAAGAAACGACGTTGGGTGTATTGATCATCTCGTATTCAAATAGGAGTGAGTCACCGTACTCGAGTTATTTGACTAGCTTTCTGATCGTGACAGATATATGGTCAGTAACCTATGATATACGCAGTGGGCAGGTGCTATCTCACCCAGATATGAAACTATTTGTCTGCGCTAATAGGGGATATTTTCATGATGGAACCCAGAATTCGGCAGAATTGTAGTCTATTCTTCTTTTGAATGCCAAATTATTTTTGTTTCATTCTGGGTATATATTTTTCTGATTAAATTGTATATATTCTGAGACATGTTTTATTACATGATACAACGAAAATTCGATTGCCCGACTGCATTGGTCGTATCCATATCAGAGTTAGGCGTTTCTGTGTTTGTGTAAATGCATTGTGTGTGTGGGTTTGTGGGTGTGTGTTTATGAAATGGGATGCAATTGTGCCAGGGTGCAATTTATGTTTTGGCATTAAGAATAATAGCAGCAGCGATAATGGTAATAGTAGTAGTAGTAGTAGTAGTAGGAGTATGAGTAGTAGTAGTACGAGTAGTAGTAGTACGAGTAGTAGTAGTTGTAGTAGTAGTAGTAGTAGTAGTTGTAGTAGTATAGTAGTAGTAGTAGTAGTAATGGTAGTAGAAGTAGTAGTGGTAGTAGTAGGAGTAGTAGTAGTAGTAGTAGTAGTAGTAGTAATAGTAGGAGTAGTAGTAAGAGTAGTAGTAGTAGTAGTAGTAGTAGTAGAAGTATAGTAGTAATAGTAGTATTAGTAGTAGTAGTAGTAGTAGTAGTAGTATAGTAGTAATAGTAGGAGTAGTAGGAGTAGTAGGAGTAGTAGGAGTAGTAGGAGTAGTAGTAGTAGTAGTAGTAGTAGTGGTAGTAGTAGTAGTAGTAATAGTACGAGAAGTAGTACGAGTAGTAGTAGTTGTAGTAGTAGTAGTAGTAGTAATAGTAGTAGTAGTAGTAGTAGTAATGTAGTAGTAGTAGTAGTAGTAGTATAGTAGTAATAGTAGTAGTAGTAGGAGTAGTAGGAGTAGTAGTAGTAGGAGTAGTAGGAGTAGTAGGAGTAGTAGAAGTGGTGTTTCTACTAATGCAATTATCAATATTATTGTTCATAATTACATCTTGTTTCCTCTGACCAGAATAGTGGGTAGGTTTTCCTTGATATAATTTCCTGTACTAAAAAATTAGGCCTACCAGTTATTCTGAGTTCAACTAATAGCGTTTTATTGCCTCATGCCGCGAATTCTTTACTTTATTTAGATGACTGTCTTTGAAATACCATAGAAGTGAATGCGATGGCAAATCTTACTAAAGTACTGCCCCCAAAACGCTATATAAATCAGGTTTTTGTTTTGCTATTATTAAAGTCTTTACAGACACACAACGCGTGCAAGGGCAAAATTCTAGCAATCTGAAGTAATATTATTTCGCGAAGTGCGATTTTTTTTCACAGAACTAACTCTCGCTTTATTCCTTCATGTTTTATCAACTGGATGTGCAAATGTTTTTACTGGGCTCCGTCTCTGGCTATACATGTTTTGTTGACTGAATAACGGTACGGTGAATGCCGCTATCTAACCAGCACCATGCGTGTTGCGTCGTGTAACCCGTTGACCCCTCGTACCACCTCTTCCAGGCCCCACTCTCTGGAGGCAATAATGTCTTCCCAACATGCACAATGTGTGTGTGTCCTATACTATAGATAGTAGAGGAAGCGACGAGCGTGTTGGAATGTTCGCCAATGATATTTAATATGTGGGAACGTTGCTGATGAGTTTGTCATCATCACCTGCACACATAGACAGGAATGGTTATTACACGATCACGTGATGATAACGATGATCATTCGAGTGCCACCCTGTCATGGTTATGTGTCATTCGCTTGACTGTATTCGATGCTTCATTTTGTCGAAGACATTGCATGTATATTCAATTGGTACACTAAAAAGCGTAAGAAGACATGTACATGTATCTGGAATGATGGGATAATGGGGGTATGATGGATGCTGACAATAATGTAGGCTTACAAAACAAATCCGTTGACTGTTGGAGTGTGCGATAATATTAACCAATTCTTTTTGCGAGGATTGTAGATAAGATAATGATATGCAAAAGCAAGCATTGAAACCAAGTCTCCATTCTTTCTATGAGTAATATAAAGAAGGGAAATGGTGAATAATAATGGCAGTACTTACTGAATCCAGATGTCACGTCTACAGGTCTTCAGACAATCTCCGGTTTATGTTGAAAAAAAAAGAGGAGTGAGGCTACTCTATCATTACCACTCACTATTATGTTGATATGCAAAGGTGATAGTATATACGACATATTTTTCCCCACGCTAAAGTCATTTTCATATTTTTGGGGTTTACTAACAACCATAATAACCCGTTGGAATGATGATGTCACTGTTAATATTTTGTTGTTGTACCCTGTTATAGGCCTAATGCGTCGTCTTTACTCTTACCTCTCAAAGTAATTTTCTTCCCATTTTTATTCAAACTATTAGCACGACTGTTGTCCTTGTTTGATAAAATATGGTTTGGGAACCTATTAAATTATTCATGTATTTCAATTTGTAATCGTTCCAGAATCTCAATAATTCAAATACCACATCAATGCCAACTTGGTTGTGATGTCATAAATTTCCATAATGCTTAATGGCTCCGGAACGGCAACTTTTGCATTAAATTCCGGGTAATATTTTTTTCAAATATGTAAATATATTGAGTAATCTTTATCTGAAAATGTAAAACCACGATGATAAATGTCACCTCTTTTCTATTATCTCTCTCTCTCTCTTTAGGATGGGACTACTCCTTTGATCTTGGCGGCTGCCAATGACCACCTGGAGTGTGTGAATGAGCTTATAAATGAGGGTGCTGACCCTAACGAAAGGAGAACAGTACGTATCCCCAACAATTATATTAATTTGATGTGTTAATAATACCAGTATGAGAAAAACTGAATGGTATACATTGACAAAAATTACATTAAAAATGAACATTCAAATGCTTTTAAAGAAATATCAGACAACGAAACTATGTGAACACGGTGGCGGCGGAGCCGGGGGGCACTTATAAAACATAATATATTTTAGGTTAGAAAAGCACAAATTTGTTGGCTCGCGTTTCGCGCTCGCATCAATTACTGTTTAGTAAGGTTCTCATTCTGTCCTTGGTTACAAAAATGCTTAGAATGTCCAGTTTTCAGGTTAGAATGTCATAATTTTTGGCTCGCATTTTTCATTCACATCAATTATTGTTTAATAAGGTACTCATTTGTTTTTGGTTGCAAAAAGTGCTTAGAACGTCCAGGTTTCAGGTTGAAATGTCACAAATTTTCAGCTCGCGCTGAAATTAATCAGTCACTAAATGCAGTCCTTATCAGGTCCATTTTCTGGTCAGTATGTTAAAAATCTTTGCTCTTTTAGTTAGATACACAACTTTTTCATGATTACAAAAACTGCTTGGAATTTTTTTTCTTACATTGCTTATTAAATGAAATGTACAAAAGTTTGAGCTTGCGATTCGCGCTCACAACATCTCGCAAGGATGCCCTTTTAAAATTACAGCGCCGTAACTGACCAAGAAGCGAGTTTCACAACTTCAGATTTGAAAATCTTTCCACACCACTCGCTCGCTACGCTCGCTCGCGAAATATATTTTTCATCAATCAGAAATCACTTCAAAAAGGCTTTGCTCAACTTAATTACTTCAAAACACACAACTACTTCACGCAGATGATAATCTCATGGTGAAAATATCCGTTTGCACCAAAATGCCAATTTTGACATATAAGTGCCCTTTTTGGCTTTGTCCCCCCCCCCCCCCCCCGGACGAAAATGTGTTCCGCCGCTCCTGTGTGAACATTCAAAAGGGGACTTCAATAAACTGTGACACGTGGTAAGGATGTCCAGTTCTTCAGGAATCTGTAATTTCTAATTGTCTTCTTTTCCCTTCGGTTGGTATTCAAAATTTCGAAGGTACTCTCATTACAAATAAATATTGTTGTTCTGTGTTAATTGAAGAAAATAGAGAAGTTGCACGTACTCAACAACTATTTAGTACGTATATAGATGTAACTTTTTTCTGAAACATAAATATTAATTCACTATTTTGTCCGGTTGATTTACACCTCTACCCTATTTTTATTTATTTGGTTAGATTTATACAGAATACAGATGAGAGAAGATATAAATATGCATTTTAATGGGGATCATCAGACCATGTCTCTCTTTCATGTCTTTTGATGCCGGGCATTTTTTTCACCTATTTTTATACTCCCAATTTAGTTTTCGTTCTTTCCAAATTAATCATTATAATATGTACACTTGTCCAAGTACGTGAATGTCACCAGTGTACTGCGATGCAACAAATTGCCAATAAGATGAACACCTACCATAAAGCAGGGATTTTAATTAGTTATCTGAACAGGTTATATTTATCTTGAAGGCCCTATTGTAATACGTTGGTTAAAATGTTACATTGATTTAGTTTTTCAGTGATGACAGTAGATGAAATATACTAAGGATGATTTCTTTATTATTATCACCTGATTATGGTAAACCATCTGTGTATTTGTTTTTCGTACCTTCCAGACCGGGACCACAGCTCTCTTCTTCGCGGCACAGGGAGGTTTCTTGGAGATTGTCAAAGAACTCATAGAGCAGGGAACACAGATCGACTTACCAAGCGAGGTACATATCAATGACATCAAAACATGTATGACGGTCTGCCTTGGAGAACTAAATTACTATTTTGGCTATTTATTGAGAACGTTCCCTGGCTACTTAATGTTGTTTTGGAGATGGAAGATCACAACAATAGTACAGAATAGTTTCAATTTGATCTTCTTAGCCGTGATAAGGGCAGATGCAAATCCAGCATGAAAGGATGGTGTATAATGATGAGAGCAAGACAGAGCAATATGATTTTGCAATTTTACACACCTGTATCATACTCCCTCAAATGCCCTAACCTCAATGGGGAATGCAGACAAAGCTACGTAATTACTCAATATGATAATAATATGTCCATTTATATAGCACAGTTACTATGTGCATTATACTCAACAGCGCTTTGATACTTGGTATCCTATTATTACCCCGGCTGTAGCTAAGCCGCCATATTAATAGACGCTTAAGCGTTTAAGGAATAAATCCCACTGGGTACCCATTCACCTCACCTGGGTCGAGTGAAGCACAATGTGGATAAATTTATTGCCAAATGAAATTACGCCATGGCTGGGATTCGAACCCACGGCCCTCTGTTTCAAAGTCCAGAGACTAATCCACTGGACCACGACGCTCCACATGGTTATGGTTAAACAGCCACCAAGAATCAAGAATCATTGAATACCACATTATCTCTTCAATGGTTCTATTTAATGGCCTTGGATATTATGGAACCATTTCTACATCCATCGTTCCTCCTGTTGCCACCGGGTTTATTTATCACCTGTGTATCTTGATAGCAGGTTTAAAGACAAACTTCGGTGAAATAATTTGTATAACTGAAAAACAGGATTCTCATCTATTCTCATCAATTTTTTTGTATTTCAATATTATTTTTCTAAATCCGATCACTGTACTGAAATCATAAGAGGTGACGGTCACTCATCTTGTCATCTTCGGCTGTCACTCACGAACCATGTTTTTAATGCTGTTTTAAATATGTTCTGTTCCAGGATGGTGGAACACCGTTGTTTGTCGCATGCCAGTGTAATCATCTCGATGTCGTCAAGGAACTCGTATCACGGGGAGCTGAAATACATAGAACGATGACGGTATGGTGAATTAAAGTTTTGGACTTGAAAGTGGCAATGTGCAGGATTCTTTCCCTAGATTTTGCGTTTTGTTAGGGTCAGACTCCGTTTATTACCTCCCCCCCCCCCCCCCCCCATTTACCTGTATATATTCATTCATGTATTATTTTTTTTCCTTTGTTTGGGGCACAGATTGGTTTTGATAGATGTTCCCAAATGAAAAAAAAAATGAAGTATTTTATAGTATCTCAATTCAAACCAGTGAGATATGTCCCCAGAATGCCTCAATTACGGGCTCACTGTAACATCTTTTGAGACAAAAAATACGTATGTTTTTTATTTAATTGGATGTATATTTTTCTGCTGTTATTATAATGATCAAGACCACGTTGTTATGGTTGTTATTGTTGTGATCTTGTCTATAGGACGGAGCTACCCCTCTTTTCATCGCAGCTCAGAACGGTCATTATAATATGCTGAAATACTTAATAGCACAAGGAGCAAAGGTCGATCAAACGAGAAAGGTAAGATTGAAAGTTTACGGGTCACCCAAGGTCAAGTGAGAACTCGTTGATTGCTAGAAGGGCTGGAGGCATTCCGCTCGAAAACTTTCTTGTAACGAATATAGTGGTATAAAGGATGGATTCCTTTCTCAATCTTTATGTTCTCATTCGAATGATACGAGAACAGGTGAGGGGAGCAAGTACAAATAAAGTGAAAAGAAGAAAAACTGCATCCAACTACATCAGCTACTTATTTTTTTATCTAAACCCAATCTCATTTATCGAACTGCCAAAACTACCCCATCTACGGCGAGTCAGCCAGTCTGAGGAAGCCTGTAGAAACGAGGCGAAAGCTATAAACAAGGTAAAACCAGCATTTAATGTGAAAAGATGAAAACTTATTTTATCATATTTGACTCCCATTTGTCTTTTCCTTGAGCATAAGTGTCTGACGCTGACCGATTACTTGTATCACTTAGACAAGGGTTCCTTTATTTGAAATATTCTTATCAAGATCATGTTCCTGAACTAGGCAATTGTTATCATCATCATTGTTATTTTCTTTCTTTCTAATCCAATTGATTATCGATCAGACTCTGTGATTCTCTAAAATGTAACTCACCTTGCCAAGTCCCTGGATATAAATATGACAAGTTTCACATCCTTTCAATTTCATTTTGCAGGACAAAGCATCGCCGTTATGGATAGCAGCTCAGATGGGACATAGTGAAATCATCAAGGAGCTTCTCTTATCGGGAGCAAAGGTGGATGAAGCAAGGGAGGTAAGACAGGAGTTCGGTGGCCCTTTGGCGCCTCCTGTTGGAGTGATCTCTGTAAATATGAGGAATATCAGGGAATTCGTGGAAACCAAGTTTGGTTTACTCTTAACCACGGTTTATTGATTTTCGATGTCCTTGAATGCCGCAGCCTCTCGTCATTTTGTTGTGTTTACTATCTAAATCGTACATATCACAAGAACCAATTTTCACGTTATTTATTTCTCATTATTAAATGTGTAGATAACAAATTTCTACAGAATGGCAAGGTAAAAAAGGTATCGGTCAAAGTTAATGGAGGAATTAATCCGATCTATGTCTGTACTCATCTTATATGCTGAATTGCCGTAATCTAGTTGGCTTAAATTTTGGTTTGGTGTCCTTTATTTGTCATTCTGTAATTCGATTCAATTTATTTTATGTTTCTAAAGTAACACTATTTTCGCACATTATTTTGTCATTTGTTTGATTTAAGTTTCTTTTTGGTTGTCCCTGTTTTTTGTAATACAAGCGATTGCGAATGAATCATATTAATTGATGGCACGAATTTGTTTTAGTGTGTGTTATAATAAGTTCTTAAAGGGTAGTCAGTGTTTTGGAAGTTTCTTTTTTTTTTTCATTTAAAGTTCATCGTAAACATTCTTATTGAATAGATGACTATTCACTATCAATATCATATTGCATATCCAGATAATTAACATTAATATCATCCTATAATGCAACAACTTGAAATGTTTAACATCAACCTGAATATGGCACAATCAACAAACGTCATAATCATAACGATACCCCTCTTTTCCTCATAATGTCATTGTAAATGTGAATTTCCCCCTTATAAAACAAAACAAAACAAAATAATCATTTTCAATTTGTTCCCAATTTCAATATTTGTGTAATAAAGAAATTCATAAGAGATCCATAAACGATCTCTGAAAAAATATAAAAGGGCAATTACATAGCAAGCTATGAAATTCTAATTGATTTTTTATGTTAATATTTTTTTACTTAACCATGATAACCATGTTTACCATATTTGCTCATCCAATGTGCTTAAGTGTGTAGAATATTGATTCGATAATTCATGCACCATTCCCAATTTGTAACACCAGTCGTAATCCTTAAGGACCTGCTTTTACTGTCCGCTCACATCCATCATGTCCTACTGTTTTTGCTAGTCGTGGTAGTATTTCAGTTCTAATAGGCAAACACATCTTTGTTCTAAGACTAATTTAAACGCTTTGGCCCGTATTCTGATAGCGTGGTTTAACTTAACCCTGGTCTAAGTGTGGTAATAAACTGCCATATTTAAACCTAGGTTTAAGTTTCGTATTCCGATAGCAAGGTTTAAGTTAACCCTGGTCTAAGTGTGGTAATAAATCCTCAAAAAGTTAAACTCGCGCAGGGGGTAGTTTAAGCCTGGTTTAAATCCAACAAATCATGGCCAACAATTTTTTAGAATTTATGCCTATTTTGCATTTCGAGCTACTTCCTCAGTTTTTAACCGATTCTCATGAAATTTGGAACACACATTGGTCTCAAGGTAAGGAGGTGTAAGAATTTTTTTCCCTTTTTAGGAAATTGTGTTGCCATGGTAACAGTATATTATGGTTCAAAATTTTGCCGTTTAAAATACTTCATCAGTTTTCTACCAATTCTCAAGAAAGTTGGCTAAGACATTGGTTTTGAGGTAAAGATATGCAAGACACTTTTTTGCATGTGTCGGAAATTGTGTTGCCATGGTAACGGTATATTATGGCAAAAACTGTATAAATCTTGCTGTTCCAACTACTTCCTCAGTTTTTAATCAATTCTCATGAAATTTGGCACATACATTAGTCTTGATGTGAGGATGTGCAAAACATTTGTTATGTCTTTATTTAAAAAAAATCATGTTGCCATGGTAACAAATCAAATATCAAAAATTAGATGAAAATCTTGTGATTTGAACTACTTAATTTATCAGTTTCCCACTGGTCAATTCTCTTAAAAATTTGGCACATACATTAATGTTGAGGTGAAGATGTCTAAGGCATATTTTTGCCTGTATCAGAAATCGTGTTGCCATGGTAACAACATATTATATAACGAAAATAAGGTGAAAATTTTGTAGTTCGAACTCCTTCATCTTTTTTTCAACTAATAATGCTCATGAAATTTGGCACACACATTTGTCTTGAGTTGAAGATGTGCAAGACATATTTTTGTATGTATCAGAAATCGTGTTGCCATGGTAACAACATATTACGTAATGAAATTAGGTGAAAATCTTGCGGATTGAACTCCTTCATTAGTTTTCAACCGATTCTTATAAAAGTTGGCTCACACATTGGTTTTGAGGTATAGATCTGCAAGACATATATTTGTGTGTGTTGGAAACTTTGTTGCCATGGTAACATCATATTAAATCAATAAATGTGTAAACACATCTCGTGGATTGAACTTCCTCATTTTATGACATAGGCCTATGCTCATGAAATTTAGAACACATAGGTTTTGAGGTAAAATAATCTGCAAGACACATTTTCTCATTCATCAAAATATGTGTTTGTATGGTAACTACACACACCAAAATAAGATTAAGACAATGGTCAATGCTAACTGTTGTTTGGCTACATGGAGAACTACATGTATGATATAGCTGTAGGCTTAGTTCTAGCTTTAAGGGGGTGCTAGACCTTTAGATCTCGAACTACAGTCCCTAGCTTTAGATCTAGGCCTAGATCTAGTAATAATCCAACGTTAGATCTCTAGCCTACTTCCTTTTTCAGGCCTAACGTTAGATGAGTAGATCTACTGTAGACTAGCCTACATTTACTATTTTTCGATTTAGAATCTAAATTGAGAGTCTACAAATCTCTAGATCTAGACCTAGTACATGTAGACCAAGACTGATATAGATCTAGTTCTAGATCTAGATAGGGTCTAACTTTTAGTCTAAGTTATTTAGTCTAGAACTAGGCCAGCGTTAGAGATTCTAGATCATACAGTAAGTCAGTAGACTAGATAGCACAGACTAACGTTAGGCCTAGATCTAAATTCTTACATAAATCTAGGCCTAGTCTAGTCAAGACTAAGCTGTTGTTGGTCTAGGTTTAGGCCTAAACAAGTCCCCAAAAATATTTAATAAATAAAATAAAAACTCTTCAAAGAAACAGATATGGACCTAAAAAAACAGGAGTAGGCCCTAGGAGATGTCAAGGAGTACTATCACTACTAATTCTAGATTTAGCCAGGCCTAGGCCCTAGTTACTTGGCAAGCAATGCATAGCGATAGTCAGATCTAACACTGTGGACAGGAATAACCGTCGTTTCTGTGGATTTATTGAAAAAATTCTGACATTTTACTGTCATATCACATTGCCTTGGTGAGAGAGGCCAACGTAGTCGTAACTGTTAGACTGTCATACTCATCATAGTTCAGCGGAACAATAGTAATAGTATACAGAGACTGAACTTTTTGTCTAAGTCTACAAATCAGATCTATTCTACTAGATTCTAACTAAGACTAAGGTTAGAATATAGATCTATATCTATCCCTGTCCCAAGGCTAAGCCAGCCTAAGTCCTGAATGATGTTCTAGGCCTAGACCAATACTATAAATATGTAGCTTCAGTCTCGGTTGCTCCACTAGACTACGGTTTGCTTCAAGAAAGTAAAAAAAGTCAAAACAGTGTTCAATTCTCCTCCAAACAATTGGGCCTAAGCTCGATCTAACTATAGCCTAGGCCTAATGTTAGACCCAAGACTACTCTCAAAAGTTACAAAAAATTTCCCTTAAAGTTACAATAAAGATGTCGACCTCTTAACTTATTGTTTTAGATCTAGGACTAGAGTAGAGTCTAGACTCTAGTCTAGAGTGGGTGAGGTGAATCTATTCAATTTAGATTTTGACAAACATGAAAAGCAATCAATGGGACTGATACACAAAAAACTATGCAGGTCACTCGGTTTGGGATTGAAATGTTTTAGTAATTAACCAATATAAAGATAATCTTAATGAAAATTTCTTACCATATTTGGGTGATGAATGATTTTCTTTCACTACAATAGTTGTAATTAGTTTCCATAAAATCCAATTTTTTTAGAAAAAACAACTTTAGTGACATTTTTTCAACTTTGTTGCAGTCATCCCTGCAGCAGTAATTTACCAAAAAGGTGCTAGTCTTGGTTAAAAGAGGATTATTATTTCCAAAAAGAATTTTAAACCCGGGTTTAACCCAGGTTTAGTTAAACCTGGCTATCAGAATACCAAAATAATTAAACTACACTTAGACCAGAGGTGAGGTTTAGAGGAGGTTTAGTTAAACCAGGGTTAACTTTAGACTAGGGTTAAGTTAAACCTGCTATCAGAATACGGGCCTTTGGGTTTTTTTCTGATTTTACACGAATGATTTGAACTTATTTTGCCATTTTGCCACGAATGCGCACTTTCACGTTGGCCCTCATGGACACTGCGGGATCGTTAGATCACCACACGATTTGCATACGATATATTTTCACCGAGTTTGCAGTGCTGCACGTATTATGCATGCATTTTGGTTTCACCTGTTCACCATTTTTGCCTCCCAATTATCCAAGCAGGATGGGGCGACCCCGCTTTTCAAGGCAGCGCACAAAGGCTACACAGACTGCGTTAATGACCTGATAATGAAGGGTGCTTCGCTCGGACTACTACAGGTAGGTGTAGAATTCAGATTCCCATGGATATTGTAGAAAGCGTTTTCAATCCAATAAATCTAATATTCCAAACCATAAAGAAATCAACAACAAATCTTTAATGGACACTCGTCACTTCATTTCCTGCTTTTTATTGAACAAGCATATCGGCAGGAAGAACTTCCCCTCTAAAACCCAACGCCTTCCGGTTTTTTGGAATGTTTTCGAGCTGTTTGTTACTTCAACATGTTTGTTTATTTTGTGGTATTTTTTCTCTGTCATTTTTTATTTGGAGTTCTTCATAATTACCTTGTCCTAAATGACACTTGGAACAGAATACCTGATCAATAGACAATGTTTGAACGACTGACTTGATCATACTGTTTCCTTGCCTTGTCTCTGAAAACAGAATGGTGAGACAGCTCTCCACGCAGCGGCACTGTTCGGTCATCTGAAAGTGGTAAAACAACTAATTGAATCCGGGTCAGATGTCACACTAAAGAACAAGGTGAGAACATGAGAGAAATGATCTGTTTATTTCCAATTTGTATATAAATGCCAATTCGTCCAATTGTCAATTCGTCAACTATCATTTGGTTTACCATCAGTTCGTCCACCATCCACGTAGTCTAATTGTAAATTCGTACACTCATCCATTTGTCTATTAACCAGTTCGTCCAATAGCCATTTAGTGCAATTTGAATACAAGTAAGTGTTAATTGTGCAAAATGAATGAAAATAAAATGGATATTAGACAAACTGGTTATGAGACGAAATGGTCATAGATGAAATGCTGATTAGACGTAGTGATGATTGGACCAAATGGTTTTGGACCAAGTAGACGAAATGTTGATGGGCAGAATGGCTTTAGACTAGATTAAAGTAGACCGTGTGGTGAGTGGACGGGTTGCCAATTTACCAAACGATCTCGAAAGCTATGTACTTGAGGTAGACATGATACATGCAAATTAAACTTCAAAATTTCAGTTCAGCTCAGTTTTATCTGAAAGTATAGAAAAATGAGAATGAATTCAAAATACTAAAAGAAATTTGTAACCCATATACATTCAAGTACGGCGACGCAAGTGATACTGTTACAAGATGTTTAATAAGGAAAAAATATCAATGCATGAAGATTACTCATATGCATACCAATTACACATTCAGATTCAGATTTAGATTTATTTCCAGCAGAAATGACATAAATATTGATACAAATAATTTTTCATACATTATAACAAATGATGCAATAACACATGACACATGATGCAATAAGTAGTAACACAACAAATTAATATTCAAAGTTGCTAGCAATATGATTCTAAATGACGTTAATACTGACCTATTTGACTTTCATCCATGAATTGACTTCCATCCATGCCATCCTTATTAATATTATATCTGAAGCTATTTACTGAGTCTTCTGATCTGTCAGGCAGTGACAATTTATATAAGATAATCTATACTTTCATTTCATTTTATCCGTTTCATTTCATTTTTTCTTTCATTCATATCTTTCACACTCATCCATATTATATTTATATTGATCAGTGTAATGATATACCGCCCATCGATTGCTCTGCTAAATATTTCTGTCCACCAAAAACAAAATCATTTTAACTTTCTTTTTTTTAATGGTTTAAACGCACTGTAAGGAGAAATTAGATTGATTTTTTTATTGTTGCAAGTCGCTTGATGGAGTATATTATCATTGAGCAGTTGATCTTACAAGATTCATTTTGAAAAAGAAAATCAATATTTTACACATGCATATCACAAATCACATTGCAGAAACCGATATTCGAGTTTATTTTTGTATTCATTGTCCTTCATTTCTGCCTGCCACTTTGTACTTTCAGGATAACGTCACAGCAGCTGAAATGGCCAAGGACGCTGGATTTGACGTCATCGCTGAGTTCCTCATTAAAAGCGCGGCTTCAAAGTCATAAAAATACGACAAAAGTACCAGTTCGCTCTCTGTGGACTGGAAAGCGGTTCGTGTGCTATAAGCTAGCGTCGAACTCCGATAGTACTAAAAACAGAGACAAAAATGCTGAAGGAACTTGTACTAAGCGTGGGCTGACTGTAGGTCCATGTTTTGATACAGATCTGTGGCTATCTTTCTGAACGCTTTGAATTGACCTTTAGCAACAGACTGCCGTCCACGTGGTTGGTGTTGAAAGATATCTACTAGGATTATGATTGCCTCTGGAACAATGCAAAGGTTGGCTCCTTGATAGTTGCTGGTGCTTATGGAAAATGTGCTTTGTTGTCATTTCAATAATCCAAATGTTTCACGTCGTGACAAGCACGTCCATCGTGAGATATTTTTTGAAGCACGTTGTAGCACCGTCGGAAGTTTTCTCAGTATTATCTCTTTTGATCCACACTGTGTGGCAAACTGCTGTGCTGTTAATTCAAAAATACCTGTAGAAATTTATGACATAATTGTTTGCAAAGGTTTTTCAGAACTGTTGGACAATGATGATTGTTTCTTCTTGGCGTCTAAATATTATGTTCTTTCGTGCAGCCAAGGTCCAATTTTGATGTGATCATGAGTAAATCTTGGTCATCGTGGAGTGAGATATATTGTAGGAGCGACCGAACTCGGTCGCCTGGAGAGGAACAAAATGTGGACATATTTTAAAAGATTGTTCGCTACTTGACAAGATTGACAAATGTGGCGTGAAAGTCATTACACATTATCACGTGTAGTTTATTTAGTTATCCAGTACATCACGTAGAACATGGTTGGCTTGTGCAGTGACTTGAATATCATTCTATCGAGGCTGTTCGAAATTCGTTCATCTAGAAACAAACTTACAATAATTTTCCTTCAGACAATATTCTGAGTATAATGATCGGAGAGGTAATTCAAAATCAAAACGCCATATTGCAGCCAAAGTATCTTTATAGGCCAACGGGTGACAGGCTTAAGCCAAATAGCTGGATACAACGATATAAGTTTTTTTGCACTTTCACTACTTACCAAATGGCTTTACTTATGCTGATTTCGAAACAGTATAGGCTGTTCTCATCGACCAGAATTATCCGAGTCATGCTATGGGAGATATGTTGTGTAATTGCATGCATTTCTACTGTAAACAAAAGAATGTTTTTGCTTTTTCTTTTTATCCCAAGATAAAAAGAGAGTTTCAAAAGTCTTTCAAATAAAACTAATATGCTACATGTATTAATTACTAAAAATAGGGGAATCTAATACTTTTGGAGATAGAGCCTTTGGGAAAATGACGCCAAAATTGTGGAAGAACCAACGTCATGATATAAGATCAATGAGCGCTTGGCCTTTCGGTCAGTACTTTTAAGTCTTTTTGGTGGCCTAAAAAAAAAGGCTCTATTCTTTTTCTTTCAATCGATGGTATTTACCCACTTGCATTAGTTCAAATTAGTTATTTACTAATGCGAACATTATTTTCAAGATTTTAATTTCACCCCACAAACATTAACAAGTGCTACACAGTTTCTAGTTTCTGGAGACCTATTATTTTCACATAATTTCATTTTGCAATCATTTGTGGTGCTATTTCACTTATAGTAACCACGATTTGTAAATACATCTCATCTGGTAATTTCTTTACAAAAAGGCAGAAAGTACTATGTTTGTGGAGTTATGCAACAATACGTTTATTTTCTTTCTTACCTGAAATCATCTCGATGTTGGATTAAAATGTATATAGTATTTATATGATCAATTTTGCGCTCCTTTCAACAAATATAATTGTGTGAGACGTTATGTGGATAAAAAAAGGTTGTTAAGGAAAAGAGTTATGTAAAAAAATATTGAGAACTAAATTTCGATACAGTATATCAAAACGTTATTTGCCTTCGTATGATGTTATCATAACATGTTAAATAACGATATTATGTTTAAAAAACTGATGCTGAATATTTGATTTTGATTTTTTTCATTCTTGAATATAATTTGCAATAATTGTACTCCAAAAATCTTGTTAAGCCTTTCTTGCCCGAAATCTTTTTCTTTTTTTTCCATGTATAGATTTTAGTGAAATCATTGATTATGTACAGCCATGCATTTACTCTCACTTACCAGAAAACATTTACTTGATTTACTTGATAAAAATGTATTCTAATTTATGTGATTTTTCGTTGTTTAAATTGGCCTATTTTTAGATGGATTTTCCTGGTCCTTGAATAAAACGTAGGTTTGATCGTATGTATCTGGTATGTAGGTATATATTGATATATCGAAGCACAATTAATTTGAAAAAGCAATGAAATAGCATTGCATATATTGACGGATTTACGAAATTGTAATAAAGCGTTACATGCCTTTTGTATTTCACCACATTTGTTTGATTCCTGAAGAAATAACTTTATGTGATATTCTGATTCTTTATTTAATCTTGTTTCGGTAACAAGTGTGGATTGTTAGATATGAAAAATGAGGAACATTTTCTTCAAAAGTAGAAGCAAAATTTTGTTTCTATATCTAAAATTAAATGAAATCACTGAAATGTATTGTTGCATATGCGTATGCTATAAAGGTAATTGTGAGCTGCGAGGCTTGCATAATGAGCCTCGATTTGGGGAAAAAGAGTAAACAAAATAAACGTTCTGATTATTAGGTAATTGATAAACTTTCGTCATAGCTAGATGATAAAATACTGAAAGAAATAAAGATAACAATGGCTATAATGATAATGAATATAATAATCACATACAAACTGATGAATTATTCATTCAGAATGTCTTTAGGAATTCCGCTGTTGGTATACGAAATCTTCCAACCATTCTTCTTTTTTTACGTTTAGTTATAAATTAAAATTAAAAAATTGTTTTGTATGTTTACGTATATGTAAAGTTGTATTTGTCTGTTGTAAAATGAAAACGAATCATTTTGCACCGACAACAATAATCACATTTATCATATTTATTATAGTAATGATAATTGTAATTTGGAAATTAAAATGCATCAAAAAAATATTGTTGCGAAAAGCAATTGGATGCTTGTTACATCGTATCATTATTCATTGTGTGTGTATTACGGGATGGAACATTATGGATTACTAAAGCTGATTTCAAAGTTTGGTAAGACTTGAATTTTATATTTAAAAAAATGTTATAGTCATCATTTAGAGATATATAAAAGTAGTTGCAATAAACACTAATTTCATCAGAAAGTCTGTGAACCAGGGTAAATTTTTGCCATATCACCCTAGATCTATATTTGGTACAGTAGCATAAACTGAACTTTGTGAAATCCTGAAATTTAAAGCTGAAAACAATCACACTGAAGATCACCAACACAGATAAGCACATGTGGGACAGTGTATTATTAATAGTATTGCTTGGAAAAAGACCCGACGTTTGGTGACATGTCATGCTAATTTTGCCCATTTATCAGCCTTTTTTTCACCACTCGGGTAGTCGTTTTAGGATTTTGTATGAACTAATTTTGAAATCTTTCCAAAACTGGCATTTATCTTTGAAATTTATGGTTAGTTTTCATGAACCCCAAAAATGTGCATTTGCCATACTAGTATCACCCTAGATCTATATTTGGTAGAGTAGCGTCAACTGAACTTTGTGAATATATCATCGATTTCACATCACAATTTATTTTGATCGGGTGCGCGATATCTGCATATTTTTTTTCGTTTATAAAACCCCTCAAATTTGAGCCCATGAACCAGCAAAGAGAACGATTTTCAGCCTAAGGTGTACCTTATTTCTGATCATTCTGCCAATTCAAATAAGATTAAGAAAATAATGCCCTTATAGCATATCAAGATATATACATCGTTTCCATCTCTAATTAAAAAAAACACCACGTTGCACCTATGAAGAAATACTTAAAAAACATTTACAGTATTTTGAGAGAAGTAAATCCTTCATATTCTTCTAGGATGATAAAATATTGTTACAAATTCGTATATTTAAAGGTAGTGATTTCCAAATGTTAGATCCCACATATTTAATTGATTTATGAGTTAGCACTTCTTAGAGTGAATAAATGGATATCAAACAAACAGATAAATGTCTAATTGGTAGCTATGAATTACAATATTTCAATAGCTATGAATGTCTCAATTGTCAATTCAAAGTAAAATCATTCCAAAATTATAACGGTATAAAGACATTTTTCATTTACTCATTTTCATATAAAAAACTACAACCAAAATATAATGAATAACAGTGTTTTTCAATGTTTTAACAATTCGCCGCAATATGTACATAACACCAATGTATTAATTCATGGCGATACTGGTCAAACTTAAATGTGCCACGCTAGCTTATAACCCCCATGACGCAAAACCAACGGTAACTCTCCCGATATGAATGTTAAGATTTTTATTTTGAAAGGGGACATTCTAAGCTCTAAAACGATTCAAAATGTATCAACAACTTTTCTATTGAATGTTGAACAATGAGACCTTTACCAAATATCAAGGAGAACACAGATTTCAAAGTTCATGTTTCTTTCAAGCATGGCATGTACATGCGCGATCTCACTAAAACTTCCGAGCAGACTCGAAATGATATCTCCTGTATTTCGTTTTTTATTCAACTTTACAGCGTCAAATTTTGACAGTATGAAAAAGAGTGGGTTTTTTCAGATAAGTTTATTATCAAAGTTCTAGTTTTGGAAGACCAAATTTTTGTGTTAGCTATATCCAGAGAATCTACCCTGGCGATGTGATGTTGGTTTTGGGTATCTAGTGAAATATTCATTGACGTGCGAGTGAGACTACTAAGCTACATGTACATAATGGCATAACCATAACCACAACATTAAGCTCTTGAGTCAGAATTCCTTGAAATAAAACGGAAATATTGATAATGAAAACCATGTGATTGCATATCTCGTCAGGTTGATGACGCTTAAAAAGCTTTCGTAAAATGATTGTGCATGTTTGGCGAATGATACTGTTATATTTACCGTTCTCGGTTCCCTATCAGTATCTTAAGCTACATTTACTATTTTTCTAAATGGACTTTGATGTGTTAACGTCGAAATTACTTTTCTTCGGGTTACATCTCATTACCAATATAAGAATAAGAACAACGGCGTCGATGATTGGTAGCATTGTGAATGTAGCGTCGAACGACGAGAAACGGTCTGCAACTAAACCTGTAGGATAATAAACAATAATAGATATATATTTGTTGAATAAAATCAAAGCAACGACTCCTAGTGAGAGAATTTTGGGATTGATTGTGTCCCGAGTGTAGCCTATTTACTAATGTTTTACCTTAGTGTCAATATTCCTGTCCCTTAACATAACTGCCTTTAATTTACTCTGCAGTTTTACACCTTGCCAAATGCTAACGAGTCCTCCCACAATACCTGTTTGGGTACTCGTCAGGTTTGTAGTAGTTTGACCGCTTTATCATTAATATGCTGAAACTGCACCATTGCATTTAGGATGTAGAACTGAAGCATTCCTACCGTTCAATCTTGATGTCCTATCACTTGCCTATCAAGTTTCTATTTTCATGGGGATCGCTCAATATCTTAAAGTCTTCAAAGGCTCACCAGTAAGAAAGAAGTTACGTGAATATGTTGTGAAAAGACGTCAATAGAAGGGGTTTTTGCACAGCGACGCAGAACAAATCCAAGAACAAAAGAAATGTATTTAAAATGTTAGCAAAATAACATTGACTAGCTAGAGGGAGGTCTCTGTCGAAAGTTGGTGAACCGGAACAGCAGTCTCGTCCTAAAGTTTCAGAGCTGACGAAAAACTGCAAAGAGGTTGTTTGTCCAGAATCCAGGACGAAGCTGCTGTTTTGATGCACCAATGTTCGACAAAGACTTCTTGGTTGCTCTTTGTCATGAATGGCATTTGACAATACATTTCCATATTCTTAAAAAACATTCTGCGTGACGGTGCGAAAACTCAGTAATGTCTGATTATGCCACTGTTACCTACCTCTAATATAGCCACCGAGGAACATCCCAACTCCAGAAATGCACCGGCCACCTGAAAAGGCGACGTCAAACCATGGACCTAGTAGGTCCATGGTCAAACTGGCCAGGAGACGCTCTATCCCTCACAATGAGCGTTGTCACCACCACCCTCGCTCCAATGGACATTGCAGAGAAGCATGACGTCACCAAAATGACGTAATAGTTGGCGACAAACACGTCAACGAGGAGAGCGCCGATGTTGAGGATGACAGCAAAGATGTAAACATCGATCGGCTTGAAGAGATGATTAATTGGTAAGGACACCCACACCAAGTCTACTGAAGGTATTCCCAGATGCCGCTGAGAAGGTTAGGATGATTGTATTTACTGACAGAGATTCCTCTTTGCACTACGTGCGGTACGAGAAATTAGTGCCATCCACAGTACACCATATCTAATGCAAACTGCACAGCGAATATCACATTGAATATTGGATCCTTGTAAAAATCAGTTTGTCGCAGCCTGTTGGTGATTCTATGAAGAGCTCCGAGTTTGATATCTTCTGTTTCGGGAAAAGCAGATTGTGATAAACGGGCGGCAATTATTACGACAATTAAAGAACCCTGATAAAAATCCGTTGGGTTTGGAGGCGGCTCCGACGCCGGCTTTGAGGCCGTACCCTAATCGTATGCAATTTGAAGTCGCCTCGAAATCATTACCCCCATGATAAACATGGTTTCAAGCCTGCAATTGTGGGTCTACACATAAGCCAGCTTCGTGCATGCCGTGTTGCCTATTCACGTGACACCAGTCACCTGACTTTTCGTGTAAACAATTTCATCGTTCTTAATTCGGTTTGTTCACTATTTCTTTGTCTACTTGGGGTGGCACACATACCAATTGCAGGAGTAAAGCCTACTTCAGACCACATTGAAAGGTGGGCTCAATCCGAGCCGGCGTTAGTCCGGCTTTCTAAAATGAGGGGGGGGGGGGTGATCCACATAAGTCGAGCCGCCTCCGACGCCTTCATCAGTCCACTTTGAACGTATGTTATCACCACCCTAATTCATGGTATTTAGACATTCAAATAGATTCGCATACTCCGTGGCATGGAGTGGCATACCATCAGCACCTTTAGATGCAGTACACATTCAATACATTTTCCTATATGAAATGCCATTTTCCTTAGCTGCAATCAAGGCAGCCCAAATGCCGTCTTTCAGGTTAGGGTTTGATTCGTTGAGACCAGAATTAAACTGCTTTAGTACAACGGTCAAAATCTGTCTTTGAAAGGAAACCAAAACCTAAGGAGCGAGTCGATATATTGGAGTAAGTGAAATGGGAGGAGCAATTTTAAATTTATTAAATTGATTTGCTAATATGTGTTATCACGGTTTCCTTTAAAATGTTAGACAAGGATTTCAAAAGAAAAAAAAAGCCTGTATAAAATTTTCATTTGTTTTTATTACCATTCAGAACTAATCTGAATTTTTTTTCTAGTTTCATACTTTTTGGTTCTCATGATATTGATTTGGGTGGATAGCAACGATCTTTAGAACGAGATGCAGGTGAGGCCTACCCTATTTATTATCATTATTGCTCTCTTTTTCCCCGACACGGAAATAATGAAAATGCTGATTGGCCTCACCTTCTGAGCTATGACTACTACTCGTTCCCCCTTTTCTTCGTCGAAATCTCCTGTAGATAGTCGTTGGACCGTCTGAACGTCATTTACCTTGGTGATCATCTTAGTTGATTCCATCTGAATTCCAACAGCACATGGGATGACGTGTGCTATGACAGCGCTGATGATGAGCAGTCCTCCTCTCCACCCGAAAGGAGCACGTAGGAAACCAGCCAAGAGAGGGAATAGAACCTTGCCGGCGCCATAACCACTCAAGCCGATGCTGAAACATAGGTTGTAATTCTCTTTTGCCAACCGGTGCAACGCCACAATGCTACTAACCATCAAGGCACTGATCCCAATAACTCGTGTATGAAAAGAAAATAATGCTACATTAAAAATAAATAAAACAAAACAGAAAATTGTAAAGGACTTCTTGATGAATAGGAACAAAATTAGCAAAATAAAATTCAGCGAGTGCCTTTCTCAAAAGAGTTAGCCTGGTTTTACGTCTTGACTCTACAAGGATGGAAGTTGACGACTTGTAGTCTTACTATTCGATTTACATGACATAGATAATGGAAATACAGATACTATATTAAAGAGTGCCACTTTCTTACAGCGGGTTTGAAAAAATCTTCATCATGTCCATTGCACAGCTGGGGTGGCGCATGGTTGACTAGATTAATCAGGAGGGGAAGTAGCGCAGAAAGAATTGCTTTGTTGTGAATATACCGTGACAATTCTTCTCATTCAAATTCTGTCAAGATAATGAGGATTTTGCATTTGGACGTGTTAGAGTATGGCCATGATATAGCCATTTGGAGGCGATGTCAAACTTTTTACTTTATCCCATTTCTTGACAATTAGAATTATCTTTTGTCAACGGCACAAATGATTCCTCATAAAGAATTTGAATTTTTATCGGTGTACACGACATGCCACATTAGCGCGTTTGCACTATTAGAGTAAAGAAGTCCAATCATGTTCAGCATGCGTAAGAGTTAACCTAGCCGAAAATATGACAAAAATCTGTGCATGGCAGATAGTGTGAAGTGCATGGACCTGGCTACGGAGGATTATCTATTGTTACTGGGGATGATGTGACAATGCTCAGCACCCCAGTAACAATAGACTTATCATCCGTGGACAGGTCCCTGGAGAAGTGCCTAGTAAACGAACAAAAGTCAGAAGCTTGTGGCTCATGCGGCATTTTGAGGGCGTCAAAAAAAAACCTACAAAGGATAAAAACAGAGAGTAACAAACTTTGAAATACCTTGCGCCACACTTACATGTCACAAAGGGTCGAAGGTGTACTACGTGACATTTATGCTTAAACTTGAGGTCTTTCATATTGGCATGGCTTTTTTATGAAGACAGCCTTACTGTTGTCGTATTAAGACATAAAATGGGAACGAACAGTGAAAATGTGGCATATTGTTGTGTATTACCAGTCACTGATAGGAAGATGGCCTTTTGAATGCTGTTGGTTGCAGTTGAAAAAAGGCTCACTCCGATGGTTTGGAGACACGATCCACAAATAGCCAACGGACGACGGAGATAATTCCGTCGATAGAGGGCGGCCATTATTGGACCTTTATGAAAGAGAAAGATGAGGCAGGCAAACATGTATAGATATGCAAATTTGTCAACCCTAATGAATAAATAATTAGAATAATAATAATCAAAATAAAAATGATAATTATTATAATAATAATGACTACAATAATATGATAATAATAAAGCAATATTGACTGGCCTCGGGGCGATACGACATATATCGCCCAAACTAGATTTATATCGCCCGAGTCGTAGACGAGGGTGATATCAATTTAGTGAGGGCGATATAAGTCCTTTCGCCCCCAGGCCAGTCGATATTGCTATTATAAACCAAATCAGACATCTAGAGCAAAAATTGTTAAAATTTAGATATTTTAAATTTTTAGAATGAGAATCTAGTTTCTCATGTTGAGCAGACTGGACCTCTGAACTTTACCATTGTGACGTAATTGAAATGACGCGTCCCTGGCCTAGAGACGCAGTATCCAGCGTTGTATCAACTTGATTACCATTATGACGTATAGCACTGGGCGGTTCAAGGGCGCGTACAAAAACGCATAGAATACCTGGATGTTAGCGCTGCCTTTTATTGCCCGCTACATTTCCACGCATTTTCTCATTGGCTTTCCTGAGCGGGCAATAAATTGGGCCCGTGGATAAACAATTGGAATTTTATTGACCGGCCATTTTATCCCAGTCTTACGAAGGCAACAATGTTTCAAAGTTGCCCTGCTCAGATGTCTGATACGGTTAATAATATCAATTATTACCTATACAAGGCATTTGGCAGATGAATAAATGTCATATTTTGCTTGCTACTTTCAATCCAAGACCAACGAGGGGAACATTTGCCATGATGCCCTTCCCGGGCTTTGCCCATAGGAGTCCTGTACAAAATAGAGGGCAATATTGGCCATATTTTTGCTAATGCGCTTGCGCAGTAGGAGCCGATTTTTCTTAATATACAGCTATTAAGTGGACGAAATTCCAAATTGATATCATTTTACTTTACAAACTTATAATGTCTCAAACTTGACAATTCAATTTTCAGAAATTTAGCTTTTTTACTGCATATCGCAGGCTTGGATATACTAATGTATATTGTCACATTTTCAACCCATAAAATGGAAATAAGCCTTAATAAAATGCGAAATTATCTATTATTTTGTCTTTAGAATTTACTACAATCCCTTTATTCTTCAATTTAAGGTCGGTTGATATAGTTTCTGAAAGAATTAAGACTTTTTGCCAAAATTTGTATGTTTTTGGAAAAAAAAATTGCACATGTACTGTTATTGATCAGATTTATTATGAATAGCAGTAATAAATGCACAATCTCAACATTCGATAAGAAAGATGATGTATCAACGAGAATATTGGCATGCTTCATGCCACCATAAGTATCTTCATTTGCTTCAGATAGAAGGAAAATCTGCTGAACGTATTAACCGATTTTGCGCTAAAGTGAGGCCAAAAAGCAACCTCAGTGTGGCAGTCACACCCATGAAAACGATTGCAAAGTGATTAATGGTATGTCATTCAAATAATACAATAGCTTTGATCAGCCTCTCGCATCGATTGTGTTGGTATGACTAACACACCGTAATGTACAGTATGTAATGTGCATGGTAATAGAAATGTATATGATTCAGTAGGATGTAAAGACAAAAAAGGCGTTTCTGTTACATCATAAAGAAATTTATTTAATGAAGTTTCTTGTAAACAGTTATAATATACACTAGCATTGCAGGTAATAGAGATGAAGTTCTGACACATCAATACACAACTGAAAGGAACATGCCAAAGCTACCCCCCACCTTATCTGTATTTTTAATCCATGGCCTGTATTCCAAAATCAGGTTTATTTTCGAACACGGTCTCTTTTCTAAATTTATGAAAAGCCAAAATTTAAAAATTATGTTTATATCTGTTATGTTTACTACTCTGTTCCTTTTTCTTTCATAAGGAAAAAACTCAATTATTATTCTCAGACAATTATGAACAATTTGGGGTCAATATTAATGGAATTGGCTCTCCACAGTGAAAGGTCATTGGGCGAAATTCTGTCGTCAATCAAAAAGTTATCATAGTCGAAAACTATATCATAGTTCAGATGACCGAAGATCTGACATGGTATCTGATGATCGTTAACCAAAACAAAATAAATCACGATCAAAATCAAAAGGTCGAAAGAACTAACCGATCAGCGAAATGGACACAGCACACGATACTTTCACATATTATGATAAGTATCAGTCTAAAGGCAGTCCTTCCAACTTTGCATAATTTCACACAATACAGACAAATGGGCCAAACACAGTTGCAAATTCAGAAGGTACAGTAGCGTTCGCTAACATTGACATAATAGTGGGTTTTCGCCCAGCGTCGTACGACGTAGAACGTACGTGTGCAAAAATCGCCAACTTTCATGGAAACAGAGGCCCGAGCGTTCTTGAGCTCAAATCACGGACGGTTCTTCCGCAAATTAGCGGGCGTCCGCATTAGAACGTAGGATTTGTCAACAGCCGTCAACAGCCAATCAGATCGCTTGTAGAGCGAGCAAGCTGAGCCGATCGATGTAAACACATTCGCCCATCGCGTGCATGCACATGTTGTACTCTACTCTGACTACACTGATAGCTGAAAGCTTCAAAACATGGACTCGAATGCGAGTTTTTCGGTGAGTACCATTTCAATTATACTAAAATCAAGCTAAGTATAATTTCAAAATGTTACAGTAGAAGTTTAAACGAGTATGATTATTGAAATATGATTGAAAAGCCGTTGCATGGCTCGGTCGACGACGCGACTGCAAGACACATGGCACTGCCAGTTGTGTGCACATAGTAGGAACATATACAATGCACATGTTGGCGTGTCAACATTACATGCCAACCATGCCAGCCGGTCGATCCGGCCGCGTTCAGCGATTTGCGAAACTGCTTACAAGCGAGAGTTGAGCGCGACGGACGCACGAACAAAGAGATCGTTCTACGTCGTAGATAGCGTCGTACGACGCTGGGCGAAAACCCACTAATATGCCCACAGAGTCGGTCAACATAAGCTCTACCTAAGAGTTGACTCAATTGCAAGTGCTAACACTGTCACAGTACGTGCCGCCAAAGCAATATAAAGTTCAAAGTGGGAATCATTAGTGAAACAAACACCAGTAAAACGTAGCTTATGGTGATATTCCAATTGAATGTTAAGGTACACTAGACATAAAATGTTACAGTCCAAAATGGTCAACACAGACATTCTATGTAGCAGATGTCAAGGTTTCAGCTACATGTATCCTAGGGTTGTTAGGTTGCACTGGCCTTGGAATTATCACAATTCACTCAATGCACAATTATGACACACCTACACCTAACCCTAAACCTAAACATACACCTATCACAAGTGATAAGGATCTCAAACAAGTATTTTCAGAGCAATTCGATGCTACTTGTAGTTTCAAAAGAAAAGCGATGCTTCATTTCAAGGACATCGCTAAACCTACCATAGACGCACCACGCAAGTGCACGACACTTGAAGGACAAGATCAAGGCTGAACTGGACAAGATGGAGCAGTAAGGAGTCACCAGGAAGATCGAGTACCACACCGATTGGTGCATGACCACTGTTGTGAAGAAAGACGGTTCTATCAGAATTTGTCTTGACCCAAGGATTTTAACAACGCCTTGAAAAGATGCCCACACAAGGTATCAACCTTAGAGGAGGTCCAACCTATCTTTGAAGGACCTCAGTACTTCTCCAAGTTAGACACAAAGGCTGCTTACTGGTCAGTTCACCTGACTGAGGAATGCCATGACCTCACCACATTCCGAACACCATCTGGAATGTCCTGCTTCCAAAGATTACCATTTGGTCTATGCAATAGCCAAGACATCTTCCAGCAGCACATGGATAGGATTGTCCAGAATGTGCCAGGCTGCATATGCATTGCAGATGACATAGCTATTGTACGGAGAACGGAAGAGAAACACGACAAGAATCTGTACTTATTCATGGAGACAGCAAAGCAAGAAGGCTTAGTGTTCAACAGCTCCAAGTGCACAATCAAGAAAGAAGCTATCAACTTCTTTGGCTCCAAGTGCACTAGATCAGATATCTCCCCATATCCTAGCAAGGTAGAAGCCAACACAATACCCAAGTACTATTACCCAAGGACAAAGAGGATGTTCTGAAATGCCTTATATTGTTCAAATACCTAGCAGCATACACTCCTAATTTCTCGGAGAAGTCAGCACCATTTCGATGACTTCTTCACAAGGAAGTACCGTTCATCTGGGACGATGATCATGAACATTCCTTGAACAGCCTGAAATGTGCAGTATCATCAAGTGCATGTCTACAATTCTATGACCCAGAGAAAGAGACAACTGTCGATGTAGATGCATCAATGAAAGATCTAGGAGTATGCCTTCTTCAGGAAGGTAACCTGTTGCGTTTGCATCCAAAGTCTTTAAACTGCACAGTCCAACTACTCAAACATAGAGAGGGAAATCTTAGTCCTAGTGTTTGGTATCAAACGCTTCCATACATATCTGTTCTGGAAGGAATTCACAGTCATAACCAATCACAGACCACTGGACATTATATGGAAAAAAAAACTCTTAGAAGTGCACCACCACATGTACAACGATCGCTTATCAAAGTCCAAGGAAATAGTGTCAAGTCAATTACCGACCTGGAAAAGACATGATTCTTTCCGATACGTTGAGTCGACTTCCTAATCCCAAGGAAGCATGTGATGTACCGCTAGATGTCAGAGTTAAATCCATCTGCTCTGAGGTTAGAGATTCGCATACTATGCGATCGACTTATTACTCTTCGAACAACACAAGAGGACAGAACTTCAGAGAGAAATGGCTAATGATCCAATTCTCAGATCTGTATGGTTAATAGTGACTCAGGGTTGGCCTGAAACAATCCAAGAGTTACCGAAATCCCTTAGGCAGTATTGGTCGTACAGAGATAACAGTACTCTTCAAGGGAAGTCAAGTCATCGTACCGAAGTCACTGAGGAATGATATCCTTAGACAGCTTCACCTAGGACACATGGGAATCGAAAGTACCAGACGACTTGCTCGTGAGACAGTGTTCTTGCCAAACATGAACAAGGACATCGACCAGTTGATAAAGCAGTGTGAAACATGCCAGAAACATCAAGCAAGGCACCAGAAGAAGAGAAGTGGAATATCAAGCACATTAATTCTTCTTGAATAGGCAAGACAAGATGAAGGAAATGCATTATCGACATGCAAGTTCTGATCTACCACCTCTGCATGTAGGACAGCCATTGAGAGTTCTACATCCAAGAGACCATACTTGGATACCAGCTAAAGTATCCAAAGTCTGTGAGGAACCCTGGTCTTATGAGGTATCAAAGCCAAACGAAGGAATCTTGAGAAGGAACAGATCACACGTGAAGGAAATTCCATCCACCATCCCCACTCCAAAGCAGGGCTCGAAATTATAATTGTAATAAATTGTAATAAATTCTACCAACAAAATAATAGATAATTTTGCATTTTTAATATTTAAGGCATATTTTCATTTTCTGGGTTAAAAATGGGACAATATACATTAGTATATACAAGTCTGCGATATGCAGTAAAAAAGCTAAATTTCTGAAAATAGAATTTTCAAGTTTGGGACATTATTAGTTTGTAAAGAAAAATTATAACAATTTGGAATTTCGTCCACCTAATAAATGTATATTTAAAAAAATTCTAAAAATTTTCAAGGCAATTTCTTAATTTTCTTTAGATTTATGGTAAATTTTCATTTTTTTGGAAAAAAATATCAAAATTGCACTTTTCTTATTAAAATCTCAGCCGAATTATATTTTCATCAACGATGGATAGTATGAACTTGTAGAAAACTTAATGTTTGTGTCGGAATCTATGTATGAAAATCCAAATTCCATGAATAGGGCGGCCATTTTGGATGCCATCTTGGATTTGAACCCCATGGGAGAATATTTTGTTTTGGGCACATCAGAATCATTCACTAGACATCTTAATGATTACAAACATGTAGGTTAGAAATATATATCAATAGGGTGCATGGGAGCCCTATCTCTCTTCCCTACTAAAAGGAAGTTCTGCGCGATCAGCAAAATCCTTGAATAAATGTGCATTTGCTCCACAAAGTACGTTGATTTCGATATACCCCATTTCATCAATTTTTCAGATACAACTCTCAATATTCCTTCATGGCTCTTGGCTAATATTGCGGTTTACCACGAGATTGTATTGTTATCAGTATTATTGTTATCCTTATTAATATCACCATCATCAACTTCATCATCATTTTTGTTCAAGCGATATTGTTTTGTGTATATCACAACGTCATCTCTTCGTGCTTACATCCCGGGTCTTCAGGAGTCTTTTTCATAATTATGTCAGATTTAAAATATTTATTGTTGAAACAAAACAAAATCATGACAACCTGCTTTTTTAATCATTCAAAATCCAGCCAAAGTTTCCCATAATTGAGCTGCTGTTTTGAGATTGCCTTTATCAACATTTTCCAGGGTATAAGTCTGGTGTTATGTGCCGAAAATATTTAGGGGCACAGAACAGTACTGGCAAATGTAAAAACAAATCTGAAACTGTGCAAGCGAACGAAGAGAGCGAACCAAAATTAACGTTTTGTTTGCGATAATTTTCTGATAGATTTCGGTATGATATTCAGAAAATGGTATGTTTCACTCCTTTTTCTTTTCTTGCCTTTTCTGCTTTTTTTCATGTTCTATGGTTGTAAAAATCAGGAACATAATATTTGTAAGTATGTATATATTTGTTAACTCGCCTCAAATAATAAATCTGCCAAAGATGGTCACATGAATTATGTTACAAAATAAATAAGGTCACAATCAAGGTACGTAGTGAATGATGTCGCAAACATGTCTGATGTTCTAGGTGACGAGATCCGTCTTCATAAGAAATAAAATTCGTAAAACCCCAGTGTCAGGAAAGGTTCTGAATAAAAATAGTTTGTTTTCGAACGAAGCAATAAATAATATAGCGCTGACACATCTAAACACTAAGCAAATGAACTTCCACGATGTTTTAATCCTACTGCATTCAATTTTTACGTATTTCTTTTTATGTCCTTGACCTCTGATCAATGGACTATTTTCGTTCACTTTTTGTTAAGACAAATACAAGGCCTCGTACAAAGCGCATTCAGTGTTGCAATACTTAATTTATGAAGAAAATCTTATATCACGGTGCTTTCGAGTGATCATAATTAGATTTTTCATTGTTGACTGCAATGTGAAAGAAGATAACAAAAACAAAACTCGGTAATACGTCTAAGTTGCCAACAGAGACAATGTTGCAAGGCGAAGTTATATGTCTTTTCTTTCTTCAAAGAGAGAGAGGAGGGGTTCATGTTCGAGGGCTCTAAAGGTGTGAAGTTTGCCATCATTTTAAAACAAGAAAGAAATGTTTTAGTTGTTTGTCTATTTATTTATATTCATTTATGTATTTATTTGTTTATTTATTCTATATTTATTTATTCATTTATATATTTTTTAATATATTCATTAATTTATTTATTTTATCATTTCTTTGTGTATGCATTTATTTAATTTTCTTTATTCATTTATTCATTTATCTATTTATGTCTTATTTATTTTATACTGCGGGATTGGCCTGTTCAGTTTTGAAAATAAAACTAATTTACACAGGCAGTTAAAGAGAAATTCCAGTATTTGCAGTAAACACGGATTTAATGAGAAAGTCTGTAAAACAAGGCTTAATTGTCAGTATATCATCGAGGATCTAGATCTGGTACAGTTACATAAACTGAACTTTGTGAAATCTTGAAATCTACGCTGAAAAATGTTCACACTGAAGATCACCAACACAGATAGGCACACGTGGGACAGTGTATTATTATTGCTAAAATAAAGACCCGACGGAAGTGACCGAATCCGCGCTTATTTTGCTTATTTCTCAGCAATCACACAATTTCTTCCAGAATCCTTTGGCACATATTTTTTATTCATACAAACAGACACTTAGGTGGTCATTATATTAGATTCTGTAAAAAGTCATTTTTAGATCGTTACCAAAACTGGAATTTATCTTTAAACGAACAATTTATTTGGAAATTTCGTTTCCAAATTACTTCGGACCTGTCTGCCAAAAAAAAAGGAGAGACTCGCTGTATTACAAAGTAATTGCATAATATTGTTGCGAATGTATTTTAATTTCATTGTAGTTATCAATAACTTTGTATTCAGTGATTTTGTATCAATATTTCGCCGTGTATTAGCTGTGCGCACCAGAATCGGTAGACTATAGCTTAGCCGGGGTAATATAGGAGCGCCTTGAATACCTAGAAACGTGGATATGTGCGCTTTACAAATCCTATATTATTATTATTTATTCTACCTAAGCACTTTCCTGTATATAAATATCATGACTATGTATGAATTATTTACGTGTTGGTTCACAGCAACCATGCTTTGCTTCTGTGAACGTGATGAAGAGAGAAAAAATCTTATTATTTTGTTATGACTGTATTCCTTTCAACCATAAACATTTGTATTGGCATACCCGACAATATCTCCTAAATATCTTTTGTGTCTACTCAATTCTGGTTGCAATCATAATGTGTTAACTGAATATTCACTGTGTTATGGAGGTGTACTTTTCCTGATTCAAAAGTGCGGTTTCAATTTGTGATCGTAATTCATAATGGTTAGCTGTTATGAAATAATTTCTTCTCCGAGTTTACCTGTGGTAGTATGTATCTTCCTGTCAGCATCTGGACATGTAGGTATAATAAAGGCAATAGGATTCTACATAAGCGACATCAATATTGATCTGAAAACCACTTCAACTGACATGGGAGTTGCACTTGGTCTCCTGAATACCCTTTTCTTCATACCAAGTAAGAAAGTAAAACATTATTGTTTTTTTAATCATTGAACATTATGTTATGAAATAGAGATTGGGAGTTAAAAAGATCAAATTATTGAAAAAGGAGAAAAATAGAAATAAAAAACAATCGATTTTGATCCAATCGGAATTACAATGCCATGACATTTTATTTCAGTGAAACAGTTTTTTTCATGTCTTCATGAATATTTAATGAGCAAACTGATGATGACGTAGTCTAACGTGTTCTTTTGTATTTTAGTATATGAAATTATGTTTATTGAATTTGTTCTTCCATGAATTCATAAATTGGGTTGACATCTGATTTATAAAATAAATCATATAACATAAGGACAATAGAAATTGGGACTTGAAATCATAAACCCACCTAAGAAATATTCATAACGACTTGCGTATAACTGTTTTCACAGAATATGGCTAACCTTAAAAATTAATCAACTTCTATATTAAATCTTGATACAATTTGTATTATTATGCTTCGTGATTTTTGTCTATTTATTTAGATTTAATTGTTTTCAGCCCGGAGTCTTGCATGAGAAGAAGTGTATTTGAAAACACTTTTTATCCCGTTACTCACGTGAATAATAACATGAAAGTGTTTAACGGTTATGGACCTTTGAATGTGTCTACAAGATCTTAAATTACTGAATTAGAATAGCCAGCGGTGTAACCAAATAACTTCTCCCTAAAAAAAAGGGGTTTTCTACAATCAAGTGAAGAATGTTGATGTGTTTATGTGTGTGTGATGAATGTTTCCTCTAAATTCAATTCAATTCAGTTTGAAAGCCAGCAGTTTTGCTTCAAGCACCTCTGTGCTTACAATAGCTGGCTCCTGTATTTTACCGAATTCACTATATCACATGCTTATGTATGATTTAATTATTAGTCTTTTCTGTATTATTTACAATGTATCTCTCGGCCCCTGACTGTGTTTCCCGTGGTTAAATAACTCACTTTTATGATTATGACTGTCCTGTTCATGTAATTTCAAACAACAAAATAACTAATTCCAATATTCAACAAAATGCTATTGTAACTGAACATAATGAAATGGAACATTGCTCTATCAGTCCAAATTTATCTTCTAAAGCCCCAGTCACATATAGACACGGATCCTCACGGATCAACACGGCAATACCGGCATGATCCGGGGACGTCCGGGATCGTTTTGCCCCGGATTGAGCGTTGATGACTGTAAACACGGCATCTACACGGCATCTTCACACGGATCTACACGGACCATGCCGGCAGAGCACGTCGTCAACACGGACCAACACGTCAGCAACACGGACCTACACGTCAGCAACACGGACCAACACGTCAGCTACACGGACCAACACGTTAGCAACACGGACCAACACGTCAGCTACAAGGACCAACACGTCAGCAACACGGACCTACACGTCACCAACACGGACCAACACGTCAGCTACACGGACCAACACGTCCGCTACACGGACCAACACGTCAGCTCAAGGACTAACACGGCAGCTATATTGACCAGCACGGCAAATTTTGCTCATAATAATGAGCTGATATTAATTTTTTTTCTCATCCTTGTCGCAACATTATATTATGTTGCTTTTAAAAAAGATACCAAAACTTAAAACTTCCTTAACCAGTAAAAACGCTGTTTTTTATACAACACAGTTTACTGTTTTAACAGTAGTTGTTAAGTACTTTAAATCTTGAACGACAAATTTAATTTCGATTTGATTAGATATCACTTTATTGAAATCACAATAAAGGAAAGAAAGTTACAAAGTCAATATAAAACATAATACAAATTAAGATAGGCCCAGGTCATGACGCCTAACTGTCGATGCAGGGCAGTAGTATAAAACTTAATGTACAATTTTGATGTGACAGAAGTTGGGGTAAATAATTTTTAAAAAGAGAAAAAAAATTATACATGCACTAAGTTTACAAATATCAGGTAGGGGCCAATCTCCAAAGCGTAAGAAAATATCCCGAATCGTTTAATCATCTATTAATAAATTAAGCATGTTTGTGTCAACTGTTTAACAACTCCTGAAAAGTTCATAAAGTAAAAAGCGTTGTAAAGATTTGATGGGAAAAAAGAACACGGACTGCCAAGGATACTCCAGGCAGCCACACGGACCTACACGGCAGCTACACAGACCTACACGGCAGCCACACGGACCTACACGGCAGCTACACGGACCAACCCGGATGGTTTTGCCAACCCAGCAGTCTACGGATGACGCCGGATGTTTTTGACAGTCAAAAACTGCCGTGTTGGCCTCCCGGACGTTCAAGGACCAACACGGACCACCCCGGATCTCCAAGGATGCCCAAGGCGCCAACACGGATCTCTCCCCGGACCACCCCGGATCAGATCCGGGATGGTCCGGGGTGGTCCGGGGTCTATATGTGACTGGGGCTTTACGCTCATCTTCACAAGACGATTTGATGTCAGAAGTTACAACGGCTACTGACCGAAGGTTTGACATTTCGAATAATATATTTGCTACTAAATTTCCCAAATCATCGTCAAAAAAGTCTGGAATTAGCATTGCCCATCTTAATGTCAGGACTCTATATCGAAACCTAGATCAAGTGAAAATTCTAGTAAATGAACATAATTTCGATGTCTTGGGACTGAATGAGACCCGATTGTGTGACACGATTGATAACAAACAAATACATATTAATGATAACGTGGTATATAGAAAAGACAGAAATAGACAGGGTGGAGGCGTACTTGTATATATAAATGAAAAACGCCTCGAGCATACATTAAGATCTGATTTAATGTCAAAAGACCTTGAAATGATTGCTGTTAAAGTGAGACAACCAAAGTCTGCTGCGATGATTATACTAGTCTGGTATCGCCAACCTGGCTCTAGCATGTATTTGTTTGATATTATTGAAAATGTGTTATCCAAGTTGGATGATGAATCTAAGGATACTATCCTAATAGGAGACTTAAATTGTGATCTATCAGCTTTCTCTCCCAGCTGCTATTCAAAGAGACTAATTGAATTGTCGAATTGTTATTCCTTACGTCAAATAATTGAGAAACCGACCAGAGTTGATCAAAAGTCTCAAACTCTCATTGATGTTATTTATACTTCCAATACTTCTAAAATAGAAGAGCGTGGCGTTATACGCACCGGGATTAGTGACCATTCATTCGTTTTTGCTTTATTTGGTAAAAGGCGGTTTAATAAATGTCATCATGCGTACAAGGTGTACATGAATTATAAAATATTCAATGGCGACGCATTTCGTGAAGAAGTAGGTAATACTAATTACAACGATGTGTACAGTTCTTCAACGGTTAATGAGTCTGCCAATTATTTTATAAATTCTTTTTCGTTATCATGTATTAAATTTGCCCCATTAAGAAAAAAGAATATAAAAAGGGACAGCCTTCCATGGATAGATGCAGATATTCTGGCAATGATTCGTAAAACAGACAGCATGAATAGAAAAGCAGTTAAAGATAATCAGGATGAAGATTTGAAAGCATATGTGATGCGTCACGTCAAAAGCAGACAGAACTCGATTTTTTCAAACATGATTTTTGTTAAGATTATGATTCTCCATCTCTCAAGCTTTGATTTGGTATATAGCACATGCTAAGGGACAAAGTGTTTGCAGAGAAAATAGTCTTTAAAAAGCTACGAGAGTTCATATTAGTATTTTTACGAGAAAATCGCTTCTGAAGTTTCGCCCGCTTTCAAACTTTTCGTAGCCTTTTTCACATGTTCACGCGGAAACTCATCCTTTAGCAGCCGGCTAGATTTACAATGAAATTGGGTTTTCCTGAATCCTTGAGATCTCTTCTCAAGGAAAATAAGCTTTTGTAAGCGTTTCAACCATTGATTATACGTTTTTTAAGAGAGAAACACAAGCTATTTTATTGGACCGTGAGGAATTTTGCGTGGCTTTTGCCTCGTCTGGTATTGTTTTTCTGTCTATTGTCAGATTGTGTATCGCCGGTCTTTCAGGTGCGATTGTGTGTGGCGTGCATGTTGGATGCCGACTGAACCCTTTTTAGTCTATACCAGTCTCGCCTGTATCGGCCCTATACTACCATGAGTCTAATCCGGGAGTTTAATCTGCCATCTCCTCATTTTTTTTCTTCTCCTTCTTCTCTTCCTTCTTTTTTTCTAGGTTATTATCAATTTCCGGGGCATCTTAAGAACTTTCATCACGTTTATGAGAAGAGTTTAAAACGTAAAATGCCGGGGTAAAATGAATAAAGCGAACTGTGTTTATACCACCGTAAAAACCAACACACAGAGACACAAGCCGTCTTTGTTTTTATTCCGCGTTATTTTTTCTTCCATGAAGGATATTTTCACAGACATTTTTCTTAAAATCATGCAAGAAGTCTGACATCCCCCCACCAATAGACCCCACTTTTTGTTAAGAACGTGTTACGTTTAACTTTGAGTGTTCGTTGTTCTCTTTAAAATTGATTTAAGAAACTCACGATCACTGCCGATCAATCTTTTTAAGGATTTGAAAATCTTTCTTTTGAAAATGCTAAAACTCAAATGAAAATATCGCGATCATGATTAAAAGAAACTTTCTTAATTCTGCATATCCTTGATAATTTCAATGAAATTAATTAATCCTCACATGCAACCGGTGTTTTGAATACGTCTTGTCCTTAATTGGTTATTTCGCAACCCACTACTCGAGCTCAGTATCCATCGCCCACGTCCCCGGCCGTCCCTTCTAGGCCTTTAGAATTCGCATCCCGCTTGTAAACTTTTCTTAAAACCCTTGTAAAAAAGTACCATACAGTACCACGGTATTACTATGGTACATTACTATGGTATTACTATGGTATTACTATGGTACATTATGGTACTTCTGTATTTTCAAATAGTACTTTCCGATTCCGTATGGTACTTCTGTGGTAGTACTATAGTACTAATGAATTTACCATGGATACTATGGTAATACTATGGTAATACCATAGTAATACCATGGTACTGTATGATACTTTCTTACAAGGGAAGGCAGGCTTTTGAGAACAGTAAAAGCGATGTTTTTTTATTTTTATCTATCTTGTTGAACCGCAGGCGGGGAGGCGCAGGGGACGCCTCCCTTTCTTTACCCCGATCTAGCTTTCATAATAAGAAGATTAAAAAACCCAAGCCTTTTGAAGCATTGTTAGGATTATGACTCAATCTGCAATGTACTCATTGAGAAAATTGGCAAAAATGTGGAATTACTTGCGTAAAAAGACTACTGAAAAGTTGATTCACGCATTTGTTTCATCTAGAATTGACTTTTGCAGTTCACTTTTATACGGCTTGCCTGAGAAAGATGTAAGAAAACTCAAAATAGTACAAAACAGCGCAGCCAGACTTATCATGCATGCAAAAGGTCAAGATCCCATAACGCCCTCGTTATCACACTTGCATTGGTTGCCTGTACAGAAGAGAATTGTTTTCAAGATTAAAGCATTATGTCATAAAATATTTGTTACTAAGTCCCCTTTATATTTGTTTGATTTAATTACTGAATATGTTCCACAAAGAAATCTTCGCTATTCTAGCCAGAATGTATTAAGTATACCAATTTCTAAAACATGTTCATTTGGGGATCGTGCTTTTCAATCAGCCGCACCTGTACTCTGGAATAAATTACCGAATCAACTTAGGGCTATTACTTGTACATCTACCTTCCTCAAATCGCTAAAAACATACCTGTTCTCATGTTAAATTGTTGTATTTATGAAATTGTATTATGTTGATTTCGTTCTCATTTAATAGTTATGTTAATGTTTTAAGTAGTTAAGTTACTCTTATAAGACAAATTTACTTGTATGTAAAGCGCAGAGATTCTGTTGAATATTATGCGCTATATAAGCATCTATTATTATTCTCAATATGATTATTATTGTACACAAACTTTGCACCTGGCCCAGGCCGGGAGCATCCGGACCCACATCGCTACATCCTGGATTATCTTCATTGTTTACTATCAAATCTTGTTTTTTTTTGTAGGCATATGCTTGCACCATCAAAAGTAATAATAGGAATCTTGACAGATTGGTTTCTTATTTATTTTTGTAATGATTGTGTTGTTTGCATTTCGTCATGAAGGCCTACTAAAGCCAGACACAGATGCTAACTCGAACATAATTGTTTGTTTTTTATTATGATATTCTATCACAATAACTTTTTATTAAACCACAAGCAAGATTCAATATTGATGCCATGTTTTTTATCAACCATCAGAGAACGCAAGTATGCCTATAACAAATTAAGATTAAGCTTATCAGTCATTATTCTTGAATTGATTAGAAGATATTTCATTTTAATAGCCAGTACTATTGAGATATGGATAAAAAATCAAGCTCCTAATATTTTTTTATATTGTATTTTTTAAAATATCATTCATAATCAACATTTTTACCATTATAGGCCTATCATCACATTATCCCTATAATCATCATTATCATTGTTATTTTATATTTATCATTATTGTTATCATCGTTAGTATTACTGTCATTGTTATTTCCATGATTATTATTTTGTTCATTTATCATGATTATCGTTGGTGATGGATTAAGCCATCATTTTCTTTATTCTTGTTTCATCTCTCTAATGGCTGTCTCTCTAGATAAATGCCAGTTGTGGTAAATATCTCAAAATGAGTTATTACATAATCCAATAAAATGACCATCCAAGTCTGTTCATGAATAAAAAAAAAAATATGTACCAATTAAAGGCTTCTGGAAGAAATTGTGTAACTGCTGAGAAATAAGTAAAATAAGCGCGGATTCGGGCAAATTTGTCGGGTCTTTTCACAGCAATAATTCACTGTCCTACGTGTGATTTTGTGTTAGTAATCTTCAGTGTGATCGTTTTTCAGCTTAAATTTCATGATTTCACAAAGTTTAGTTTATGTAATTGTACCAGAGCTAGACCGAGGATGATATAGTGACAATTAATCTTGGTTTTACAGACTTTCTCATGAAATCAGTGTTCACTTCAAATACTTTCATTTAGCTTTCACATTAATTTCGCTATCGATATCGTTCCTTCAAAAAAACATGAGGAAATTTTGACGGCAAAAGGTTTGAATCATAAACTGTTTGATATACTCATGGTTCTAACCCCCAACATGGGCAGCGGAAGGAGTGGGGATGTTTCAGCCCCAATATTTTCCCCAAACCATGTACAAAATCGTAAAAAGTACCCTTTGTGATTTTTTGCATGGTCGCCCTCCCCCTTCCCACTTTGAAAATTGTTCCGCGGCCCCTGTATGATAAGTTTTCCAAAGGTACAAAATAGTAAACATTTCCAGTCCCCGCTTTCCTCATCTTGAATATAAAGTGATCATGAATTATTCCCGCTACAGTTTTAACCCACTGGCCACCCCTACATCTATATTGGTTAAAGTCCCTTTCACAAATGGTTTTTGCAATCGTTTGCGATTATTTTGGTCACAATATGTTGCGTGCAATATGTTGCACACAATCACAACGATTGTAAGCAGTCGCACCACCATTGTGAAAGGGGCTTCACTTGGATAGCGCAAACGTTGACGTTCGATTTAGTTTCTTTATTTATTCTCTTTAAAACTAATAGATTAGCTGACGTTCACGGACTATCAATATTTTCTAAAGATTTGAAAAGCTTTCTTTTGAAAATGCCATCTCGGAAAAAAAAAACGTTTTAAATAATGAAAAGATCCTGATCATGGCCTATGATAGAGATAATACCTCTTATCAGTGTCTCCTTGATAGTATCCTTTGTAATTTCAAGGAAACTAATCCTCATAAGAAACCGTGTTTTGAATACGCCCGGCCCAGTGCCATTATCGCCATACCTACGCCTTTAGAATTCGCATCCTCTTTGTAAACTTTTCTTAAAAACATGCTTTTGAGAACACTAAAAGCATTGTTTTTTATCTATCTATTTGAAGCTTGGGCGGGGAGGCGAGGGGATGCTTCAATTTCTTTATCCAATCTAGTTCTTATAATTAGAAGAAGAAAAAACCCAAGCCTTTTGAAGTATTATACAAAAACTTTGCACCTGGCGCAGGCCGGGAGCATCCCCATCGCTACATTCTGGATTATCTTCATTGTTTACTATCAAATCTGTCTTTTTTCTACGTAAAGGCCGATGCTTTCACCATCAAAAGTAAAAAAATAATATCTTAACAGATTGGTTTTTTTATTTATTTTTGTAATGATTGCGTTGTTAGCATTTCGTCATGAATAGGCCTACCAAAGCCAGACACAGATGCTAACTCGAACATACTGGTTTTGTTTTTTATTATTATTTTCTATCACAATAACATTAAACCACAAGCAAGATTCAGTATTAATACCATGTTTCTTATCACCCATCAGAGAACGTTATTATGCATATAGCCTAGGCCTATAGCAAAAAAACGCCAAGATTAAGCTTATTAGTTTATGATTCTTAAATTGATTAGAATATATATTTCATTTTAATAGCAAGAACTGTTGAGATATGGAAAAGGCAGTACAAGCTCATATTGATTTTTATATTGTAATTATTGATTTTCTTTTAATTATCATAATCATCATGTTTACGATTATCATCACTATCATCCCTATAATTATAATTGTTATTTTGTATTATCATTATTATTACCATCGTTAGTATTATACTATCATTATCATTGTTGTTACCCTGAATACTATTCATTTTTTAATTTATCATGATTATCGTAGGTGATTGTGATCGATTAAGCAATCGATCTCTTTTTTTCTTGTTTCATCTCTCTATTGGATTTGTTGGTCTCTTTGTTAAAATTTCGCTATAAGCCTGTTCACGGTTGTAAACTGCGCACGAGCAGAAAAAGGTCATTGGAGACAACCATGAAGGTGGCTTTCAAATTCACTGACATAGGCATTTGTGATTTGATGATTATTAATGTATTCCTTTCAAAATATTTATCACATCCAAGCTGAAGAGTAATAAATAGAGCCTTGATAATCACTGGTATTTGACAGTAGCCTAAACAATAGTCAAATGTGCCAAAGGCAGACAATAAAACAGATTTCCAAACTTTATCCCTGATGTACTATTCTAGTCACCTGGGGCCCATTTCATAAAGAGTTGCTATCATAGCAAGTTGCTATCATAGCAACTCTGGTAGAATATCAGCTTTTGCTTGCTATGCTAGCAACTCTGGTAGAATAGCAGCTTTTGCTTGCTATGCTAGCAACTTGCTATGCTAGCAACTTTGCATTTCATAAAAGCACATTAGCTGGAAAGTCAGCTTGACTTTCCAGCTATTTATTTGAATAGTCATGTACGAGGCTGATTAGGGGGAAATTCCCTTTCTCTCCAGTTTTTTGTTTTCAATTCAAGTCATAAGTTTAGGTAGAAAGCACTGGCGGATCCAGGGGGGGGGGGCACAGCCGGCCCGTGCCCCCCCCCCCCCCCCACATTTGAGAAGCAAAATTAGAAGAAAAAAAATTGAAAGAGAATATTATTTTTTTTTTTGCTTATTATTTTTTTCGGGAGCGAAATTATTATTTAGCAGCTGCAAACAGGGTCTGCAGCATAAGACTAGCAGTTGAAGCAGAGTGATGGCTCTATGGCGATAGTTTGCAATTCTAGAAGAGAGTAAGAAGAAAATATCAATTTGTCACAGGATGGCATAGCATTGTTTCTCCATTGTGTAAGTTTTCAGAGAATTGATTTAATTTAGCCCTATGCCAGGGAAAAAATTATTTTAAAAAGGGGGAAAATGTATTATTATTGCCGGTCGAAATTTCACCTTCAACAAAGTTTCTACCGTACAATTTTCATCCCAGTCCCACACTTGACTATTTGTGTCGGTAATGCAAGGTTGTATCAACAACAAGGCAGGCGAAAACAAAATGAGGTTCGTGATTCCGAAAACATAATGATTTACAAACCTTATTTCGTTTTCAGACTAACGAACCATTGGCATTGGAACATCGAACCTTATTTCGTTTTCAGATTATCGAGCCTTCGGAATAACGCCACAAATGTTCGGATTAACGAACCCTTCTACGTTTTCGGATTGACGAACCTTCGGAATTACGAAGTGTAACCATTATTAATTATCACAGACATTGCTCTAAATATCCGTTCTCTTGTAAGAGCCCTTTTGGCATGCCTGAGCACAACGTACGCCATTCTTAACAATGAAAAACCCTTTACAGTGTCAACTTGACGCTCCCCTATGACCAGCGTCAAATATTTAACCCTATTTGACGCTCCAGTAACCATACTTGACGCTCCAGTAAAAAGTTGACGCTCCTACTGGAGCGTCAACTTTTTATGAAATGTGCTGCAGCGTCAAATATTAAATTTGACGCTGCAAGTGAAAATTTGACGCTGTTTTGGGACTTGACGCTGACGCTGTACCTTTATGAAATGGGCCCCTGGTCTATACAATGCATTTTGTTCTTACGCAACATCTACATTTGAAAATGATAGTGCTTATCCTATAAAATGAAAAATCACGAAGGTCATTTGAGAAAAGTTGATCATGAGCTAACCGTGAACTGGCTTATTGCTATCGTTCCTTCAAACGACATGAGGAAATTTGACGGCAAGAGGTTTGAATCATAAAGGGTTTGATATAAATGATTTTAATCCCATAAGTTTACAAAATGTACAGTACAGTATACATTTCCAGCCCCCGCTTTCCCTATCTTGAATAAGTGATTATGATTATTCCCGCTACAGTTTTCAGTTCAGTTCAGTTTTTTTTCTCATTTCCAACAAAAATACAAAATTCATACAAGTATCATGACAATAATGCTAAGTAGAATACATGCAATCTATCTTTCAGTTATAAATGTGAAACCAAAATTGATAAAAACTAATTGCAATAAAAAAAAACTATGGTGAATTAATAATATTTCGCTAAAAATGGAGAGGTCCACTTATAAGCTGGATCGTAGACCCTTTGGATAACAATAGTTATTTATAATGAATTACATATAAAATAAATACCTATGACAATGGCCAACAGATAGAACCAGACAAAAGAAACATAAGACATGGGAATACACAGTGAACCAACAGAGAGGGGGAAGAATGATATGATAGATTTTATTTCTTTCGTTGTTCTCTTGAAACTTAATAAATCAACACGCATTCACTGACGATCAATATTTTAAAGGATTTGAGAATCATTCTTTTGAAAATGCCATCTCAAGTTGAACGCTTAACGAAAAAATCCTGATAATGGAGAAAGAAGATTTCTCAATACAGCATATCCTTTGTAATTTCAATGAAATTAATCCTCACTTACAAACCGTGTTTTGAATACGTTTTATCCTTGGCTTTTATTGAGACCCAATACTCGAGCTCAGTATCCATCGCCCACGCCCCCGCCCTTCCCAGTTCTATTATAACCATACTTAGGCCTTTAGAATTCGCATCCCGTTAGTAAACTTTTCTTAACAGGCATGTAATGCTATTGAAAAGCGATGCTTTTGATCTTTTTTAAGCGCGGGCGGGGAGGTGGGGGTTTTATCTGACCTTATAATCCAAATTCAGCACGTTCTCTGTTTTTCCATTTGGAATTTGCCGCCATAATTATAGGTGAACATGCTTATTTTGCTATCCCATCTCTTCAGTTAAAAAAAATAATGGGATATCTGATTTGAGCCAATCAACAATGGCGTACGTTGCTAGGGGCGGAGCTTAGTACAGCGCGAAGATTTGAGCTTGCTGAACGAGCAGAAAAGTTCGAACTGACCGAAAAAAACACTCGCAGAAAAACTGCTTTTTCGACACTTTCCCGTTATCATTTTCGATTGATTTTTTGACAGAGTATACTTGAAACATTAAAGATCAAGTACACTCAAGAAAAATGTTGATTTGAGTAAACAGAGAAAAATCAAACTAGCATAATGCTGAAAATCTCATCCAAATCGGATGTAAAATAAGAAGGTTATGACAATTTAAAGTTTCGCATATTTTTCATAAAACAGTGATTTGTGCATCTCAGTGACATGCAAATGAGACAGTCGATGATGTCCATCAGTCACTATTTCTTTTGTTTTTTATTGTTTGAATTATACAATATTTCATTTTTTTATAGATTTGACAATATAAGGACCAACTTGACTGAACCATATTTTATCAAACAATGCAAATCCCACATGTTCAGGGAGGAATTAATCGTTGTTTCACTTGATAATGACGAGAAATTTAGAATATTTCATATCTCACATAATAAAATACAAAAGAAATAGTGAGTGGATGATGTCATCAGTCTCCTCATTTGCATACCGACCAGGATGTGTGTATAACTGTTTTGTAAAACAAGGCGAAACTTTAAAATGTCATAACTTTCTTATTTTACATCCGATTTTGATGACATTTTCAGTGTTTTGCTTGCTGGATTTTTCTCTTTTTATTCAAGTCAACTTTTTGTTGGGGTGGACTTGTCCTTTAAACATCCCTAAAATGTAAAAATAAAAATTTCGACATTTTTAAAGATTTTTAGCATTTTACCCATTTTCTAAATTTGTTATCGAGCAAGTTCTGTCCGATTTGGACATGACGCGTCACATATAAGAAAATGAGGAAGTTTGTAACAACAAAATTGAAGTACAAGAAAAAGATTTACTTTCAAACAAAACTCGAGACTTCGAAAGACAATGTAGAAGAAACATGGAACAATCTGAATACGCTATTGAATAGAAACAATAAATCAAATGAAATACCGTTTAAAAAATGTGATGATATGGATATTCATGATCCTATTCTGATTGCCGAAAAATTAAATGAACATTTTGTTAATATAGGACCACAGTTACATTCAATTATAGAGCCCACAGTTAATTCCGATCTTACGTATTCTTTCCATTATTTGCCTCAAAATACACGGTTTCATTTCACATTGTACAACGCCTACTTAGCTTGTTGTACGCGAGCAAATGGGAGGCTGAATGTCAAACATTCGTACCGTTGCACAAAAGACGTACCATCCAAAATGTACAGTTGCACGGCTTTAGGAGGTTTTTACATGTTTGCATTCCCTTACCCTCATAGGCGGCTGAAGCAGGGATGACGGGGGGACGTGTCCCCCCTAAATTTTTGGTGGGGGGACGACCCCCCCCCCTTAATTTTTTGTTGATAACCTTTTTTTTGGGGGGGGGCTTGTCAAAAAATTGTGGTCCCCCCTAAGATTTTTGGCTTCCGCCGCCAATGCCCTTCATATTTACATTTTCTCATTCTCTTTCTTAGCCATGCATTTATAGAAATGGTAACGTGAATGCCTTTTCTGGGTGAAATAGCGTTACTCGCTTTGGTTGGGCGATGCACCTAAACCATGTTTAATGCTTTGTTATACGTTTGTCAGAAATGCTCACTGTTTATAGCGTGTTTTTAACCCAGTTTTTAAGTAAACAACTCTCCCAGTACAATTGCAAGACTTAGGAATGTATTTTCTTTACTGCATGCCATTACCTTGTCCATTTTCTCAAATACAATGACGACATTCTCAGGGCACGCATTACAGATAATTATAGTTCAGTTTTGAAAACGTGACTCTGCTTGGTATGGGAATCGTTTGGTATTGGCTGGACGATGCTCATCAATCATGATGCTTTATAATGCTTTATTTATTTATTTATTTGAATTTATTTATACAGGATAAAAACATGATCGGCACAGCTGTTTTACATCATGGTCCTGATACAACAGGTTAAAAAATTGAAAATATGTATATATATAAATTCATCAAATAGATTAAAAATAACAAATACAATTTAACAAAGTAACTAGGGAATTCATAATATAAAACTACAAAATATGATATAGTAATCTAAGAGAATTAAAAGTTAAAACAAAGTATATATCAATAATTCACTAAAAAGAATATGTAGAGATGAGACAAAAATAATATTCAAGAGGTAAGGTAACAATTGATAAAAGAATAAAAATGACATTAGTTAAAAAAGCTAGCTTTATAAACACGTTTAAAAGATTGCAGGGATTGGATATTTTGCGTTGATGTTGGCAAAGAATTCCAGACTTTTATAGCAGCATATTTGGATGAGAGTTTAAAAATGTCCTTATTAGGTTTTGGCAAGACTGCGTTTAGGGAGTTATGATTTCTAGTATTGATACCATGTCTGTCAAAATACATTTCAATTTCATTACACAACCTAGAAGGTGCAAGCCCATAAATGCATTGATATGCTAATATACAAAGAAAATAGTCACGTCTTTTTTCAAAAGGCTGCCACTTTAATTCCTTGAATAGATCGGCGCTACTTACAGAAAAATCGAATTGTTTGGTAATGATCCGGGCTGCTCTTTTTTTAAGTTTATGGATTTAGGTTTCTGTTTTTTTCAGAGCAATTACCCCAAACTGAACAACCATAGTCAACGCATGGTTGTATAGTAGATTTGTACAATGTATTCAACAATTGCTTATTTAGTATAGAACTTAAACGCCTCAGTGCATGTAATTTAAACGATAATAATCTGCAGAGTTGTTTGACATGATTTTCCCACAGAAGATAACAGTCAACTTCAACACCCAAATATCTAACACTGTTTACTTGTTTCAATTCAATTCCATCAAGTTTAACTCTAAGCTCTCCTTTACTTCTTGATTTACGCGAAGAGATTAGCATGACATTAGTCTTTGAAGAATTTATCTGAAGACGGTTTTCAGTATACCAGGCGTTGATACTATTTATACAATTTTGTAAATTTTCTTCAATCTTGTTTAGTGATGGATCAGTACAATAAATAATAACGTCATCAGCAAATATGTTACAAGTCCCCTTAGAAACACTTTGGACTATGTCATTGATAAAAATAAGAAAAAGATCAGGGCCAATGACTCCCCCTTGTGGAATTCCAATATCAAGATCGATCGGTTGAGATTGAAGACCATGACATCGGACAGATTGTCTTCTGTTAGATAAATAACTTTTGAACCATTTGAATTCAACATCAATAATACCATATTTCTTCAATTTAAACAATAATAATTCATGGTTTATACTGTCGAAACATTTTGATATATCAAGGAAACATGCCCCAACCATATCATGATTATTCAATGCATCGTACCAATCATCGATGACGCGATGGAGGCATGTTACCGTAGAATGTGATTTCAAAAACGCAGATTGGTCAATAGAGATAAGTTCATTTGAGATTAAATACTGGTGCAAATTCAATTGGATTATTTTTTCTATTAACTTAGCTATATGACACACGACAGATATTGGTCTGTAATTGGAACACGCATCTTTGGGTCATTTACCTTTTTAGATGGGAGTAACTCTTGAGTATTTCCATTCATCAAAAACGATCCCGTTTCTGAGCGAATAATTAAAGACAGATGTCAAGGATGTTTGTATGAGTGGCGCAGCTATCCGAAGTAATTTCGAATCAAAACCCAGAATATCAAGGTTACTGTTTGTCTCTAAGCCAGATAGTAATTTAAAAACTGTACTGTCTGGTATCGTATCAAAAATACAGTCGAGTACAGTCGGGGTTTCTCCAAATAGGTTTTTTTTTCATGAAAAGAATTTGCAATTTTGCGACCAACATTAGCAAAGTAGTCATTGAATAATTCGGGTGATAGATCATGATGAATAGAGTTACTAAATTTTGAGTTACCGGTTGCCATGTTAATATTCTTCCAGAGCTTACGAGCATTATTCTTAAATTTGTTCGAGATATCATCAAAATAATTTTTTTACTTTCACGGATAGAACTGGTGACTAGATTTCTTGCCTTGCGGTACTCGTCTTTGAAATCATCACTCTTATCAGCTTTACCTTTCAAGTAATCCCTTTGATACATGAGTTCTAAAATATCATTATTTATCCAAGGGTTGAACCTATTTTTTACACGCACCTGTTTCATCGGAGCATGTTTGTCACAAATTGCCAAAAAGGCCTGCTTCCATTCTGACCATACATTTTCATCATGGTCAATCGATTCAGACACACTTCGTTCATTATTATACAATGTGCTACATTTACGAATATCTTCAAGAAATTGGGATTCTTCGAATTTCTTAAAGTCTCTGTACTTGGCCAGTTTATGTAGAGGTTCATCTGGTTTGAGATCAATACATGTAAATATCAAATAATGATCACTAAGGGCAATCTTGGCGACATCGGAAAGTAAATGTTGTTCCGGTATAGTCGTAAAAATTAAGTCAATACATTTTGAGGAGGTTGGAGTGATTCGTGTAGGTTTCGTAACAATTTTGTGACAGAGCAAATAAACTTTCAATAACATATAATGGATTATCAACAAGAGAATCATCGACTTGGTAATCATTGTTAAAATCGCCTAGAATGATAAGTTCTTTATCTTCAGATTCCATATGTTCTAAGAGATTATATAATTCAGAGTAAAATTCAACCGGGTCATCAGGTGGTCTGTAAATACAACAGACAAATAAATCAGTCTTTCTCAAAGACATTTCGACTAACACTGCTTCGATATCAAATTTAGTGACAATATCACTTCTATCTTTGCAATGTAAATGTTCTTTAGCATATAAACAAACTCCACCCCCACGTTTCGATGTTCTATCACGTCTGAAAAGATCGTAATTCTCAGTGAATATTTCCTTGTCGGAAATGTTTTCTTTCAGCCAAGATTCACTAACGCATAGGATATAAACTTTAGCTCAGTAATAAGGTACCTTATTTCATCAATTTTAGGAATCAAGCTTCTGACATTGATGTGTGCGCATTTAAGGCATTTAAAATAATTTAACTGAGAAGCACAATCCTTGTATGCATTTTTACAAGTTATATCATGACACACCGAGTCATTTTTCTAGTTCAAGTTTGTTGACATGACCTTCACGGGTGGTCAAGGACGGTAAATAAGCAGAAGATGGTAGACCCACATTGCATTGCGTCAGACAACGTTCAGTAGGACTTATTATTTGTTCAGTAGTTTTCTTGCCGTATCGAGAGGGTCTTTTTTTGTTGCCCTGAATGAGTCCATCCAATCGCGTGGGAACACCCGATTGTGAGGAGTTCTCTTTGTTATTGTGCGTTGAGTGTAGTGAAAATCCGTTGAACGACCTTCAACTTGTGGCTTGGGTATTTGCTTTCTCAACGAGTTGATGAGATTAGTGGCGAAGATTACAACACCGCGTCTATTTAGGTGAACGCCATCACCGGCGAGATGCATCGAAGGATCAACGTTGTCATTGTCTACGTAGTCAGCCTTCCTCTCATTGGCTAGAAGTTTCAGCTGGCGGTTAGCGCTCTCAACTTTTAAGTAGTCATCTTGTGTCTCATTGTATGATGGAAGATAACGTGATATCCTTCACTGTTGGAGCGATGTTGATGATTTCGTCAATCAATGAGGACATCTTAGCACCTATTTCCAAGGGGTGATCACTCTCAATGTTGTTGGTTCCTACATGGATGATCACGCTATCCGGCATGTTTGATCGAAGAACTGAAGAGGAGTATTCAATAACATCATCAATTTTTGCTCCCGACAAAGTGTGACAATGGATTCTTTGCGTTCGTGACATCTTATGAGGGACAATTTTTTTCAACATCGAATCGCCAATAATTAGGCAGGTTTTTGTCAAGGGCTTATTGACATTGTACCGTTGACTTTGCCTGCGCCTGTATTCATTAATTTGTGATCTTAGTGGTTCCAATGGGCTAGCACAATTCTCAATGGTTTCATGAATGGCAGTATTCGGCAGTTGACTATTGTTTGTAGATTGATCGATCCTCCCTTGTACTGAATGCAACTGGGCTCGGAGGTGGTTTACAGAAGATTCCAAATCCCGGACTCTATTTTCAAGTTGATTAGGTACATCATTGTTATCAGGAGATACCTGTCGAGGTTGACTTAGGACTTCATTGTCCATAGGATTATCGGCTACTTCATGAAGGTGATGTGATTCAGTAATCATGGAGCTAGGTGACACATTAGGGGATTTGTCATTGATATTCAAATTAGAAGTAGCAAGAAGAGGGACATCTTGATCATCAGCCATGTCAGCGCCATTTTGAATCGATATCAAACTATCTTGATCTTCATCATTCAAGTCAGAAATATCATTCTCAGTTGCTACATCTGATCTAATATTCTCACTATTGTTCACTGATGAAATACAATAATGACGGCAAATATTTCTGCTCAAGTTTGGATAGATAGAGTATAACTCATTCACTACATAGTCAATATGATCATCTTTTAGGACTGCTTGATCAAGATGATTTTTCTGAATATGATATAGGGCTGTGCTTATCCCTTGTAAAGTAATGTTTTTGGGCAGTTTGCACCTAAAGTCAGTCGAACCGGAGTTCCATATCCGACATTGGTTTTTGGTTTTGAGAGTTTAGATTTAGCCGTACTCTATAACAGAGTATCATTACAGAGCATAACGGTTATAACCACATATACGAAGGCTTAATGTGGATTGATAACGTACGTTCAAAATCGAGTCAATAATGGTCTTACCAAATATGCAATGTCCAGTTTGCCAATATAGATAGTTAATATCAACATCCAAAATCGCAAATATCCAAGTTTGGCAACATATGACTGATGTAAAGTATAAAAAAAGATGAAATAAACATACATTCACAGAGCAAAGGTAAAAATTCCGTCAACCTCAATCGAAGGGCGCCCTCTAGTAGCTTTAATTGCATGTCTTCGGATTTTTTTTGTTTGTTAAGCAATTTCCCGCGCGTTTAAAAGTATTTTAAGGGCCATCGCCAAACTATACATAAGAATGATCTATTTGAAAGACTTTACATTGTTTTTTATTCAAAACGACAATTACCGCTTCTTCTAAACATGTTTTGAAGGATATAAAAATGTGAACACCTGATCTTGACTGGTATGGTCATTTCTCGGTTTTGGTTGAGCGACAAGTATGTTTTAATTGCATGTTTTTTGGTTGGCACGGGCATTGCTCGGCTTTGGTCCGACAATACTCCTATTATCCAATGCTCAGGCTTTGATGTCCGTTTCAAACTTTTTGAATATATGTTATCTTGTTTGAATGCCATTCACGGTGATTCACCCCGTTCATAATCAAAATAACAACAATACTGAATTATTGAGGAGATTTGTAATGTGAACACTTTACTCTGGTTGGTATTGAGATCGTTCTGTTGGCTTAGTTCTCGTACAGTAATGACCCATGTAGGCTTTTTTTCGGAAATACCGTTAATGCAAATTTCCCACGTGCTTTAAAGAATTTCAACTCTATAGTCTCATTGTCAATCACCAAACTATATTGTCTTGTCTCCATTACTTTACCTTGTTAATATTTTAAATAACATCAATGACTGCTTCTTCTAAGTATATTGAGGGAAACTGTTTTATACGTAAACACCTGACCTTGGTTGGTATGGATATCGTTTGGTTTTGGGTGGCAAAATAATACTCTCAAATATTTTATAATGTCTTTTTTACATGAATTTACTCTGTTCATATTCATAATAACATCATTATCGCTTTTACTAAGCATGAATAGATGTAATATGTTTACACATGACACTGACTGGTATAATTTTGGGCATTGCCTCGATTGGGCGATGCTCCTGTATGAGTGCATGATACTTTGATATATGTTTTCACTTATATGAATTTATTGTTTGCATGCCTTTACCTTGTTCATATTTATAGCAACAATTACGCCTTTTTTATATACACAACAAAAAAAGTAAGTCCCCCCTAAATCAAATTGCTGTAACTTTTGAACGGAATTATTTTGAGATATGATATTTCGTAGGTGATTTTCTACACTCATTAAGCGACCTCTGGAGAAAAATGAGATTGATCGGTTGAGTCATGCATGAGTAATTAAAGATTGAATTAAAAACTACAATTTTTTAAAGTCACAAGAGTCGTTTTTCAGATTGTGCAAATACAAAGCTGGGCAAAAGTTGTTTTTAGGTGAATATTATGGTGTTAATGCTGTTTTACTATCCATCATTTAGCCACTCCACACACAATTTTGATATCATTATGTTCATGGTTGAGTGAGCACAATAATGCAGGGGCCACGGGGGGGGGGGGGCTAAGCCCCCCACTTTTTTCCAAAAGCATGTACAAAAATGTAAAAATGACCATACGATCGTGATTTTTTACAAAGGAGGCTCTAATGAACTTAATAATTTCAGACCGATTTCTATTTTACTGATCTTATCAAAGATCTTAGAAAGAATAGTTTTTAACCAATTGTACAATTACTTTAATTCTAATCATCTCTTGAATGCTTCCCAGTCAGGCTTTAGGGCCCCTTCATTCAACCATGACAACACTGCTTTCAATCACCATGAAATCACGTGAAAACCGATCCGTTCTTTTTCCTTGTACACTCCGTGAGTGGGTGCTCGCGCGCGTGTGTGTGTATGTAGTTGAGATTTTGTTCCCTCTGGTGCCTTTCTTTCACGTCGCCTACTAAAAGACGTATCCCAGCCCCTGAACATCGTATATCGTGGATTCATCACATGGATATAACGCAACGTGTCGACCTAACACCTGTGCGGCCACTGACGGATCAGGACGAAGTTTGCCCCCTTATGAAGAAAATGAAAGTGAACTTTTGGTTAAAACCCTTTTTTTTTGGGGGGGGGGTTGTCAAATTTTTCCTCGGGAAAATGTGCCCCCCTTAAAAAAAAATTATTTTAGATCCGCCCTTGTGTGTATAGTAGAGTAGCAATAAGGTTCATTATTTACACATATTTTCTTTGCTGGGGAACAGCACACTTTTTCGGAAAAAGTCGAAAAAAGGAGCGAAGCAACCGAGCTTTGCATTTTGTAAAGTGAAATAAAAGGACTTTGTGCATACTTTTGATAAGTTTTCATTAGAAAAATGTAACTGCCCACACCCCCTGAGGCCCTGATTATTTAGCAGTTATAAACATGTGGAGCGTTGTGGCCCAGTGGATTAGTCTTCTGACTTTGAAACAGAGGGTCGTGGGTTCGAATCCCAGCCATGGCGTAATATCATTCAGCAAAAAATGTATCCACATTGTGCTGCACTCAACCTTACTGAGGTGAATGGGTACCTGGCAGGAATTTATTCCTTGAAATACCACCGCAATGTAAAAGACTGCGGGGCTAAAGCCAGGTTAATAATATGCAAGTCCTTTGAAAGCGCATAGGGACGTTATTACATAATGTGATATGCGCTATACAAGAACTGCATTATTATTATTATCATTAAACATAATTTTTGGCCCATATTTTTCATCTAGCTTTATGGATCGAAATCTTCTTTGGAGAGGGTTGTTCATAATTTTGTCCTTATTTTCATTCCTGGGAATCTATTTTGTATCATTATCATGAGTAGTAGTATAATAGCAGCAGCAGTATTATCATCATTATTACCATTTTAGTTATTTTTATTCGTTTTTTTTTTCTTTGCTAACCATAACGATCCGTCTTTATCTCTTTTCCAAAGGTCCAATAATTGCCGCCCTCTATCGATATCATTTTCTTCATCGTCCGTTGGTTATATCTGGGGCGTGTCTTCAAACATTAGGAGTGGCGTTCTTGTCATTGGCAACGAGCAAAGCTCAAATGATCATCTTTCTATCAATGACAGGTAATTATCAGAATAGACGTTCCACACTTATTTTAAGACTGCTTCCCATTATCCAACCTCTTACTTTATGTACCACGAATTGCATGGTCCCCATAAGGTTGGTTAAATTGACGGTTGGTCTATTATCACTTGGTCTAATTTTCAGATGGGCTAACAGCATTTGGGCTAACCCCACTTAGTCCAATTTTTATTTGGTCTAACGACCACTTGATCCAATAGCCAAATAGTCTAATGATCCCTCCCAGTGTGAATACTCCTCATGAGACCATATTCAACAGTCTAGTGCGCATGCACGTCAGTGTGAAATATACAACGCGTACAGCAATGAAAGTAAAGCGACGCGCAGCATAGAGCACAAGTTCGCTCAATGACGTCATAATGAACTACACGTAAGTCGCATGTCAACGCCCAATTTGATCTAATGAAGTGATAATAATGCCATAATTTGATATGACTTGTTCAATAAAATGTCTCCCGGTGGAGGGGGATATATGATAATAATTATATTGGATGGCTTTATTTCACGGAATACCAGAAACATGTCTCTCGTTAGGGCCAATATTCCACTCATCTACATGTACGATTCGTGGAATATTTGCCCAAACTCTTCGAATATTTCTGGTATTCCATTCTGAGCCATGCAATATAATATAAATATTAATTTTTTTTTAGAAGTGCCTGTTATGCATATAGAGAATATGTGTTGTTTCAACTTATCATATCAATCAGGTTTTGGAATCTCTACCTTGATGACATGTTGTATTTTGACATTACATCATGTGGCTCAGGAAAACTACAATCTATGTTACGGCCTTGGTTTGAGCGGGTATGGCGCCGGTATGGTCCTTTTGCCAATCGTAGCTGAATTCCTACGTCACCCGTACGGTTGGAGAGGTGGATTGCTCATTATAAGCGCCCTTATAGCGCATACCATCCCATGTGCTGTGGGAATGAGAATGAAATCGGACGAGGGGAGGACGCAGAGAAAAGGTTATAAGCCACTCGAAAGCTCGTCTACAGGACCTTCGGAAATGGACATAAAGGAAGAAGGCGAAGCAACGAAATTTCATGGCTCAGGCCTGTCAGAAGGTGAGGTCGAAGGTCGGAATCTTAAGTAACAGACCCTTGAAGGCTCAGTGAGGCCAGTATTGTTTGATTAAGTTTTGACCCTTCATATTGCACGATTGGTCTTTGTTGAAATGTTATCAAGTTTTTAATTGCAAACATGACAATGGGGCATATTGTGAACGTTAAAGAAAAGGGTGCTACTGATAGGGACTGTAGAGGCCAAACATCGGTTTCCAAAAAGGCTTGACATTTTTAAAATTGGTAACAGGGCTTATACACACACACACACACATCCATATACACCTCCCCCACACACACACATATTTATATATATATATACCAAAGTTTCCAAAGTAGGCAACCTCAATGGCACAGATACCAGCTTGACTGTCTAACCTAAAGCGTGCAGTGTACTTAAACCAATCAGTAAGACGGACGTGTCGTGATTGCTATTTTCCTATCTATCTATATTTTTTTCAGGAGACAGCCGATATCGGCATGGTGATGGCTTTCGTAAGTTCACCAATATCCTTCGTGAATCTGATTTTTACAAGGATCCTGTATTTACCCTAATATTTGGTGTGGATTTCGCATTCTATGTGGTGTACAGTGGTTGGCACTCTTTTCTCGTACCGCATGTTCTGCAAAGAGGAATCTCGGTCCAGAAAACCATAATCTTGACATTCTCAGGAGCAGTAGGGAATACTTTAAGCAGATGTGGTGTAGGTATCATTACAAACCACCAATTCAAGCCGGTTGATGTCTACATCCTCGCTACAATCCTCAACATCGGTGCTTTACTCGTCGATGTGCTTGTAGTCAATTATTACGTCATGTTGGTGACGTCATGTGTCTCTGCCATGTCCGTCGGAGGGAGGGCGGTGGTCACAACGCTTATTGAGAGGGAAAGAGCATCTCCTGACAAATTTGATGTCGTCTTTTCACTCGGAAGATGTATTTCCGGAGGTGGGATGTTTATCGGCGGTTATTTGGGTGGTAAGTTGGAGTTCAAATCTATCAAAGACATTTGACTAAACTATCTATTCATTACTATCAGGTTAGCCCGTTATGTTTAAGTTACAACTATACAATGACCTCCAAAAGAATATTGTGGGTCTAAATTTTTTGATAGGTCTCCAGTTGGTACTATTACCCGTGACTGTGGCGCCATACATTTAAGTTACACGAATCCTGAAATATACCAATGAAATTGATCATGTTGTTTGAATTCTTTGATGCTATCATGTTTACTTTCAAAGAAACAAACCTGTGCACCCTTGATGTTTGGTGGATGAAGGTAGGCCCCTTTAAAAAAAACAGGTTTGATAAATCGATATGATTGTGGTCCAGCTGCCAAAATAAGCACATACGGTAAATGATTAACATACCTGCAAACGTACATTAGGTATGTCATGTCACTCCTTTCATATACGCCCACACTTACAAAACACCCATTAAATTAGCAAAACAACAAATTTAATGTTCATTATTTGTTTTCGTTATTTTATTCCCAGGCTTAGTCGCTGATACTTTTTCTTCATTTAATGCAACGTTCACGATGTTACCGATCATTGACGCTGTTGTTCTCATCCTGATCTTGGCGATGAAATGTAACCCTAAACCTGATGATATTGGCAATTTTAAATTGAGAAATGTGTCCACTCCTGATGACGGATAACAAAGCTTTCCGGAACCTTCAGATTCATCATCGAATCTTTTGTCATGCAACAACGTCTTCATGAACAGGAACACTAATTGAGTTTAATTTGCATTATTCATAAATACTTTTTATTTGCATATAGTCCATTCAGATACATTTTTATTGACATGTTCAGCTATAGTCAGGGATACTTGTTTAAAGATATACATATACTTTTCATGAATTCGTAGACAGGGTTGACTGATTTAAATCATGATTTAAATCGCGATTCAAATCACTATGTTTTTTTTATCACAGATTTAAATCACTTCCATTGAAACGTTCACAAATGATTGGCGTTTTTTTTTTGTGGCAGTTTTATGGGTTTTTTACTCAGAATAGAAAGAATGTATCTGCTTTATATCATTAACTCTTACTCTGCCAGGCCCAATACCCCTCTACTGCCAGGGATATTCGAGGGAATCCTAAATTGACCGAAACGTGAGAAGCAACTGATCTTTACCCGTACGTTGTATAATCAAACCTTCTACAAATGAAATGATGCATGGTTAATTGGCTTTATGGTCGTGTTAATATCTTTCATATTTGCGTTTGGAAAAATGGAGAAAAGATGTAATATTTTACATCGTTTTTTTTTCAATAAGTAAAACCTAGAAAATTATGATTTCATGAACATTTCAAAGAGTAAATACCCTGAGGAATTGTAGAGATACCAAGAAATTAAGAAGATAAAATTAAAGTTCAATGTTTACCCTTTCAAATGACGTATGTATTGATGAAATTGAACAAACAGAAATAACGAAAAATAATGCTCTTTTGAATGAAATACTATTTTGCTATTCAAGTTATTTCCTCTGAAGTACGATAGAGTATGACCTGTTCCAAAAAAGGGCATTGTCGTCGATCAAGTGACCAATCACAGCACAGCTGCGATCCCCACGCAAACACACACAATACTATATTAGAGCCATGTATCTTCAAAGTGCGGCCAACCGTACCCTTTCATTCGTGTAGTCTTCAAAATAAGACTCTGTAATTTGTTTATTCGTAGTGTAACAAACACAGTTATTGCCAGTCAGAAGGAGACAAAATATAAAAGAACTAAAGATGATATTGAAATATAGATAAAGAGGGGTCGGACAGATTCAATAATTACAAGTTTGGGGTATAAAATCCCACAAAATGATATGGGCGTTCATGGCAAAGTGCACAGAAGTAAGAAAAAAAAAGTTTAGTTTTCGTGAATCAAAGAAGAGGGAATGCAGATCAGTTACAAACAAAAAATCAATACAAATTTTCAAAAAGAAAATAGGCCTATTGAATGAATAAATCCTTCATATATATTCAAAATAATGAAAATCATATAAAAAAATCAGGTTGATCTTGCAATGTAGCATATAAGCGGACAACACTTCCCCCTACTCCACTTTCACCATGATCATGATGATTTTTTTATTCATTTATTTAAATCACTTCCATTGAAACATTGTCGTGTTGGGATCGGTAATTATAAGAAGGGAAGCGTAATTAGGAATTTTTGGAGAAAGTTATACAGTTCAAAATCACAAAGTATTTAATCATCAATATTCAGCTACAGTTCGAATTACATAAAGATTCAGATATCATAGGAGACGATGAATATAAAATAATTTAGAAGTATCAAATTGAGATTCGGAGTGAAGTTAAATTAATATTCGATGGACGTCTAAGTCTTGAAATCAGTCAGTCTATATGGATGAGTGTGGGTCTCGTATTCTACTGTATATTCTATATCTCTAATAATCAAGAAGTCTTATGTATATCATTAGTTTTGGGGTGTAAAAATTTAAGGTGGAAGCGATATCTAAACTTGATCTGATTGGTCTACAGGTAACTGTCTATCAAACTTTCTCTGGTATAATGGGTGTGGTGATGCTCTGTGCAAGTGACTGGGGCTGGAAGTGTGAGTCATACTTCTTCCTTGAAGTTAGCTGACGTCACTGAGGGTTGGTCTTTTTGGTCAAGGTTTAGGAGTTAAATGGTATTAAGGGTCTTGGGATTCTTAGATGACATTGGGGGAGTTTGTAAACAAGTGAAGGTAAATGACTGAAAGGATAACAGGTTAATAACAAGTTAAATACATACTACATAACAACATGTCCAAATGCTTGACGTTTTTTGTGTGTGTTTTAGGTTTTTTCTAATTAAAATAGAAGGATTTTCTCAACTTTATATCATCAAAACATAAATAAATCCTCTATATCTACTAAAAAACAATTGACATCATGTCAATAAAATCGGGTTGATCTTGCAATGTAGCCTATAAGCGGCCGGATAAGCGGTTAACAATAGCCCCCTACTCCACTTTTTATCAGTGGACTTACAACATTTTCCCCATGAAATTCTTCTTTGTTGATAGCAAAATAGATTTCCCTTATCTTTATGTCACATTGTTTCTTAGACAGCATTTTTTTTTAATATGAGAGATAAAAATCGTTGTTGGCAGTTCTTCTTTTTTCATCATTCACATTAACTGCTTTTGCCATGTCATACGAAGATGAATATTTTCAATTTGCAAACTGATAAAAGAAAAAATTACACTACATTAAGTAGCAATCACTATCTTAAGCTATGTCAGATTGAAAAAAGGAAGCTTTGCTGTGGCTTTTATTCTTTGGTTGGAAAGTAACCAAACAACTCATATTGTATCACACATAATTTTTGTAAATAAGGTATTGCTAAATTGAAATGATATATATAATTGTACACCCATAGCAATGGTACTCCAGAACTAAAAAAAATTTAAAAAGGAATTTAAAGAATAAACCCTGAAGTCAAACTATTATTGGCCTTAATTCCAACAGATAATTCAGCCAAGAGGGATTTGAACCAAGGCCACATCAGACTTTCTGTTCAGTTGTGCTTCATTTCGCAGGTACACTGAGAAAGGTTCAATGATGCACAGGAAATGCTCCTGCCAATCTTCACTAAATCATGGCAATAACCATACATAATGGGCACTTTGCCAAAAATGAGCATTCATTTTTATACATTTATCATTGAATGTGTTGAATTGAGTGCAATAATACACAAAATCTGCATTGCCCCTGGTTTTATCCCATAGTTTAAAATTGTATTTTTTACATGTATTTAAAGCTGTAGAACAGCCATTCTCAATTACTTTTTTTGAAGCGCCACATTTCATGTTGAGAATCTGTAATGCTCCACTGTCCATTGCGCAAACCAGCAATGTATCAGCAGAGGGGGTTCAGAGGCCCCTGGTGGGGGTCGAGGGGGCAGAGCCCCCAGACGTTTTGGAATATGAGGCCTTTTAAATTGCCCAGAGGGGCTCTAATTAATATCAACAGAAGAAATACAAATGCCAACAAACTACACAATATCAATATTAAAAGAAAAATAACCAGTGACTTTTTCACAACATACCAATGATACCACTAGTTCAGACTGTTCTGCCCCAGATATATTGGCTGAAGCAAGTGGCGTAATGAGTAAAAAAAAAAATGAGGGGGCTAGATATGGCAGCTTTTTTTGAAGCGCCACATTTCATGTTGAGAATCTGTAATGCTCCACTGTCCATTGCGCAAACCAGCAATGTATCAGCAGAGGGGGTTCAGAGGCCCCTGGTGGGGGTCGAGGGGGCAGAGCCCCCAGACGTTTTGGAATATGAGGCCTTTTAAATTGCCCAGAGGGGCTCTAATTAATATCAACAGAAGAAATACAAATGCCAACAAACTACACAATATCAATATTAAAAGAAAAATAACCAGTGACTTTTTCACAACATACCAATGATACCACTAGTTCAGACTGTTCTGCCCCAGATATATTGGCTGAAGCAAGTGGCGTAATGAGTAAAAAAAAAAATGAGGGGGCTAGATATGGCAGCTGAAGCAAAAATATTGAAATTTGCAATACAAATATCTATATTTTGACATAATATTAAGAAAATAATACAATATTCCACTCTTTCCCTTTCCTTTTCTTTCCCTTTCTCCTTTTTTTTTCTTGGCCATGAAATACTTGGGCCCCCCAATCGCCACCCCCATCTGTACGCCAGTGGTTGAAGCTACGTTCCCCGATTTTGCAAGGGCTGAAAATTAGGCGTTGCACTGCACTAACGCCCCAACTGCCCCTCTCTCTCTATAACTCACGTGCAGTATCATTCATTCAGTTCATGTTAAGCAATAGTGCATGCAGGCAATCACGGCAGACAATGCATCTGAGCATACATTTATTTCACTTTTACAACATCGGATTTTAATCGGCTTCAGAAACATAGTTTATGCTTGTTATGTCCCAAATTCATAATCTTTTATGATCAGGATGTTCTTTGAATATCATATCATTTGATGTTTAACTCTTAACCAAAACGTATACTCTGGAAATGCAAAATTTCTCGCCGTTGAAATAGAAATCCTACAAACGGGGTTTTCAAATCACTTGTGCGGCACAAAAACTTTGTACAGCGTATAGTAGAATAAATAAAAAGGAGAACACCATCGGTCCTCCATAATAGGGGTTATCGAGTGCTAAATTGGACAAAATTTGAGGAAATCAATTAGCAATTAAGTGTCAAGTAAAGAGTTTTTGTTTTCTCTTTGTATTAAAATGATCACCAAAACCTTATTGCCAGGTTACTGGTAGATACATTTTTTCTCCCTTATTTTTGCTTTATTTTTTATACCGGCTCCCAAGCGCCACTCCGCAAGGCTCGGTGCGCCACAAGTGGCGCGCGCGCCACCTATTGAGAACCCCTGCTGTAGAACCTGTGTTCTTATTCTTAGCAAAATGCTAAGAACTGCCAAATACTTATTTCGGGTTTACTGTTCTAAAAGAAAAAAACTTCCAACTTTTTTGCCAATAAGTCACTGCTTTGCAAATCAGTGCTTTAAACAGTCAAAAAGCTCCAAACATGGCCCAAGTAACAAAGGAGGCTTAAACAAACAAAAAGAAATTTAGTTTTCTTTAACAGATGATTTTCAGTCCTTGGAGTGAAAATTAAGAATGTTTCTCTTCGGAGAATGTTACTCTCTGAGTCATGTAATTCTTCCAAAGAAACTGATCCTCATTTCATGTTTGAATAGGAACACTAACTTAGCATTGTTATCTGTATCAAGGCGGTACTTTAACTTGGACCAAACCAGTCAGTAGGAGCTAATACCCTACCCGAGAGGATTCGGAAAACAGCATTTTCATCATGACTTACATATTCTACATAAATTATATTTTAAAATGGATTTAATCATGAAATAGAATAGAAGTAAATGATAATTATAGTTGTGAAATATATGATTTTGAAAATGATTAGAGTGTAAGGATTATATTTTTGGTGTTTCCACTTTGTTTTATAAATTATTGTTTAAGAAAAATACCCAACAAAAAATCTGGTTTGAATAAAACAAAATATGATTTAAATTTGCAAAAATCTATTTTAAATCAAATAAATCTGATTTATTTAAAGGGAAAAAATGCCAGCCCTATTCGTAGATATAGTGGAAAATTGTCCTTTTTCAGATCGGATTATCAAGAATTTTCATCTCTCGCTTCGTGCTTGCATGATATATTTTGGAAGATAAACATTTTTTTCATGATGAAAAATGTGCTGAGAATGCCCAGTTTGCAAAAAAATAGGTAAATGAAAAATTGTATCGCGCTTGACGCATGCATTGTATACTAATATATCTAAACACTATAGAAACTGTAATGTTTATTCCAACTTAATTCATTTGACTTGATGTCTTTATGAAGTGAATATGTATATATATTTATATCACTCTAGATAAAGTATAATTTCAATAGGAAAACACATCGCTGCAAATAGCTCCGTATAGTTTTCTTGTAGCACGGTATATTTTTTCGATTTTCTTTCATGGGCAGTACTGCGCATGCTCATGCTTGATATTTTCTCTCAACGTTAGATTTGATCTAGAATGGTTAAAATCAGTAAGGACTAGGTTCACAAGAGGGATAAAAAAAATATATATCAGGCGGTTCTTTCGATAGCACAGTGGGAATTATTGATCATTGGTTGGACTGGCAATGTAACTATTTCCCCGTCGGGGCTACGCCCCTCGGGACAAAAATAGTAATAGTAATTGCTAGTCCAACCTCTGATAATTAATTCCCACTATACTTTCTCAAAACCTAATATAATTGCATGATATATGGATCACAGGAGAAAGGAAACTTTCAAACTCGGAAGTTAGAAGTGCCGAAAATTGTATGGGTAGATTTTATTCAATCTGTATAATCAGAAAAAGAAATGAAAAAAACATCATAAATATCCTGCAAAATACACTTATTTTGTCAAAAAACATTATTTGTTATATGGTTCGATTAACTGAATGTAAATATCGTCAACATCCATGCCTTGATCTTTATGGCAGCTATTTTATGTATTTAAACTGAATAATATTTATATGCAACACATTATCATAAATTCTTTCTTTGCTGTCATTTAAAATAAATTTGTTCAAACTGAAATCAAGCCTCCATTGACTTATTAATTTTGTATACAGAAACTCTCTTAGAGAAATAATTCCTTTTATCTCAATATCAAATGTATTTTTTTAAAGAATTCATTACCTCTGATGACTCATTACCAATGCTTTTTCATGAGTCTGAAAAGCAGTAAAATATGGCTTATTTTATGTAAATTACCGCCTTATATCATTTGCTCTCAAAAATCGTATCTAATCGATTCTCAACAGTCCTAAATTGTTTTGTCTTTATCAAATCCTGTAATATGAGAACTGATTAGCTACAACTAAAATCACCCTCATGCTTTGCACAAATAAAATAAATGCCAGCTACATCAGCACGGTCATAGTTTATGAATTAATGCAAAAATGTCTATATATTCATTCGGTAACTTTAAGCCATATATATATTAGATAGCCAAGGCAGATAGCCAAGCGCGATTGGTCCAAAGCGCGTCACGTGACATGATCAAAATCAACGTATTTTCCCGGCCAGTCCACCATCGATGAATATATTAACCAGCCGGTCCATTAATATATTTTTCTACCTGTATGGCGCCCTCTTGTGGATTAGATGTTACCAATCACACGGAAATAGCACATGTGGGACTGAAGTAGCGATCGTTTGCAATCGATCAACACTCTTCGGACGTACCGAACCGCGGATCGGTGAGCTGAGTCCGACGACGAGCCTACTACGAGTTAGATGTTATTTGTGTAGACAAGAATAACCGTCATTTCTGAAATTCTGAGGCTTTAATCGCTAGAGGGTATTCATTTGTTTCGCAATCTACTATGGTCAACAAGGAAATTCGTGATCACTCTCGCAAAAAATGTTCACTAGCTTTTTAGAAAATTCGTGATCACTCTCGCAAAAAGTGTTCACTAGCTTACAAGTTCACTTGATAAAGAGTTGCAGCGGCACTCGAAAGCTCGTGAACTTGTAAGCTAGTGAAAACTTTTTGCGAGAGTGATCACGAATTTCCTTGTTGACCATAGTAGATTGCGCGACAAATGAATACCCTCTAGCGATTATTTTAGTCCGCAATAATGAACCTATTTAGTATTATGAGGCTTTATTCAATATTGCTGGATACCGTATTGGTGAGTGGAGCCAATGAATTAACAGTTAGTTTAGCAGATAGAGACTTATGCTTAGCTTATGTGTGGTGATGTCCGATTAGCAATGAGGAATGATTAAATCAGCTTTAGGATGATAAAATTGGGTAGGGCTAAGTAGATTTAGATTTAGGCCTAGGCCAAGATCTAAGTTAGGTCTAACTTTTTAACGTGTTAGATATAGATCTAGGCTACAGTCTAAAAGTTAGAGTAGATCTAGACTAGAATCCAACGTTAAATCTTGCTAACCACAACGTAAGTTAGTGTTAGCAAAACATTCGATCCTAGATCTATTTAGATTTGGTCCTGGACCTGGTTCGACAACAGAAAGATCAGGACCACCACCAACAGTAGTCTGACATAGATCTAACGTTAGATCTAAGTTAGTCATGTTTATCTCATCCCCAATTAGATCTAGATCAGAATATGCACCTGACCATGGCTCAACATGCATTTTCGATCTGCCTTGCCCTTGGGTCCTGGACCTGCACTAGATCTAACACGTTAGGCCTAAACAAACTTGATTTTAATTAGAAAATGGGCATGCAGTGCCTTAGACTAACATTTCTTATACCAGTTCCATCAGTCAATGTGATTATCATACACAACTGATCTACTGCACGCACCGTTGACCTAACTTTAAGTTTAGATTTAACGTTAGATCTATCTTCATCATTCAAGGCTTTCTAATACAACAGATATTGACTGATGGGGTGTGTAAAAAACATTCTTTGGACCACCTAAAGGATTTATAATTTCCATCGGGAAAATATAAATCCGGCGGTCCAAAGAATGTTAATATTACACACAGTGGCGTAACTACGGGGGGCATGGGGGGCACGTGCCCCCCCCCCCCCCCCAACCGGCTGACCCCCCCAAAAAAAACGGGGAAAAGGAGAAAAAGAGGGAAAAGGGAAGAGGAACGTAGTGGGAAAGAATAAGTTTTTATTCATTGTAATGGTATATTATATTATAATCATGTTATGTTATATTACATAGGAAACATTTTTATCATAACTTTATGAAACATAATTTGCTCAGGGCCTATGTCTTCATTGTTCCTGGTACTCGCATTTTCTGTTTAACGAGATATATAAACCTGTTGTACGAAAACCTCCTGTTTTCAAGTCAATATACACCAAATATATATGTATTTTTTATATAGTGACAAATGCCTCTTTATTCATAACTACTTAAAGTGATTGCCCCATTTAAGGTCTAACATTTCCTGTCCGTGATTACGTTCGCATCAGTAGATTGGTGAGATATGTCTCCTCTCCATCAATTCCTAAAATCAGTCCTTAAAATGTCCCCTTTTCAGCTCGCGCTTCGCGCTCGCATCATTTGGTTAGTGAAATACGTACGGTTTCGTGAATTCCTACACACAACCTTATAATGACCCTCTTCAGGTCTGAATTTCCTAAACTTTCAACTCGCGCTTCGCACTTGCAATATATGATTAGTGAGATGCGTATGTTATTTATGATTACAATGACTACAAGTGCTTCATATGTGTTTAAATGTAATTCTAACAAAATCAGCAAGCGCTTGGCACTCGCATTGTATCACTGTGGTGACATATGTATACTATTAAGAGATTCCTAAAATATAGTCCTTAAGATCTCCCTGTTTGGGGTCAATATATACACAAATTTCGGCTCGCGCTTCGCGTTCGCATTGTTTAGCGAGACAAGTACGTATTATGATTACAAAAATTCAATTATAATGTCCCTTTTTAGGTCTGAATATCAAAAATTTTCAGCTCGCGTTTCGCGCTCGCATTATTTGATTACTGATATGCGTATGCTATTAATAATACAATGACTACAAGTGCTTCCTTAAGTCTCTATTAGGTCAGTATACCTGACAACTGAGCGCGCTTCGCGCGCTCACTAAGTGACTCAAATTTTTTGCTGGTGCCCCCCCCCCAATGCCGTGACCTACGGTACGCCACTGATTACACACACCATCAGTCAATATCTGTATACTATGTACAGTGCGTCCCACAAAAAACGAAACCGATATTAATCATAAATACAAATAACAAACTTCAAAAAGAAAACCACGTGCCTTAAATGTTCAATATCTGCTATTTTATTTGATACCTTAATCATAGAAAGATTTGAACGCCTATGTTAGCAATCAAACAAAATATAGCTGTAGCGGATTCATGGCTTGACAGAAAATGATTCGATACATTAACAAAATAGCCCTATCATAACCTTGGAGCGTACGTTTGTAAGTGAAAGGTAACAGATGAAAAGAAGTTCAGCGCGATCAGCAAAATCCTTGAATAAATGTGCATTTGCACCACAAAGTACGTTGATTTCGATATGCCTTATTTCTTCCGTTTTTTAGATACCACATTCTATATTGATTTATGGCTATTGACAGATATCGCGGTTTACCACGCGATTGTATTATTATTATTACTGTTATCATCATCACTTTGTTCAAGCGATATGTCTTTGAGTGTATCACACCGTCATCTCTTTCGTGCGTGAGTGAATACATTTGTTCACATCCCGGGTCTTCGGGGGTCATTTTCATATGTCAGATTGAAAATATTCATTGTTTAAAGAATAAAAATGTCACCTTGCAATTGATAATTCAAAATCCGGCCAAAGTTTACCATAATTTGGCTGCTGTTTAGAGATTGCCTCTATCCACATTTTTTAGGGTATGGGTCTGATGCAATGTGCCGAAAATATCTAGGGGCACAGACTTGGCAAATGAACTACAAATCTGAAACTGTGCATGCGAACAAAGAGAGCGAAACAAAATTGTAACGTTTTGTTTTCGATATTTTTAAAATAGATTTTGATATAATATTCAGAAAATGGTACGATTCACTTTTTTTTCTTTTCATGGTTTTTCTGCTTTCTTCATGTTCTTTGGTTGCAAAAGTCATTGACATAATATCTGTAAGTATGTAGATATATGTTAACTCGCCTCAAATAATGTATCTGCCAAGGACGGTGACATAAATTTTGATGTCACAATATGTAAATAAGGTCACAATCAAGGTGCGCAGTGAATGCTGTCGCAAACATAAATGTTGTTCTAGGTGACGAGACCCGTTCTCGTAAGAAATAAAATTCGTAAAATCCCCAGTGCCAGGAAGGGTTCTGCTAATAAATAGTTCGTTTTTAAATGTAGCAATCTAAATAATATGAATGTGCAACGTTGACACATCTGAACGCTAGGCAATGAACTGCCACAACGGTTTAACCACACTACATTCAATTTTTACGTTTTTTTTCGTCCTTGCCCTCTGATCAATGAACCATTCTCATTCCTTTTATTGTTAAGACGTTCTGTGTTGCAATACTTCATTTATGAAAAATACTTTATATCACGGAGCTTTCGCGTGATCACAATTTGATTTTTCATTGATTACTGCAACTTCGAAAAACGCCTACGCTGCCAAAAGAAACACATATTGCCAGGCGAAGTACTAGATCTTTTTTTTTCTGTCAAAGAGGAGGGGTGGTTTTGACATGTTTGAGGGCTTTAAGGGCGTGAAGTTGGACATCATTTCAAAACAAGAAAAAATACGCATTTTATTTATTTATTTATTTACTTATTTATTCATTTTTTTATTTCTTCATTTTTTTTTTCATATATTTGTTTTTCAAATCTGCTATCCCCCCTGGATATTATACATTGATACATTACTAATAATGATAACAATGGATTTAAGTAACATATCCTTCATCTAGATATAGGTACTGTGGGGGTTTTTCGTGGGGGAACTGAGCATTCGCTTCAAATCTACATTTACGTTAATATCTTAGTATAAAGCAGCAACAACATTTGTTGGTTGTTTTCTGGCGTGAAGTAGGCACACATATCTACAATTTTATAATAAAGAATACTTGATAAATGAAATGGTTTCGAGCAGCTTTGAAAAAATCAAGATAATTTCAGCTCGTGCAAAATGTAGATAGGAGATAGTAATACTTGTCGTTGTGGTGTTATTTTGTTTTATATGCAGAATAACAACATTGGAACCGGAATAATCGAACGCCTCCCTAAAATCTCTACATACAACATTAGACACAGATATGCTATTTTCTGTTATAAATATCATGTTACGTCAGCAAAAAAAAATGTGATCTCGATAATTATTTTCTCTTTCAGAACTCATGAGCATGATAACAGTTGCTCAATATCTTCCAATTACCATCGAGCTATCCAGGAGTTAGTTGTTAGTTCCGTTGTGATATCTGCACTAAAAAGAGCCCTCATATTTAATAACATTTGGTTCATTATTTCTGGGAACTTGCAATCAAGATTGATTTAATTTTTTGTCATATCTGCAATTTGCTCCCTAAAAGTTGCTAAACCTTACTTATCAGAATGTACATTTAATATGTATCAAACTTTGTATTGTGTAGTTCTTAATCATGTTTTAATTTGTTCAGTTTAAACTGATAATGCTCTCCAAAAACAGGCATCATTTCTGTTTTGTTACAATTGGTTATCACATATGCAAGGAAAGGTTTGTGCGGATACTTTATCATGATATTTTACAAATTAAAACAATTGTTATTTTAACATCTAATCAGGATAATATTCTCTTCTAGGAAAAGAAGTTATGTGAACTATTTTTTTTTCTTGAATTGTTGAATTTTCTGACTCTATTTGTTTTTCTAAGGTAGCGAAAATTTAATTTCCAAATTAATCCGGACCTGTCTGACAAAAACTCGCTGTTTTATAAAGTGTATAATATTCTATCAAATGTATTTTAAGTTCCTTGTAGTTATCACTGACTTTGTAATCAGTAACTTTGTATCAATCTTTAGCAATGTATTGTGAGCTTCCACAGAAGCACTTTCCTGTATGAACGACCTTTTTATGCGTTGCACTGTAAAAAAATATTTGGTAAAATTTTAACCAGCACGATGATAATTATGTGTCCAACCAATTTAGGGCAGTATTTTACCCAATGCGGGAAGCATATTGTCCAGTAAGGTTGAAGAAATAGGCAGTAAATACTTAGAATGGGCGAAATTTTCATCACACTGGATAAATAAAAATGCCCAAAAGAAATGACAAATGTTGGTTGGACACATAATTACCTCAATGGAGCATTTTTACCCAATATTTTTTTAGAGTGTGGTTCCCACTATCATTAAATTCACAAAAAACATGCTTTGCTGTTGTGAACATGGTGAAGAGAGAAACAAAATTATAATTTTTTTATATGACTGTATGTTTTGTTCTCAATCACTGACTTTGTATTCAGTGACTTTCTTTAGCCATGTATTAGCTTCTACCGAAGCGCCTTCCTGTATATGACTATAATGTGAGAGCATTTACGCGTTGGTTCACACTATCGTTAAATCCACGACAACCATGCTTTGTTGTTGTGAACATGATGAATAGAGAAAGGTCAAGCTAGATTTACATGACTATATTCCTTTCAACCATAAACTTTTGTATTGCCCATACCCATAAATATCTCCTAAATATCTTTTATGTCTACTCAATTCTGGTTGCAATCGTACTGTTACCTCAATATTCAATGTGTTTAATAGGTTATGTGATTGTACTTTTGCTGAAGTGCAGTTTCAATTTGTGATCGTAATTCATAATGGGTAACTGTTATGAAATAATTTCTTCTCCAAGCTTACCTGTAATAGTATGTATCTTCTTGTCAGCATCTGGACATGTAGGTATAATAAAGGCAATAGGATTCTATATAAGCGACATCAATATTGATCTGAAAACCACACCGACCGACATGGGAGTTGCACTTGGACTTCTGAACACCGTTTTCTTCGTACCAAGTAAGAACTTAAGTTAAACAGTCTTGCTTTTTTCAATTGAACATTATGTAATGAGATGGCATTGCTTCGTCTTCTCAAAACGAACTTTCTTGAATTTACTCTGAAAGATCCTGGAATTTTCCATAAAAATCCTGGAATTCTACAAATGTTCTCCAGTCTTCCGTAAGATATTATACTTCACTTCTATACACATAGACCATCATGAAAACATGAAATATCGGGCCCAGTACCGTAATGAACCAGAAAAAATTGAGGGGCAAAATATGACGTATCGGGCAAAAGAATTGCGAGCAAGCAAAATTTTCACATTTTCATTGCAAAGATACAATTTTGAGATAGATTTAGACATAATACTCAAAAAATGATATCATTCCTGGAAATTATAACTTCCTGGAATGTTTCACTTTCCAAAATGATCTTGGAAAATAGCAAAATTTCCCAAAATTTCTTCCTGGTTTTCGGGTAAAGTGGAATCACTGTGAGATGGGGAGTGAAAATGCCAATTTTTTTTTATTTTACTTAAACGGGTACTCCGGGCTGAAAAAAAAAATGATTTGAAAAATAGGAAAAACAATTGATTTTGATCAAAATCGAACAAGGAATAACAATGCCATGACATTTTATTTCGGTGAAACAGTTTGAGTCATGTCATCATGAATATTCAATGAGCAAACTGATGATGACTTAGTCGAACTTGTTCTTTTGTATTTGAGTATATGAAAATATGTTCATTGATTTTTTTCTTCCAGGAATTCAAAAATTGGGTTGACATCTGATTTACGAAATATCTATGATTCAAGTAATAAAATTGGACAATGAACAATTTGGACTTAAATCATAAGCCCTGAGCCCACCTAATTAATGTTCATGACGACTTGCGAATAACTGTTTTCACATAATATACCTAACCTAAAAAATTCAACAACTTCTATATTAAATTTCAGTACAATTTTCATTATTTTGTTTAGTGAATTTAAGTCTATTTATTTAGATTTAATTATTTTCAGCCCGGAGTCTTGCATTACAAAAAATGTATTTGGAAACACTTTTTTAATTCCGTTACCCACGTTAAGAGTTGAAAAAAAATGAATTGAATTGAATTTAATGAAGAAAAACTGGCAAAAAGGTAAAAAAGGTTGCATTTATGAACAACTGCCAATTATTTTAAAAATAATGTATGAAAAGTCAAGTTAGTCATTTTACCAAAAAGAATAATTTTATTAAGTTCACATTAGTATTGATTTTGATATTTTATGCCATAGATTGTGGTTTTTTTATGGAATTAGAGGGACTCCGTTGTTATTATTGGAAAGGTATTTATTGAATCGTAAGCAATATGTGAGCATTGGCAATAATTAATCAGCATATAGCAATAAACAAATGGGCGTACCTCAGGGAGCTAATCTAGGCCCATTATCATTTTTGTCTCACCTGCATAGCAGAGTGAAACTATAGGCGCTGCTTTTCCGACGGCGACGGCGGCGTCAACACAAAATCTTAACCGAAGGTTAAGTTTTTGAAATGACAGCAACTTAAAAAGTATATAACCTAGTTCATGAAACTTGGCCATAAGTTAATCAAGTATTGCAAAAAAATCCTGCCTGAGTTTCAGGTCACATAATTAAGGTCAAAGGTCATTTAGGGTCAATGAACTTAGACCATGTTGGGGGAATCAACATCAAAATCTTAACCTAAGGTTAAGTTTTTGAAATGTCATCATAACTTAAAAAATGTATAGACCTAGGTCATGATATTTAGACATAGGGTTAATCAAGTAATATTGAACATCCTGCTCGAGTTTCACGTCACATGACTAAGGTCAAAGGTCATTTAGGGTCAATGAACTTTGGCCAAATTGTGGGCATCTGTTGAATCACCATCATAATTTTGAAAGTTTATGGATCTGTTTCATAAAACTTGGACATAAGAGTAATCAAGTATCACTACACATCCGTGCGAGTTTCAGGTCAAATGATTAAGGTCAAAGGTCATTTAGGGTCAATGAACTTTGACCAAACTTGAAGGGAATTTGTTGAATTACCATCATAACTTTGAAAGTTTATGGATCTGATTCATGAAACCTGTACATAAGAGTAACCTAGTATCACTCAACATCTTGTGCGAGTTTCAGGTCACATGACCTTTCATAGTTTATAGATATAGTGTACAAAATGTGGATATAGGGGTAATCAAGTATCACTGACAAGTTTTAGGTCACATGATCAAGGTCAAATGTCAATGAACGTAGCATTGTATCATTATATGAATGATGTTTTTGTGAATAATTATTTTATAGTCAGCACTGCTGCTATATTGAATCGCGTGATGCAGGTGAGACTGCCAGAGGCATTCCACTTTTTATTGTATATAAATGACTTGCCAAGTATTAGCAGTATTTTATCATTTATTCTCTTTACTGACGACACAACAATATTTGTATCTGGTAATGATCCTTTTTAATATTAATATTATATTAAATACTGAAAAAGCTAAAATTCAACGATGGTTTCTTGCCAATAAACTTTTTAGTAATTTCGAAAAAACAATAGGCTTAGCTATTTGGTTGACATTGTTAATTTCACCGAGGTCATCCAAGAGTGTTCTAAAATTAGACTACTAGAAATTGGCAGAATGTTCCTCTTGAAGACAATACTAGAAGCTTCCAAAATAGTGAATACTAGAAGCTTACATAATAGTGAATAGTTTGTATATAAGCTGGCAGTTTCTTCAAGGAGATCATCACATCACTTTACATCAGATCAGAACTTAGAGTTTCGCGCCAGACTTTTTGTGAGAGCATATAGTTTATTTCCACCTGGAATATTTATCTTCTGTGGAATTATTTGCACGCCATCAATGAACTATTTGCAGTTATTTTGGGAGGGGAATTCTCAGTTCTCTTCGAGATCAGCAACCTGTTTTAATGAACGCTTTTCAACCCATGGATTGCTGAAATTGAGTGTTAATCATCATCAACATCGTCTTCACGGACATTTTAACTCGTTGCAGTGACTCTTGTTATTCATCGTGCTTCAACATCAGTTTCATCATCGCCATCATTGTGAACTGTAATTTAAGTGAGAGTGTTTAAACAGTTATGGACCTTTGAATATGCCTACGAGATCTGAAATTACTAAATTAGAATAGCAAGCGGTATGCCAAATAATTACCCCCAAAAAAAGTGGGGGGGGGGGTTCTACGATCAAGTGAAGAAGGTGGATGTTTTTCTGTGTGTGATGAATATTTCCTCTAAATTCAAAGCAATTTGACAGCTAGCAGTTTAGAAAATAAATACGACCCCCCCCCACACACACACACATACGCACACACTATAATCACGTGAAAACATAATTTTTTCTTATTCACTCCGTGAGGGTTTGCTCGCACCTCTGTGTGTGTGTGTGTGTGTGAGTGTGTATGTAGTTGAGATTTTATTTCCCTCCGGTGTGGTTCTTTCACGTCGCCTACTAAAAGCCGTGTCCAAGCCCCCGAAAATCGTGGATTTATCTTGAATCACGTGGGCATAACACATCGTGTCGACCTATTTACACTCGTGCGGCTGCAGGTGGAACTATAGTAGAGTAGCGGTAAGTTGTATTTACATGGCCGTCTGCAGAAATGTTTCGCTTAGGGAACAGCACGTGTAAACTTTTTCGAAAAAAAAGTCGAAAGCGAGGGAGTGAAGCGGCCGAGCTTGTCATTGAGGCGCTTTTGCATTGCATCTTGTAAAGATAAATGAAAGAAAATTGTGCAAAATTATGAATTTTCATTTTGAAAAATGTAAAATTTCTGGGGCCGGGGCAACTGCCCTCAAGCTGCATAAGGCCATGATTATTTAGCAATTATAAACAAAAAATTTTGGCCCAAACTTCTCGTCTACCTTTACAGATGGAAATCTTCTTTGGAAAGGGCTGTTCATAATTTTGTCCTCATTCCCATTGCAGAGAATCTAGTAGTAATAATATCAGCAGCAGTATTATTACTACCATCGTTATTATTATTCGGTTTCTTTTTTCTAACCATTACGATCCGTCTATATCTCTTTTCCAAAGGTCCAATAATTGCCGCCCTCTATCGATATCATTTTCTTCGTCGTCCGTTGGTTATATCTGGGGCGTGTCTTCAAACATTAGGAGTGGCGTTCTTGTCATTGGCAACGAGCAAAGCTCAAATGATCATCTTTCTATCAATGACAGGTAATTATCCGAATAGACGTTCCACACGTATTTTACAGACTGCTTTCCATTATCCAATCTCTTACTTTATGTACCACGAATTGCATGGTCCCGTTAAGTTGCTTATTATGACAGTTGGTCTAATATCACTTGGTCTAATTTTCAGATGGGCTAACAGCATTTGGGGTAATCCCACTAAGTCCAATTTTCATTTGGTCTAATGACCACTTGATCTAATAGCCAATTAGTCTAATGATCACTCCCAGGGTGAATACTCCTCATGAGACCATATTCAACAGTCTAGTGCGCATGCGCATGCATGTCAGTGTGAAACAACGAACGTAGAGGGCAGCAACACACAGCAGTGTTGCTATTACGAAGGTCCACCCGATACGCGCATACAATTGAAGCGGCGCGCACAATATGGTAGGCATGCCAACGAAACCACGAACCGACACAATACACTTAGGGATTACTAGCAAAATAAAGATAAACTAAAAGATTCTGACAACGCTAGATTCAAAATAATAATAGAAAAATATAAACATTCCAATAATTGAATAATAATGTACCTTATTTCAAAATAATTGTTAAATGAAATTATTGTCTTAATCTTTTTTAATCTTCAGTAAATAGGATGAATTATGTCATCAAATAAACCAATCTCCTAATTTCACCCCGATTTTGCCAAGCTCATTTTGTGACCGTTCTTAAGCTCCGCCCCTCACTCAGAGAACCATTATAGTAGATTGTAGTAGAGTTGATTTTTTTCATTTCCTCATTTTCAAATTTTTTGGTATAAAAGCTTTTACATCAAATATCATGTATAAAAATAAAAATCATTTATATTGTATTTTTCCTAAAATATAAGGTGGTATTCTGAGGTCATTTTATCTTTAAAATATTTTATTTTATCTCTTAAAATGAAATTGGTATTCTGAGATGACATTTTATCTCTCAGATAAAATTTAAAATTTTATCTTGCTTATAAATTTTACCTTGCGTATCTATGATGATACGCAACAGAGCAGTGGCTGCGTAGACATACCCATCGCGTATCTGGCCATTGCAACGCGGGTAATGTGCTTGCACCCAAGTTACTTTGAAGAAAAAATAAAATAAACTTAAAAGAGGGTATGGGCTATTTCATCTCCGCGACGTTGATTTCGTCAATATTTCTAGGTGAATTAACTCCAACTGTTGGCATGAAATTTAAGAGAAATGATAGATTCATTGAGAACAACACCTTAAAGTTATTCCTGTACAATCAGGAAGCATTTCATAAGACTTTTCTTGACTAATATTGTCTTTGAAATGATGCTTGAAAAGATGCGATATAGACTTCGAAAATAAGAGATGAGAGTAATGCAATTTTAGTTGAAAAGAAATCTCTGTAAAGACGCGCTAGCGTATAGTGCAAGCGTATTGAAGTCAATAAATTGACGCAATCTCACTCCTTTGCCACACCTCCTTGCGGAATGATTTTCCATTGGTTGAGTGATATGAGAGAGCTATAAAAGTGCGTTTCTAATTGGATATTGAATAAAAAATAGGTGTGTCTTACAGAGATAAAATGAAGATAAAATTGTTCTCAGAATACCAATTATCAAAACAAAGATATGTGAGGTTGATACATTTTTCATCTAAATTTCGCTGCACCACATCAATGCGCCTACACAATCCAGCGCAATGGTGGCTTGAGTGTGTGTGTGTGTGTGTGTATTTGAGTTTTGTCAGACGTGTATCAATCAGATATGATTATTTACGTCTGGGACCGACCTTTAACGTCACCATCCGAAAGACGAGCATGAATATGCCCGGCGCGGCTGGCGTCCTGGTAGGTTTGGCCGGTTTACCGGACGGTGGTATCTGAAATTCTGCATGCATGCTTTCATAAATTGGTGTAAAATTATAGCATGAAAATACTACCTTCGACATAGACCTGCACCCCTTGATAGTTCATAAGTCGATACCCCTCAGAATATACATGGCTCGATACTAAACCGGATAATTTCGGTCTAATGTGAGGTCTAACGATGGACTAGGTCTAGGGCTTGCCTTGGCTTTGCTCGTGTAGTGGCCGTATTCGATCTCTGCCTGATGGATTGCAAAGCTGGGTCGGATTTGTGGATATTACATACTGTATACATATTTTTATGCTCCAATCTATACTATAAGTAAAAATTAAGATTCTAACCTTGAATATTTATCGTTGCTCAACTGCCTTAGTGCCACAACAGTGACAGACCAAGTCCATATCGTTCGAGTCCATATCAAGCTTGGTCGATTCACGTCGAGTATGCGGCCAGCACTGTTGTTCGCGCAGTGCGCGCACATACCCATATGTGACCGCAAAACTTTCGGCGCTGTCAGGATAGAAGATCAGAGTCTTGGCTCTGGTGTTGGCTTGTGTAGTTTTGGTAGGGGCAGCAAAATTAAGCAGAAGAACGGTTAATGCAACGTCATCAGACTATGCATTCTTATTGATTTGCAAACTATAAAAATCATGATTTTTGTCTTACTTTTTTAGCAAAATACATTAAAATTATTAGAATAATATTTAACGTTCTTTATTTAAGTTTTCATTATCCATGAAAAATATTGAAGTTGAACAAACGAAAAAAAAACTCAACTCTACAATCTACCCCAATGGTTCTCTGAGTGAGGGGCGGAGCTTAGAGTGGTCACAAAATCTGAGCGGAGTGGACCTTCCTAAAAACAATACTGATGTGTGTTGCTGCCCTCTACGTTCGTTGGTGTGAAATATACAGCAATGAAAGTAAAAGCGACGCGCAGTGTAGAGCACAAGTACGCTCAATGACGTCATAATGAACTACACGTAAAGGCCACCGCACACCTTACGACCCGACCGGTCGCCGACTGGCTTGCGACTCAGTGAGGGGAGATGAATCGCAAGGCAGTCATAAGCCTCGACACCGCACACCTTGCGATCCGATCTGCGACTCACGCATGCGCTTTTTGCTTTTTGGCATAACAACAAAGAGAATGCGTTTACTACTGCGTATGCGCGTTGTTTATCATATACGCGTCGTGCAACTCTGCTGTCTGATTGGCTGGAATTTGGATTGAGCTTGCGATCCAGTCATAAGGATTCGACATGTCAAATCCTTCCGATTTTCCTTGCGACTTGTCTCTGACCGGTCTGCGACTCTGAAGCTGACATGCGCTGTGACGTCACATCTCCCCTCACTCAGTCGCAAGCCAGTCGGCGACTGGTCGGGTCGTAAGGTGTGCGGTGGCCTTTAGTCGCATGTCAACGCCCAATTTGATCTAATGAAGTGATGATGCCATAATGTGATATTATACAAATAATGCATGCACATGAGTTCATTAGGCGATCTATCCTCACGCGAGTTGAGGCTTTGTTCAATCCATTGCACGAAGCTGAGTGCAATGTGTTGCACACAGTCTCAACGAGAGTGGATAGGTCACATAATGGACGAATGAAGTCATGCATCATTTGGTTTATATCCGCTGTCGTGATTATTGTCATAATTTCAATAGATGAACCTACTTCAAAAGACCGTTGGCCCGTCCGATGGGGAATCTTTTGTACTACAGTGTATTAAAGTGCGTGTATACAGTAACTACCGTCCCGACTTCTTTCTTTCACCATCATCGAGTAGCGATTAGCATGTAAAATCGCATAAATTATCTCACAAAACGGATCTAATGTTGTGCCATGATGTGATAAGTGATATGACTTGTTCAATAAAATGTCTCCTTTGGGGGGTGGGATAGATGAATTATATTGCATGGATTTATTTCACGGAATACCAGTAACACCTATAGTTAGGGCCAATATTCCACTCATCTACATGTACGATTCGTGGAATATTTGCCCAAACTCTTGGAATATTTCTGGTATTCCATTCTGTGCCATGCAATATAATATAAATATTCAATTTTTTAGGAGTGCATGTTATGCATGTAAAGAATATGTGTTGTTTCAACTTTTCATATCAAACAGGTTTTGGAATCGCTACCTTGATTACGTGTTGTATTTTGACATTACATCATGTGGCTCAGGAAAACTACAATCTATGTTACGGCCTTGGTTTGAGCGGGTATGGCGCCGGTATGGTCCTTTTGCCTATTGTAGCTGAATTCCTACGTCACCCGTACGGTTGGAGAGGTGGATTGCTCATTATAAGCGCCCTTATAGCGCATACCATCCCATGTGCTGTGGGAATGAGAATGAAATTCGCCGAAGTGAGTACACAGAGAAACGGTTTTAAGCCAATCGAAAGCTCGTCTACAGGACCTTCGGAAATGGACATAAGGGAAGAAGGCGAAGCAACTAAATGTCATGGCTTAGGCCTGTCAGAAGGTGAGTTCTAAGGTCGGAAGCTTAAGTATAAAACAGATCCGTTGAAGGCTCAGTGGGGCCAGTATTTTTTTATACCGCTCGATTGGTCTATGTTGATATTTTTTTTAAAACGGTAACAGGGCTTACACACATACACACACGCGCACACCTTCACCCACATACACACCCCGCAGAGGGGGGGGGGGCACTTCCATTGACGAGTGGATACCATGCGCCACCAAGTATTTTCCATATTCTGAAAATGCACCCTTTAACAAGTATTGGCGTGTGAAACCCAACCCTTAACAAGTATTGACAACAAAAGGCTACTCTTGGCAAGTATTCCCTGAATTGAACCCCTAAACAAATACAGCGATATTTTAATTGTCATGCCACTGCGTCGCCCGTCGGTTTTACTTCTACCTACCTCATTGGTTAAGTACGGGCCCACCTCCACAAATCCTACTCTGAATACATAGTGTTGACTGATGGGGCAAAAGTACATCCTTTAAAAACATTTTATTTTTTATACCCTCGAAAATTTGACCCTAAACACATAGCTTTCCTAGCGAAGTAGACACTCTTTGTTCATTATTTCACTATACGTGGGTTTTTTTGGTCGCGCAAAGTATCGACTCGTCAATGTAAGTGGCCTTTGTCCCCCCCCCCCCTACCCATATATATATATATAGATATATATATATAGATATATATATATATATATATATAGATATATATATATATATATATATATATATATATATATAACAAAGTGTCCATCGTAGGCAACCTCAATGGCACAGATCGCAACTTGACTGTCTAACGTAAACAGTGCAGATCAGTGAGACGGACGTGTCGTGATTGCTATTTTCCCATCTATATTTTTTTTTCAGGAGACAACCAATATCGGCATGTTGATGGCTTTCGTAGGTTCACCAATATCCTTCGTGAATCTGATTTCTACAAGGATCCTGTATTTACCCTGATATTTGGTGTGGATTTCGCATTCTATATGGTGTACAGTGGTTGGCACTCTTTTCTCGTACCGCATGTTCTGCAAAGAGGAATCTCGGTCCAGAAAACCATTATCTTGACATTCTCAGGAGCAGTAGGGAATACTCTAAGCAGATGTGGTGTAGGTGCCATTACAAACCACCAATTCAAGCCGATTGATGTCTACATCCTCGCTACAATCCTCAACATCGGTGCTTTACTCGTCGATGTGCTTGTAGTCAACTATTACGTTATGTTGGTGACATCATGCATCTCTGCCATGTCCGTCGGAGGGAGGGCGGTGGTCACAACGCTTATTGAGAGGGAAAGAGCATCTCCCGACAAATTCGATGTTATCTATTCACTCGCAAGATGTACTTCCGGAGGTGGGATGTTTCTTGGAGGTTATTTAGGTGGTAAGTGGGAGTTTAAATCCATTAAAGACATTGACTAAAATATCTCTTCATTCCTATCAGGCTAGCAAGCAATGTTTCAGTTGCAACCATACAACGACCCCCAAATCGACTTTATGTCATTGGGAATATCGTAGGCCTAGAAGGTTTGATAGGTCTGCAGTTGGGTACTGTTAACGGTGACTGCGGCGCCATAAATTTAAGATACATGAATCCAAAAATATTCAAAATTGAACATTTTTTTTATTTTCTTATATCCTATCATGGTTACTTTCAAAGAAACAAACTTGTACACCCCTGATGTTTGATGGATGAAGGCAGGTCCCTTTTTTAATGAAAAGCAAGTTTGATAATACCTCGGTCATATTTGCTCTACGGCAAACGGGAAGTTTGAGTACAACAGGAATTAAACAGACAATGGGAGCACCGGGAATGGTGAATACATAGGCCCTAAGCAAATTATGTTTCATAAAGTTATGAAAAATATTTCTTATTTGATATAATATGATGTAATGAATATATTATAACATAGTATAATATACAATAATATTTTCATCCCCACTACGTTTTTCTTTCTTTCTCTTCTTTTACCCGTTATTATTTTGGCCAGCCGATTGGGGGGCACGTGCCCCTCATGCCCCCCGTGGTTACGCCAGCGAATATACCTGCAAACGGACATATGCCCCTCCTTTTATATACGCCCACACCTACAAAACAGCTCTTAAATTAAAAAAAAAGCACACACTCATGCCGTGACGCATTCGTTAAAAACAAGTACATGTAACAATCAACTTTAATGTTCGTTATTCTTTTTTCTTTATTTTACTCCCAGGTTTAGTCGCTGACACTTTTTCTTCGTTCAATGCTACATTCACGATGTTACCGATCATTGACGCCGTTGTTCTTATCCTGATCTTGGTGATGAAATGTAACCCTAAACCTGATGATATTGGCAATTTTCAATTGAGAAATGTGTCCACTCCTGATGATGGATAACAAAGCTTTCCGGAACTTTGAGATTCCTCATCGCAACTCTTCTCCACTAACCATCGCCGCCCATCTACTCAGGACTTATTAGGGCCTACTCGATACTTTACTGCTTCAACTGCTCATTTCCCAAATCCTTTTATAATAATTATCATGGATTAAAATTCCCATTCTTACCCTTCCCTATAATCTGTCAACTTTGTGCTTTATTGTGTTGTAATATGGATCTTTTGGTGCAAGTTCATTTGTTTCTAATGTTCACCTCGCTTACCTCGCTCACTTACAGTTCATTTGAACTTTCCCGGGATTGTTGCCGGTCCAGAAAGTCAACAACCGCTGACGTTATTAATTGAACATGTCAATCAAGATGTACCTGAATGGACCATACACATGTATAGCATTACATGCTCGCATTACTTGTTTGATTAGATACCCATGTCAATGATTGCAAAAAGTGTTATCGGATTATTTTTGGACTTCTCCAAGGCCTTCGATACCATTGATCATAGTATTCTTTTTTATAAACTGCATCATTATGGTGTAAGGGGCAAGGCCTTGGAGTGGTTCAAAAGTTATCTTACAAACAGAAAACAATTTGTCTCATTGAATGGAGTAGAATCTAAAAGCCAACCAGTTAATTGCGGTATTCCTCAAGGGAGTATCCTTGGCCCCCTGATTTATATCATATATGTAAATGATTTTCAATATTCATCTCCACTTTTGTTTTTTATTCTATATGCAGATGATTCAAGTATATTTTTCTCGCATAAAAACCCTCAAATGCTTGTAGAGATTTTTAACACCGAGTTGCAAAGTATTTGTGAATGGATATTTGCCAATAGGCTCTCTCTTAATCTTGATAAAACAAATTTTATGTTATTTAGTAACTCTCTTACAAATTTACCTGACAATATTTTATTGAATGATGTCCAGATCAGTAGGGTAAAATCAACTAAGTTCTTGGGACTTTTTATAGATGACAAAATGACCTGGAAAATTCATACAAACCACATTTGCTCAATTTTATCTAGAAATACTGGTATAATGTACAAACTTAAATCAATGTTTCCACTCCATATTATGCAAATGTTATATTCTACTTTATTACTCCCGTATTTAAACTATGGCATTCTTGCCTGGGGAAATTCTAGTAAGCTTCAACTTGATAAAATTTTGGTTATCCAAAAGAGAGCAATTCGTATAATTTCCAATGCCCATACAGGTCCTCTCTTTTTAGAAAAGGGTGTTTTAAGAGTTTCTGATATTTTCTTTCTGCAGTTGGGTTCTTTCATGTTTCAACTGAATAATAATGACTTGCCTCCGGCACTTAATTATATGTTCATAAAAAACAACCAGTTGCACGACTATCCAACACGCCAAGCATTTTCATTTCATCTTCCAAAAACCAGAACAAAATTTGCCCACAATACTATTATTTATTCAGGTCCCAAATATTGGAATTCTCTCAATATCGATATAAAAAGATCTGTTAGCTTAACTGCATTTAAAAGAAAATTGAAAACGTCTCTTTTGAGACAATATTACTTCTCGTAGAACCCAACTGTACGCTTTAAATATACAATATATATTTACCTATTTGAACTCAATTGTGTATTACTTTTAGGACGGTCGGAGGGTGGATTGGGCACCTGGTAGTCAGGGAAACTCTTTTATCAACCACGTGCCTCTTCGAAGTTTGCTTCCTTTAATACTTTTTCTCACCTAGCAACTATCAAGGTTTTTTTTCTTTCTTTTCCTCGTCTGCCAGGTGCTCCATCCCCTCACTATGTCCGTATGTTTGTCATTGTAAATAAATTACATGTATTAATATCTACAGCTGCAGATACCCTTACAAAGGACCCGTCTACTATCTTCTATTTCATTGGCATACGACCAATTCTGTCAAAATATTTCATGTCATACTTACACGTCGTAATCGTGAACAGCAATATAATAGACGGGTCTTCTCTTCTCTTCTTTCCTTCTTTCTTTCTTTTATGTTTTGCTTTGTCTTTCTTGGTCTTGTCTAGTTACCTGTGTGTCCCTGTTCTTTGTAACGTTCTCCGTTTCCGTCCTTGTCTAGTTTCTGTAACTTTCTCCGAGCTCAGCTCTATTTTTTTTACTATAACTATTTTTAGCTATCAATGATTACACATTAATTATTTGTTAAGGGCCTATCCACAACAAGCTTTTGCTTTACTTTAGGTCCATCCACTTAGATTATGCATTTATATTGTAATTATGCATACTATTTCGGAATGAGTTGTATGTTTTTCTTTGTATTTTGATTGATTTGTGGAAAACAAATGAAATTAAATTAAATTAAATTAAAAAAAGTGTTAATGTCCAGTTTTTAGGTTGCAAAATTAAAGGTTTTGTTGCACTTTTGTACCGAAAGTGATTTGTTTGCTCTGGTTTCAGGTCTAAGTCCCCCCAAAATTCAGGTCATGATTCGCGCTCGCAGCATTATATGGTGAAATCCTCATTACAATTTTCCTTCATGTTGGACAGTGCTGATCCTTTTTGGCTCAATAAATCAAAAGTTTCAGCTCGCGCTTCTCGCTCGCAGTATGTTTATTGTGATACGTAGCCTGACCAAGGAGATATCACCTCACTCCTTGGCCTGATCAACCACAGATGCGGATTTCGAGTTAGTTCGTACTTTGAAAATGTGTAAAAAGTAAAAATATCACAATATTTCAGCTCACGTGCGCGCTTGCATCATTCATTGATACCGTTCCTTTTCATGGTTACAAAAACTGCATAGAATGCCTAATTTTGATTAGATATCCATCGTGTTCATGATTGCAAAAAGTGTTTACAATGTCAGGTTTTAACGTCGCGCTTCGTCCACCCTCTTCATGGTTACTCTAGCTCGCTTGTTTGCTGATTTCTTTATCAAAAACGTGCTTAACCGTCCTTGTCACTGCAAAAAGTCTTTAACAGGTGCTTTTTCAGATCACTTAATTATAACTTTCAGCTCGCACTCGCATGTATTGCTTAGTTATCTACGGATATTATTCATAGTTACAAAAGTGTTTACAATGTCTAAATTTCACATCTTACAATATAGAAAATCAACTCGCGCTTTGCGCTGGCACCAATCGCTTAGTTCTGTGCCCATCCTCTCCATGGTTACATTCCTTTGAATGACCAGTATTCAGTTTTAAATATTCAACTCGCTCGCGCTACTGTGTTCTTTTTCAAAGGTATTGCTTAACCAGTCCAGATTTTCCACTCACGCTTCGCGCTCGCTCTAGTTGATTGGTGAGAAATGTATTCTATTCATGAGTCGCTGTAAAGAGTCATTTTTCAGATCATTTAAATAAAAGTTTCAGTTGATTTGAATAAAAAGTTTCATACAAAAAAGTTATTAGAATGTCAAGTTTTCTGGTCGGAAATAAAAAAAAATCAGCTCGCGCTACGTGCTCGCATTTATTGTTTGGTTAAAACATCCATCCTCTTCATGGTAACAATCGAGTGTTCAGGTAGAATAAAAGAAAAAAAATCAGCTCGCGCTCGCATTTTGAAATTGGTAAGATTTATATTCTACTCATGGATCACTCTTGACAGGTATTTTTGCAGGCCAGTACATTGAAACATTTGAACTCGCGCTTCGCGATCGCATCTACTTGATAATTACAAAAGCTCCTCAAAATGTTCACTTTACAGGTCTAATACATACAATATCCAAAAATTTGAGCTCGCGCTTTGCGCTTGCATGGTAATTAATATTCAGGCCACATGAAATACCTTATCTTGTTTCTAAGAATCAAAATTTATTTAGGACTAACCCCTAAAAAATAAAAAAAATACAGATTTTGGCGGCCGCGACAGGGAAAATGTGTATAAAAAAATTAATTATCCGCCCCGTCCTATTCATGTAAGCTTGACCTGCCATTGGGTATGACGAGAGAAAATGTGACTGAGAATAATGAGGAATTCTACCATGACTCATGGTCGTCGGAGGTCGGCAATCGGTACCAATATTTGTCGGTAATCAGGGCCTCCACCTCCCCCCCCCCCCCGTGAAAAAAGCCTCGCGACGCCTCCGACCTTGACCCAAAGAAATATCAAACCATTAAGTTTGCAATACTTCATCCTCTCCGAATCTTCGGTCGATCTGCTTTCCCTGTCAACCAGCTTTCGCCCCAAAACCGCTCAGTTCTTTGTGATTTGACTAAGGAATCTGTGCGTTGTGAAAAGCGTCTGCGTAGTGTTTTTGCAAAGTCCCTAAGCTCCCAATACTAGTTACTCTAACGTCATTATGCATCAGTTCCAGCTTCTGGTTCCCACGAATTGTAGATTTATTTATTTATTTATTATTCAATTTATTTATTCAACCATCATCAGGTACAAACAATTACATAAATACATACAAATATAACAATAGAATGATGGTTTGGTGACCCCGGAGAAAGCAGAGCTTATAAAAAGGGGCCACCGAGTTAAAATGTACACTGAAAATATACCAAAAAAAATGATAATTACACTAAGTACACCGATGCAACAGCCGGGGAAAAAAGGGGGAGGGGGGACTTTCAATGAGATAGAAACAAATAATTGACTGAAGGTTTTTTAAAAACAGGCTTATAATTTTCTAATAAGTCTCTTGAACCTAGAAAGAGTTGAACTGGATTTTATATCAGAGGGGAGGTTATTCCATAACTTAGTAAAACAAGTTTTAAAGGAATTTAAAGATAATTTATAGTTGATCGAGCTAGGGGTAGATGAATTTGATTGCATTGTCGAGTATAATGAGAGTAGAGTTTTGGACAAAAATGTTATTGAAAAGAGGAGGCAAGATTTTAGCATAAAATTTATACATAAATACGAGGGAATTGAAAGATATCAAGTCCTGTAATGGCATTATGTTCAGTTGAGAAAATAGAGGCGTTGTATGAGTGCGGTAGGGAGCGTTTGAAATAATGCGAACTCCTTTTTTTTGTAAAATACATAGTTTATCTAATTTTGATTTGAAAGTGTAGCCCCAGACAACATTGCAATAGTTCAAATGGGGTAGTAAAATGATATATAAAATAATCAAAATTGATTTGGGAACATAATGTCGTAACTTGGACAGAACACGAAAGCTTCTTGATATCTTTGTACTAATAGAAATAATATGAGATTTCCAAGAGAGATGTTCGTTTAAAATCACACCATGGAATTATATATTGTCAACCCGTGTGATAAGATTACCACCAATGTGAACATCAGGAAGATTAGATGGGACATTCCTTCTTTTGTTCGAAAAATCATATATTTTGTCTTCTCAAGATTAAGGAATAATTTGTTGCAAGCAAACCATTTATTTAATTTATCCAATTCAATATTTGCTAACGATACAAGATGATGTATATTTGTGTGTGATATTGAAACCGTGGTATCGTCAGCAAACAGAGAAAAGTTAAGACTTGGAGAACAAATAATAATGTAATTTATGTAAACAAGAAAAAGAAGTGGGCCTAATACAGATCCTTGTGGAATTCCACATGATACATTACTTAAATGGGATCTGACACCACATATTGATTTCTGTGTGATAAATAACCATTGCAATGGGACCCCTCTGATTCCATAAAATTGTAGTTTTTTTTTTACAAAATGTGGTGATCAATGGTGTCAAAGGCCTTAGATAGGTCCATAAAAACACTTAGGCAGTAATTTCCAGTATCTAGTTTGTCAGATATCACATTGAATAAATTCAGTAGACCGAGATCGGTTGAGAAGTTCTTCCGGAATCCAAACTGCTGGGGTATTAAAATGTTATTGATGGAAAGATATTTGTAAAGTCTACTGTGAACTATTTTTTCTAACAATTTGGAGAAAAAAGGCAATAATGTGATTGGTCTGTAGTTAGTAATGTCATGTTTGTCACCCGCTTTGTAAATTGGAATTACCTCAGCTGTTTTAAGTTTGTCGGGAACAATACCCTGAGAAAGTGATTCATTGAAGATGTGACAGAGAGGATTGATAATAGTGTGAATGCATTCCTTGACAACACGAGCTGCTATTGAATCAGAGCCCGGAGCAACTGACGATTTTATGGAAGAAAAAACATTAAGTATTTCGGTATTCGACGTTGGATAAAAAAAATAGTGATTTGGGTACGTGGTTACATAACTAATCACAAAAATGCGATGAAGAAGTTTGAATTTTTTTCTTGAGTTACCTTTCCAATATTGATAAAATAACTATTGAATACCTCAGCAATAGCCGATTTCTTCAAGATCTTTTCCTGATTGAAATACATATAAGACGGTAAAGTGTTTTTTCTTTTACCTAATAAATTGTTTATCTTCGACCAGGTTTTTTTCATATCACCCCTCACTTTATTAATTAAATTTTCGTAGTAAATCCTTTTGCTTCATCGAATAACACATGTTAATAAATTATTGTATTCAACGTATTTTAATCGAGTCCGAGAGTCTCCATTTTTTATATACCGATAGTATAATCTTTTGGTTTTTTTAATGGATTTCAAAATGCCATGTGTAATCCAGGGTTTGTCGTTTCTTTTCTGTTTAGCTTTTATAAGTGGAAAGGAATACAGGGAGCTGAACTTTTGAATAAATAAGTTATATGACATGTTAATATCTTCATTGCTATAAATAGCACTCCAATTAGTTAAACTTAACTTTTGTTTTAATTTTGAAATATTTTCTCTTGTAATTTTCCGGGTTTTGCTACTGATTGTATGGAAAGGCAGGAATATATTATTACTCAGGCAAAATATTGCAAAATGATCCGAGAGATCCGAATAAATAATACCGCAAGTATTGTTCATGTGGATACAATTGGTGAATACATTATCTATCAGGGTAGCAGAATGTCTTGTTACTCGAGTTGGCTTATTTATACAAGGAAATAATCCTCGGGTAAACATTATATCTAAAAAATCATTTGTTTTGCGATCAATATCATGATTGAGTAAATTCATATTATAATCCCCAACTTTGTATAAATCAGTATTAGAGGGATTTATATCTAATAACAGATTCGTAAGTGTTGCATTAAATGCGTTGATATCTGTATTTGGTACCCTATAGATACAACCAACTAATATTGGTTTACATCTATCTTTTAACTGTATTTCAATGAAAATACTATTACAATGATCACTACTGAGGGATAAATTAGAGCATAGATGGTAATCGACATCATCTCTTATATACAAGGCAACTCCACCGCCTTTTTTGTTAAGTCTGTCAACGTGAATAAGTGAATATCTATAAATATTAAACAAATGAACTGAAGTGTTATTTCGAAACCATGTTTCGGAAATTCCAATAACAGTGAAATTGTAATTCAATGAACTAATGAGTAGTTGCATATCATCGTAATTCCGAATGAGACTTCTTAAGTTTATAGTTTAGTTTAGTTTTTATTCTTTTATTAAAAAATCACACCCGTCAAAACCGATGGCCGGCCTAAAAAGGCATATGAGTGATATATCAAAATATATAACAGTCACATACAATTACAGGACAAATGAAATCATAAGGTGTTCACAGAGTAAACTTAACATTTCAGAAATATATATTTTTTTATAAATGGTGGAAGTCAAATACTATTTCTTGAATATATTATTTCTTTACGAACAGTGAGAATTTCATTTGCATATCTGGCTATTGAGCAGCAGAGTGTATCAGAAGACACTCTGAAAGTTTCATATGATGAAAGATTACACAGCTTAGAACTCCCACCATTGTATAACAGACTGGTCTACCTATCTACCGCCTTTGTTGTAAAATTGTTGTAAAATCGTTGTTTAGAACTTACGACATACCTACTCATATCTTACCCAGGCCAAGAACTCGGAACTCTCACAAGTTACTCTTCATCCATGAATTTGCACGATGTAATGCCCTGAAATTTTCTTGTTTCTTTTCTTTCCCCAGATTCTGGGAATCTATCCCTTCAGAGATCAGAGATAGTAGCCTTGGTGTATCTGTCACTCCTTTCCTTAATGCTCTACGTGAACACTTATTCTCCATGCCTCCAATTGAAAATGCGTTTTAATGAGACATGCAGAGTATTGTTTTCGTCTTGTCTCCGTTTAGACCTCTAATTTCTCTCTCTTTCCCCTTCTTCATTCGTCTTACTTTTCTCTGTTTTTCTCACTCTGTGCAGGCTAAAGGGCCATGTATTTAGCCTTATATTCTTAGCTTAAATATTGTGCCCTTTGTTATGCATTTTGTTAATTACCGTACTGTTATGCAGTTATTTGCTCTTGTACTGTTCATAAAGTTTATTCCTGTATGCTAGTTTATCAACTGTATTCATGGTAGTAGAATTTGCATTTTTGTATGTCATGCTTCGTCTCTTCTATTGCCTCTCTCTCTTTCTTTTCATTCTACCCCAGTTCTCTAAACTCTTTGTTCCCCATCCTCCTTCTCCTCCTCCTCTTCTTTCTCTTCTTCTTTTCATTCTTCTTCTTCTTCTCTCTCCCTCCCCACTTCTCTCTCCACCTCTCTCTGAGTATTGTATACATGCATATGACAATTATTTTAATACTTTATTTTACTGTTGTGTTACTTTGTAGCATGATCATTGTTGTCACGTTCGACTACATGTATATTGCTTATTCTCTGCTTATGTAACATTGAAGTTCTCACAATATATGCAACTCCATCTCCATAGGCTTGACTGATAATAACATAAAGTTGTTTATTTAAATACATTAACACTTCATATTGACTGGATATTATAATTGCACATGGAAACAAACACTCTTTATTATTAAGTTCTTTGTTTTAATAAGTAATGCATCTAAACATATATTGCCATTTTATCTTATTTTATTTTTGTATATTTGTAAACCCCGACTAGTGAGGAGAGCTTTATAACAGAAACTAGTTTTTCTTTTAGTCATCCTCAGGCACTAGTCGGTGGTAATTTATTCCTCTTGTATATATTCTTATTGTCTTTTGCCTGGAAAAATGAATTGTTCGTAAGTGGTTAAATCATTGAACTAAGGGTAAATGTGTGAGATAGTATTGAGTAGTGCCAATCTGTAAATTTCATAGGCAGGACAAATCATAAGACAATGGAACTCATCTTCAATATTATCCGAATTACAAATGATACAGAAACGTTCTTCATGGGGTATATTTTGACGACCAGTTTCAATTGCAATAGGAGCACAACCACATCTAAACAATGCAAGTGCACGTCTATTTGATCTATTTTGGCATTAAATAGTATAGTTTGAAGTGGATAATGATTCCTTAAAGTTACGATATGTTCTAAGTTCGTTTTTTGCATTTACTTTTCTCCTTACATCATCAAAAATACACTTTTTCCATCTATCCTCAATATATACTTTACAAGCATCAGAAACTGACTTTACAAAGTTGTCAGTACTTGCAACATGAGCCAAAGGTTCAATATGAGTACATTGTAATAAAGACAGCCTCATTTCTTACGAAACCCATTCTGCTCTTAAGAATACATTCATTTTCCAAGAAAGTTGTCAGCCTATCCCTCAAAATATCACAGTAAATCTTACATATCACTGACATCAAAGTATACCTCTATAGTTTAGGGGTTCACGTTCATCCAAACCAGTTTTCAGGATAGGATGTATTATTCCTTTTTGCCAAGCTCTGGGCGAAATACCAAACTCAAAACAAAAGGAAAACAGAGTATGCAAAAAATGTATTGTAGAACTATTTTTTATCAGTTCAGCAACCATACCATCAATTCCGACAGCTTCTGAAAATTCGATAGGCAGGTTCAATTTATCACCCCGTGAATCAATGATCTGAGACTTTGATTCAAGACTTGATAATTGTTCTAATATCAGACAGGAATTCATCATAAAAACCAGTACCACAATCTTTAAAAAGAGTGGAGAAGTCTTTTTTCCATTTATCCATAACACTATCAAAATCTTCAGTAATTTCTCCCTCTTCATTTACAATTTCCATAGAAATATTTTGGCACTTCATGTTTTCTTCTGAACCTATTCTACCTATCTCCTTCCAGAATGCACCTGAATCCTTGTTAACCATAGCATCAAGTGCATTAACCTTTTTATATTGAAATGACCTTTTGGCTTGTTTTACGGCTTTATCAAAAATTTTGTGTGCAGATTTATATTCAATAAACTTATTGCTCTTGTACAAAGCCTGCTTACAATTTATCCAGGCTTTTGCTTACTTTTAACTTCCTTCCACAGACATTGCAAGTTCTCATTCCACCAAGCATTAGGGGAGTGAGGGAGACCTTTTTACGATTACCAATATTCCTTTTCTGCAATGTCTGTGGACAGAATTTCGAATAAGTTTTTCAAATTCACTGTAAACCTCGTCTAGATGTTCTTGAGATGTGTCACAATTCAATTTAGTAGCAAGGTCATTAAGTGCATTTACACTTTGATCATCAGACATAAAAGTATCATTTATATCACTAAGATAGTAATTTTAGCTAAATTCTGAGACCTCAATTTAGTATGTTCAACGTAATCAGATTTGTTAGATGTATATTCAAGGTTAGGCTTACTTACAGACCAACACAAAATTGAATGATCAGGGATTGAACCTAATGCAGGGATAGAATATTTGTTAAGAACATCAGCTACTAACAGTACTTTGAAGTCAGAGTATTGGCTGAGATCATGGTAAGGTACTAAACAGTAATCTACTACTGATTTTCCTTTGTAAGACACACAAGTATAATTATCATTTGAAAATCTACCATTTAAACAGCAAACTTTAGAAGTTACGCAAAAGTCCACAAAAGAATTGCCTTGCGAGTTTGTTTCAAAGTCTAGAGTTTTCAGAGGCCTGACCGAGTCTATACCTTCAATAAAATCTGGTGTCTCACCAATTCTAGCATTAAAGTCTCCGCAAAGTTGAATTGAACCCATATCTTTGTATCTATAGACTCCTGATAGTAACTTATAAAAAGAACTCTTCTGCATGGCCTCCTCTACTTGAATTTTCAGGCGGAAGATAACAAACACAAATATAGAATGAATCGTGTATTTGTTTATTTTTCAGATGAATCCACATTATACCATCATACGATTTCTCCACACATTTCAAAGAATAATGTCGAAGAACACGCCGATGAATCAAAAATCCAACTCCACCAGAACCTTTCCTTGCTTTTTTGTGTAGATGTAAACGGTTATGGCCAATCCAGAAATAATCAGGAACATAAATTGCTTGACTTTTAACAAGATGAGTTTCCACTAAGCAAATAATATCAAAATCACACTTTACCAGGTAGACGGGTCAATATACAACTAAAAATACCCATACCCCCGGGGGGGGGGGGGCACTCAGTATATAATGCATAGTGGGTATGTGCCGCGGAGGGGACCCCCATTTTCACACTCAAATTTTCGTTCCGAGGCATAGCATTTTTGTCTTATCGAGACAAAAAACAAAGAAAGCCGCTCCAAGGCATAGCACTTTGTTCTTATCGAGAGAAAAAAAGAAAGAAATCCGCTCCAAAGCTTCGCATATTTTTCGTTACGCCGTTCCGGTCGCATTGATCTGCTGCAATTTTGGTGAAAAGCGGCCGCCGAGCGCTGTCCGACCATCGTCTCTGCGCTAGCGCACCCAGCGGAGGCCGCGTATAGCTGCATCATGCACACATGCCCGTTCCATAGGGGTACATACGCACGTACTCGCACGCTGGCGATCCGTTCCAAGGACCCCCGTTTTCACAAAATTGTAGTTTCGAAGCCCGTTCCGAGGACCCTCCTTTTTACAATAAGCCCGCTCCAAGGCCCCCGTTTTTTGTCTCGCCCGCGGCACACCCCTACCACTTTTTTGGTCGAGTGCCCCCCCCCCCCGGGCCCATACCCGGAACAAATTGCAACAAATAATTTTTCAACGGCTTTTTGTACTATTTGACCTCCGGAATAACATACTAAAAATCTACCAAAATCCGCATACGGGAAAGTGGTTATTTTTAAGATGGCGTCCAAGATGGCCGCCATTCACTGAAAATTGATACAACTGACTCATTATCCACCATAGAATCCTATTTCGACATATTCCATGGTCTAGGGGGTAAGAAATTGTTGATACAGGCTAGAGTGAATTATAAGCCCTCCACTGTACCTGGCAAATCCAAATGGCGCCCAAAATGGCTGCCGTAGGCTGAAAATCCACAATTCATCTAAGTGGCTTTAATTTGGTTTTTATTCAATGGTTTTAAGGGTGAAGTAGTACATTGGAACAAGTAACAAGGACAGCCAGTGGTCTGATGTGTCCAAGAATCCAAGATGGTGTCTAAAAATCCAAGATGGCTTCCAAAAATGGAGCTTCAAATGGCTGTTGATAATTAAAATGGACATACTTAATTCATATCCACCTGGGACATAATGATTTTAGTGTCTAGACCATGTTTTCAATGGTCAAATAAGAATGACAAGGACAGACAGTGGTCCAGTGTGTTAAAAAATACAAGATGGCTTCCAAAAATGGAGTCTAAAGTTGTTTGCTTAATATCCAGAAATATGATTTTTGTGTCTATAATACATTTGGGCATGTTACAAGGAAAGTCAGTGGTCTGGTATGGGCAAATGTCCGCGATGGATTCAACAAAATTATTTCTGAAATGGCTACTAAAACTTAAAGCGGACATAGTTCATTTCATTTTGGCCCGGGAGATATGATTTTGATGTCTAAACCACTGGTTTCAAGGGTCAAATAATATATTAGGATAAGTTACTACATGGTCTGGTATGTCCAAAAATCGAAGATGGCTTCCAAAAATTGATATTTAAAATAGGCTGCTGATACTCAAAGCGGACATAGCTCATTTCATATCGGCCTGGGAGATTATTATGGTGTCTAAGCCACTGGTTTCAAGTGTCAATTAATACATTAGGGCAAGTTACAAGGACAGTCAGTGGCCTGGTATTTCAAAAAATCTATGTTGGCTTCCAAAAATTGATTCTAAATTGACTGCTGTTACTTAAAGCGGACATAGTTTATTTCATATCGGCCTTGGAGATGCGATTTGGTGTCTATACCACTGGTTTCAAGGGTCAAAATAATACATTAGGACAAGTTTTAAGGACATTCAGTGGTCTGGTATTACCAAATATCCAATATGGCTTTAAAAAATGATTCTAAAATGGCTGCTTATAATTAAAAGTGGCATAACTCATTTTATATCCGCCTGTGAGATATGATTTTGGTGTCTAAAATATGATTTCAAGGGTCAAATGATATATTAGGAAAAGTTACAATGACAAGTCAGTGGTCTAGTATGTCAAAAATTCCAAGATGGCTTCCAAAAAGGAGTAAAAAATGTCTGATGTTACTTATAAAAGGACATAGTTTGTTCAATATCTGTCTGGGGAATATGAGTTTGGTGTCTAAACCATTGTTTAAAGGGTCAAGTAATATACTAGGGTAAGTTACATGACCAGACAGTTGTCTGCATGTTAAAAAATCCAAGGTGACTTCAAAATAATGGGGTGTAAATTGACTGTTTTTACTTAAAGGTATACATCGTTTATTAGAAATATACCTTGGAGGTATGATGTTGGTGCATACACTAGAGTTTAAAGGGTCAAGTAATATATTGGGTTAAGTTGAAAGGACTGTCAGGTGCCAGGTATGTCCAAAAATTGAAGATGGCTTTAAAAATTGGGGTTTTAAATGACTGTTGTTACTTAGGGATATTATTTTGGTGTCTACACTAGGTTTTCAAGGGTTAAAAAATATTTTGTGACTGGTTACCATGATATGCAGTTATCCATCTTGCCTTAAAATCTAAGTTTACTTCAAAAAATGTGACTGCTGTTACTTAAAAATGGACATAGTTCAAACAATATCCACCTTTGAGAAATAATCTTGGTGCCTACACTTGAATGCATGGGTATAAGTTATCAAATTGTTTTATGAGTTGTTATAGCACCCATTTTGATGAAATTTTAGAATCCACCAAGGATTTTAAAAACCAAATGTAATACTTACCATCCTTGTTACCTGTCCGAATGTATTATTTGACCCTTCGTACCGCATTGTAGACACCAACATTATTTCTTACAGATAGATATCGTAGAACTCTGACCATTATGAGTGATACGAGTCGATTTAGATGCCTTTTTTGAAAACCTTCTTGGATATTTATGCATCATATCAATGATACCAGTCCAAACGTATCATTTTAACCATGAAACCATAGTGTGGACTCATAAATCACATCTTCTTGGTGGATTTTAAATGAACTATGTCAATTTTTAAAGTAACAGCAGTCATTTTAGACTACAATTTTTGGAAGCAATCTTGGATTTTCGACACAATGGACCACTGACTGTCCTTGTTACTAATTTTCTGACTTTTAAAACCGTGGTATAGACATCAAAATCATAATTCCCTTGACGGATATTACATGAACTATGTCCATTTGTAAATATCAACAGCATTTTTTACTCCATTTTTGGAAGCTATCTTGGATTTTTTAACATACCGGACCACTGACTGTCCTTGTAACTTGTCCCAATGTATTATTCGATACCCTATACTTGTGGGTCCTCCGGGGTCACTTTCCCATCTGCTAGGGGGGGTTCTGGGTTCTTCTATTCTGCACCATTAATGAAGAGTTTGCCATTTCGAAATAAAGCTTTCTTGCCAGCTTTGTACGCTTCAGCTGCTATGGGCTTCAGCTGTTGTTTAGCCATGCGATCTGCAGGTGTCTCATCCTGATTGATGTAAAAAGAGGTCTTTGCATCATGTAGTTTCCGCTTGGAGCGTAAGATCCGATCTCTAACCTCAACTGTAGAGACCTTGAAGATGATAGGTCTTATAGCCCCTTCCTTCATTTCAGCAAGCCTGTGCGCAATCTAGACCTCCGAGTCAATACCGAGGAAGTCTTTCAAGACATTGTTCACGATCACTGAAGGGACCTCGTCTTTCTTCTCAGGGCCAAAATTACAAAGTAACAAGTTGCATCTCCGTGAATATCACTCAAGCTTATTGTTGACAGCTTGAAGGTGGCCAATCTTAGCTACACAGGTAGACATGTCCTTGGACAAAGAGTTAACTGTTTTTTTTTTCAATATCAGTTGTTATAGCAGACCCAAACTCAATTGAGCTTTCCAGCTCTGCTTGTTTGGACTTAAGCTCATGAATGCAGGCTTTCATAGATTCCTGACCAGCTAGTATGGACTTCAACGACTGATGTACGAATTGTTCAAAGTCCGGTTCATCTGTTACAACGCTCGCTGACCGAGACTTCACCTTATCTTTGTTTGTCCCGGCGTTCCCGCTAGCACGGTCTCGCAGTTCCATTGTCCCTTCGCTTTACGCTAACTCAAAATACAGTTAATGGGACTACATATAAAAATACATGCGCGACGAAAAGTTCAAACTAGCAGACCACTTACTCACAAAATATGGCACAGATCTGTCAAAAGTTTCCACACCGTTAGTCCACCTGATCCACAAAAATCCGGGCAACAGATATCCCACTGCTTTCCGATAAAAGTGATATTTATGTCACATTAAATAGGTAAAAAGACATCAAAACGAAAATATGGAAATATTATCTGGAGTAGCCTTGTATATTTGTGCGAAATCATCATAAAATAAAAAATTGCACGATTTACTAGTTACATTGTCATCATTGGAGAGTGTATCCAAAATTACCGGAGAATTGTTGAAATCAGTATATTTGATATTTAGATTGAAAGGGTTAACAGACAAGGCCGTGGAATCTATCATCATCGATACATCTGTCTTGATGAAAGAAGGTGAGAATACATAATAAAAAGGAGTCATCATCTACGTAATGGTTGAAAGGAAATATTTCCGAGTTGCATGGAACACAATATGCGTTGTCTTCAAGAGACTGGACTTTAAAAGAATTACGGCAGAGGAATTTATCGCCCCTCATGAGAAAAAGGATGGAAAGGCTGTTGCAAGAGAGTACAAAGTTACAAAAATACTATGAAGATATATTATAAACAAACAAACTAGAAAAAAAAATATAAGAAACTACAAGTTATCCGATAAAACAAAAATAATAATTTAAAAAAATTCAGAATATGGTATAAAAACTGTCTTGGGAGGGAAATCCACTCTACCAAAACCACAACATAAAATAGTATGCGATTTCAAGCCTGGGTAAATGCAGTGTAATAAGGACCCTGATGTCATCTGAAGTAAGTATACATTCATTTGGTACGATGCCATTCAAGGTGGTAGGTAAGGTTTAGTCTATGATTACAAAAATGCATTCAGATAATAGTTATAATGAGAGTGTTACCAAGTAAGTTACAACGATGCTGGGGAAAAACAGTTCAACCCTTTTTTATAATGTAAGACTTGATAGATTGAGTATTCAAGAATAAAAAGTTTGTATCAAATGAATGACAATGATATTCCAGACACGAGTCTGCAATTGGGATAAATCATTGGTATGTGGTTTTAAAAGAGCTCTCGTGATGTGTGATGTAATAGATAAAAAAGCAACAATATACAACATGCTTTTTACAATGTAGCCTTGCGTGAAGTCGACAGTGCATGCATACATGCATTTCTGTACATCAGTTGACCACTATTGACTATCATGAATATTATGTCAAAAGATTTATGAAAAATATAATGTTGGAGAGAAATTACTTTAAATAATAATAAACACAGCTAAGCAGACAAAACTAAGTTGCTGTGAATAATCACGCAGCTCAATATAGTTATTTTAATTTTTCAAGATGAAGATCTTACCATGTACATATCTATTGTTTAAAATGACTTGGTTTCAAGTACTATCCGGTAGTATGTCACGTGTTTTCGCACTGTGTGTAGTGAGCATATTCTGATTCTTGACTTACAAGCTCAGATTGATACTTCCAGTCCACGTCTAAACACAACTGCGTATATTCCTAGGTTTCTTCAAATTATATAACAGTAGTCAAATAAACTTTTGTCAAATACTCAACACTCTTTAGTTACACTGCTGTCATATTTCCATACGGTGTCTGCCAGTAGCGTACCGTGACCCGGAGGAGACAAAGCATTGGGGGGGCAGAGCATTGTTCACGGACAATGCAGTGCCCCCCCCCCCAATGCTTTGTGTCCTGCGGTTCACGGTACGCTACTGGTGTCTGCACGGTGAGTGTAAAACAGCCATGATTTTTTTTTTTTACAAAAACCACATACAGAAAGCCGGTAGCAAGGATGATTTTTTAAAAATAGCTGTTTTCGACTCGCCGTACGGCCATCGTGTGAAAAACTTTGCATTAGTTCATTAATTATATTTGCATCCGTATGATTTCTTTTGTTCTCTTTTTCTTTCCTGTAATACATATATGTACGCATATCAGAATAAGTCTACTATACTTTTTTTTATTTCCAAGGGGGATCCACACTTTACAAGCTTTGCTTTTTAGTGGATCCCCCTCATTTCCATTTATGTTCTATATTATACTGTTTTTTCTTTTTTTTTTTTTACGAAGTAAGAATGCCCTTCTGTAAAATTGTACTTGATTTGTATTACTTTATATTACTTTGTATTATGTTTTGAATGGAAATGAAATAAAAAGAATTGAAATTGAATCGTATGCGAAATGTGACTGAGCCATTAGTTATGGATGGTCGGATTCTGTTGAGTAGGTAACGATTTTTAGGTGTATTATGAATAAGCAGGAGTCGGGTACACTTTTAAAAACCTTTTTTTTGTGTGAAGTTCTCAGTGTAATATTTAGAGGAAACAAGACCAGAAGCATTATCATCCGCCTTTGCGCCCCTCCCCACACACCGAGGCCATCGTGACGAAATCTGCTTTACACGGAGCTGTGATTGACATGAAATGGCTTAGGCTTGAATTTAGTTTTGTTTATCATTTTCTAGCTTGGGAAAAGAATACAGATCTATTCTCGTCATTTACCCTGTTTTTACCTTAAAAAAAGGTTTTTGTATGTCTTTGTTATCAATCATGATTATTCTTGTATATGTGCATATTTCATTGAAACCTTCGAGGGCCTCTTTTTAAAGTAGACTGTTGGAAATATTCGCTCGCATCCATGACTTCGATAAATTCATGACGGTATTTTCTCTTTTACGTGTTGTTCCTATTTCTTTAGGATTTTCAGAAGTCATATCTGAGCTGTTAGATTGAAAGTATGTGAAAGTAACGCCCTAAATAGAAAATATCCTGTGTGTCATGTGTATTGATATAGATTTTGACAATGGTGTCGAAATTATAGAAGTCCGAATCCGTGCCATGAGGTGCTATTAGTTAGATTTACTACGATCACATTTTAGCTTTCGTCGGCTTTTTTGGAGAAAACGAAAACTTATTTTTGAATAGGTTTGTCGATGAATTAACAGGAAAACAATGTTTTCATTTGCACCAATCCCTATATGGCCGCCATCTTGGGTTTTTGAAAATGGCCGCAGTTAAAGGGGTTTTTTTCTTCAATATCTTGGCTTCTAAATAACCTGTAATAATACTTTTGGCACCTAAACCACCATTCATGTTGACAAGAAATCTAGTGGTATAAAACAATAATTAACCTGCGTTGAGAAGAAATATGATTTTAATTGTATTTTCTGTCTTTTTTAACCAATTACCTGACACAAAACTTACATTAATGTCCAATTATGGGTTGCAAATCATGTCACTTTTCAGTAAGATTTACTTTACACCAGGATGTCGTACACGCTTTCATTAACCATTCAGAGTGTTTTCTGTTCATATGATCAAGTTCAAAGGTCAGTCAGGGTCAATGTCATATGACCATGTCGGGGTATTAAATTTTAGCTAGGCTACTATTTCTAACTTCATCTTAACTTCCAAAAACAAATAATAACCCCTGCTTACTCAAGCGTAGGCACATATAACAATGAAGACACTATATAGGATATAATTATACGCATTCATGATTATTGTTCTTTACAGTCAAGTCGACCATTTTAGAGCTACGCGTATATAATTATGGAGCTTGTATTGTCTCAGCAGGTGTATTGATATCATGATATTTACGACATTAAAACCATACATTTTTAGTAAAAAAACATTTATTTTATTGATATTGCTTGGAGACGAAAGAGTAGGTTTTACTCTATAAGCTAAGTTTAAAGAAGTTCGGGCACAGCAAACCCTTCCCACTCATGGGCTGCCCCAAGTCACCCAGCCCCTGTTTTTGTATTTTGCCCATTTCTTGAATAATTCGCCATTTTGGAGCAGCAACATTGAGGAAACGGGGTTTCTACAATGTAGTAAAGCCACTTTTATTGCTTAAACCACTTGGAGGCGAAAACATAGACTTTCTTCTATCTGCTACATATAAAGAAGTTCTGGCACATCGAAGCCTACCCCCTCAGGGGGTTGCTGAAGTCACCCATCCCCCTGACTGATAAAGTGGAAAGCGGCTTGGTCAATAACCATGCAACACAAAAGTGATAAAGCGTGGAAAATGAAGAGATGGTCTTGAACCACAATATGACAAGTTTTTGAAAATATCAGGTAATATATAGCATACATTTAATGAATTACGTACTGCCTGGCTAGCATTAATTTATAAAGAATATTTTCACAGAGATACATACTTATATTTGCATACAATATAATCCTTAAAGAACAATAAACAAACATTATGTTATGAAAGTTATTCAAATCAATATGAATAAAATAATCTGAATGACGTTTGTGTTATACAATGCGTTTCAGAAAAAAGGTAATCCATCTCTAAAGGGGTGATATTCGAAGCATATTTAGTTTTGTGACATTATTGTGCATTTGTGATAACAAAAACTGCTTGCGATGTTCGATTGTCATGTCTTATTGCATGAAATGTCCATAAATTAAGCTCGCGATTCGCGCTTGCAGTATCTCGCAAGAAATGCCCTTTTAACAGTATATTGAGCGCCATAATTTAAAAAAAAGCGAGTTTCACAAGTTCAGATTATAATCAATTAGAAATCATTTAAAATTTGCTTTGCGCAACTTATTTACTACATAACACACAATTACTTCACCCAGATGGTAATCTTATGGCAAAAATATTCGTTTGCACCAAAATGCAGATTTTGACATATAAGTGCCCTTTTGTGCTTTGCCCCCCCCCCCCCCCTTCAACGAAAATACTTTCCGCCGCTCCTGTCTGATCGCGTTATGATTCAAATATTTTGATGTGGCAAAATTGGCGGATAGAACAATAGTTCTAAAAGAATGCGAGCGAGCGAGATGAGATTTGGGGAAACATATTTTGATACAATGATGTTATATGACTTGATAGTCATAATCATTCTATACTTTTTTGTTACTTAAGATTTATATTTATATTTTATTTCTGACAATTGTAAGCGCTGTGATACTTTTTGTGTATAGCGCATATAAATAACCGTTATTATTGTTATTATTATAAAAGTTAACAATATTCACTCTTCCCCTTTCTATTTTCATCTTTATCTCTTGTTTGTTCTTGCTGAAACTTTTTATTTTACTGGAGACGCACCCAAGCACCTGACACCCTCTCCCACAATTTGTATGCGTGAGACATCTCGATAAACCATACAGTGTAAATTAGAATGTCATTTATGGTCATGCTACCTTAAAAACATTATATTCAGTTATGATCCAGGAAATACTTAATCATGTTAGTTGCCTCAATTAATAAGCTGCATAATAATATATGTAGTAAATAATTTAGAGAAAAAGTGTATACTCTTACGTTGATATTTTAATGAAGGTACAAACTCTTTGCAATAAGATTTTCCCCCAAAAAATGTCATATTATAAAGAGATATGATTTTGCACCTTTGTGGTATTCGACAGTACATGCTTTTCCCAATAAGCATTTATTCTTCTCATCTGCTATGATTGTGAAACAATTGCAGTTGGCATTGCCAAGGCACTCCAAACTGCATTCGGACATGTTCAATACATATAGTGTCAGGATGGCATCCGTAAGTGCTCTGTCATCGGTTCCAAATAAGTTGCCATACATGATTGATGTATTGCGAACTAACACTAGAAAAAACACAGAAAAAACAAGAAATCAATATTACTGGGCAATTACATTAAATGTGTACGTCAGATCCCCTACATGTGGGAACTTCATGAATTTTTCTGTCTCTGTTTTTTTGTTCTTTGACAGTCTGTAATGTTATCAAAGGACCATGAGTTGGTCAGTTTATGAAGTGAGGAAAAACTTGAAGTGAGGCAAAACTTGAGAAAAATCAGGTTGGACATATAAAAAAGGTTGATCATTTTATGGAATTGCTCTACTGCGACATGATTACACTAGCAACATTCTTAATTTGTAATTAACGTAAGGGGTGTTTATTGTTTGCATAGAAAATCTACATTAAAAGACATAATCAGATAATCAAATACATTTGTGTCGCCGAAATGAAGAAATATATATATATATAAACTTGGGAAAAATCAGAATTGAATTGCCCATTCTCAAAATTAGCCTTCTCGAAATTGTGTTGCGTTGATCTTGGGACGCTCGGTAAACTCTTAATATCAAAGGAACAAGTCACGCCCACGAAACCGAATCGAAACCAACAAGTATGCAAGTGGAAATTGCATATACATGTAAGATCTTCTCGGTCTGGTGGCGGTTTCGCCGATGAGGCTAGAACATAACGACAGAATACCCTGTTTGACTGATCCGAAACTTACCGCTCTGTATAAAATGTAAAGTTTTAGTTGGAGTTATCGTCTCAGTTATAATCGTTGCTTCTGATGGTGTTGCTGTTGCTGTTTTGGTTGCTGTACTAGTTGTTGAAGAGAAAGTCCTCGTTGTGTGTGTAGTGGATTCCGAATTTGCCTCACCTACCTCCTGTGCTGCGATTGTATCACAATAATGAAAATAATCAAATGTTCGATAAAAGATCTCACTTCATTCTTTAAACCTCCACCGTGCCCCGCTCTCAACTAATTAATATTGACATTAGGCATATGTACAGTATATTACATCAATAAGGTGTAAAAACTTTGAAAAGTAGACAAATGCTGGCGAACCAAATCATGACAATTATCCGTTGAAAATAAACCTAAAAATTGGGGCAACAAACTTGCCAGAGTTTTTTTCTTTTTACAACAGGCCAAAGGTAATCTATAATCGAGCAAATTTGAACAAATCATACGCCATAGGTATCGACATTTGTAGTTATGTGTTCGGAAAGCCCTACACTGATCGCATATGGTATGCAGACCAATTCACCATTACCATTTTATTCTAACCGTTGTAGTGCATTGCAATACTCACTCTCTTCCTTTTCACAAATGAAATGATGTTCACTGTGACAGTCATCGCCGAGCCAGTGGAAAAGAGGAACCGATTCCATACGGTAACAAACCCCATCACCCGCCAAGGAGGGCGACTTGGAGCCGACGTTATGATACGGTGGTTCAGCAGAACCGTCATCTGCTGATCCCGATCGGGTGAGACCTATCCAGTACTCATTGGACATGTTGTACCCTTCGTGGCTGAGGAGTTCAACGACGCCCTCTTGCTCGGTTTGGGATCCAAGGAACACAAGATGCATCCCGATGTCTTCGCAGTTTGACTTAGCCTTTGAGAATGTGGATGCACTAGGAGAGACATGATAGCAAGACCCGTTGGCTTCGTGGAAGCTCAAACCATCAGTCGTCTTGAATGCATCACAAGCTGCAGAAACATATTGATGGAGAGGAGAAAGTACATACCTCATGTGTTTTCTGTCAATATGTATGTATACCAATATATTGTTTACCGACACTATTTATCAAAATATTAAATGATTATGATCTATTGTAATAATAATCTGAGAAAGGGAAGGTTTTGACATAATATCGTCAGTCAACCTATTGCAAATTCACTGCGCAAAGTGTAAACCTTTGTCACAAACTATTGCTAGAGCTTGGAATTCAATAACTTCAATTACCTATTCTCAGATTTTGATGATTTTTGTCAGTGTTTTGTTTGATGAATTTTTCTTTACCATTTTTTTAAGTATAATTATTTTCAATTTGCAGTATCCCTTTAATAATTAAAGTAATTGAGGTTGTATGAGGACAAGCCACAATCAAAATAATAGTCCTATCCATGTCAATTTTAACAACTTAAGATGGGAAAGCCAGTGTACGCATTACAAGCAGGAAATGTGCAAGAGCAAATCAGTACCTCCATGATTATGGTAGCCCCGTAATATGATCCCCCCCCCTCCAACTTCTTATTTCGATAAGTAAACGACACACCTACCACATGTTCCCCGCAGTTGCTGTTATTTCTCCTATAGCTTTGGGCCAATGCCTTTCAAATTGTGTCCTACCCTTTCTAGACACTTTCAAGACCCCATAATTTTAACACTTCTTTCCTACTGCCTTGCGACCCTTTACGAACGCTACGATTGGCATTTCGTAACTAATGGATAACATTTTCAAACCGTAAACAAAATTACGAGCAATACGATTGCTACAAACTGATCTGACACGATCACTGCGATAACTCTACGATCAAGACCACTGTGTCAATCGTGGCACAAAATTCGTGACAGTGTGAACTGAATGCACACATGAATTCAGTTTAAGAAACCCTCACTCACCTTCTTCCGCTTCACAAATATAATGGTTTGCGTCATTACAATCGTCATCGTACCACTCTGAGCTGTATGGAAGAAACATCCTAAAGCATCTCGCATCTTGGTTGAAAGCACCAAGCTTAACCAAACCAAATTTGTCGTAAGTCAGGGGGGTCCCATCGAGCCAGGTCACGGCAGTTAGCCCTATCCAGTAATCTTTTTCAGGGTATCCACTGTGTTGGATCTTCCCGACCAAGAAATCTTGTTCCTCTTGTGATCCTATTTCTACCATGTGCATTCCGAGGTCGTCGCACGATGATTTCGAGGAGTAGAAGTTGGATGTGTTCCGGGAGAAGCTATAGCAGGAACCTCTGAATTCAAAAAGATCTGCCTCACAAGCTGGAAGATAATCATGTGTAGTGAAACCGTAAAAATATCCATCTTATTATGATTTTTTTTGTGCATGGTCACCCTCCCCCTCCCCCCCCCCCCCCCACTTTCAAAAGCGTTCCGTGATATAATTCCTGTAATATAATTTATCGAAAATGACATACTCTTGAAAGAAAAATTTAACTGATTTTATTTGTTCGGGGATATATCGTTAGATACATCAATCAATACACTCTTCTACAAGACATATTTTTTGTCACCATGTTCCATTTAAGAAATCCATATTAGATGATGATTATATGGGAGAACAGTTTGCATATAACGTCACAGATTACAAAAATACACATTCATATCGTTCTTATTCTTTGGTGGATTATTTATGATCAAAATTTCACCAATATTTCTTTTTTAATTTTACTAAAACCAACTTATCGTCAGGGTGATTTCCCCCTTTAAAATTTCTGCATATTTCTTCGTGTAATTTTTTAAAATTCAGTATCTCATTCCAATTTGGTTTATGAAATATCTTTTCAAATCTTGAAACAGAGGGTCGTGGGTTCGAAGCCAAATCATGGGAGGAATTATTGATTCTCAATGTGCTGAACCCAACCTACATGACCTAGTTGAGTCAAATGGGTACCTGGCAAGAACTTCTTCCTTATTTATAAGTTAAATTCTTCAGCTACATCAGTCTAAAACTTGGGTGAAGGGATCCGAGAGGCTGCATTTGAATAAATGTGACCTGCCACCCAACAATAATTGGCCAAAAATATGTATTGCATTTTTTATTTGTTATTTAGCGGGGAAAATGCACATCAGAAACTGTTGCTTTTCTCTTTATGTAGGGCCTCAATTGTAAAAAAAATCATCAATAATAACCTACTGAAATAATTTATTTGAATGAATTGCAGAAGATATCCAGTTAGAGCTTAAAGAAAGATACAACAAGGTTTGAAGTTCGGGTTCACTCGAGTATGATATGTGCTTACTGGGCACTATCACTGAACCTTATAGCCGCCCACAAAAAATGTTGGAGAAATCTCATAAAAATTGTTTTTATTCAACTTTTCAACAACGAATTCTAACAGAATGAAGAAAAAGTACCATTTTAGACGGATTAATTTTTAATTATTTCTTTTCATTTGTTCTTTGTTGAGACCAAATTATTATTTTAAATTTATTTGGGAATGGCTAGGTACAAATATAAAATAATGAAGATAATGACACAATTAGAACCACCACTTTGGAATATACTTACCAGAAACAATATATAAATTTGTTAGGATCCACAATGCTACAAAAGCAACATAACCTGGAATTTTCATCTGCATTTAAACAAAGGGAAAACAGTTGAATGAGCACAAATTAGTATATTAACATTTGAAACAACCTTGTCCATGATGTTAATCAAGAAAAATCAAAATAATTTATTATGTGTCCAATGAAGATTTGGGTCAGAATTTGCACTCATTTTAGGCACTTTTGTATTAGATTTCTGGGATATAAACAAAGAGGGCTCATGTAATTAACAGTATCGCATGTTTAACTCAACTCGGCCAAGCGATGGACTTGAATCGTACATTCATGGAACAACGGTGGTATTTTATGAATAGTGCTGAAATGCGCCATCCTCCATATGATCTGTACGCTATGTTAAATTGAGCATGTATTTTTTTATTTTTAAATGGAAATAAATACAAACAATATAAACAAACAATTCATAAACTCAAATTTTATGACTATAACAAATCAGGCAATGATCATTGTGACTTTGTCTCAGTAGCAATCTTAGCGTTCACTTTCAAATTAATACTAGTGAGATATGTTTTCCCTTGGAAGATTCGATACAACATTCTGTGCAACTTAATATCATTTATATCTTAAACTCATCTTGCGTAAGGTATTTCCAATTCAAAGTTCACTCCAATTTTAATGAAACGCATCGTATGTAAGATAAAGACTACTTAATAAATAGAAATTGCAAAGGATGATAAGTCATTACATTTTATATTTGGTGATTTTACTTCCACTGATACTAAGAAGCCATTGCAATTTTACATAAGCACTCATATGTCTGAACTCTCTCTCACACATACACTTTCTCTCTCTCTCTATCCCCCTCTCTCTCTCTCTCTGTATTTTCTTTTTGTTTTGAATACTCTTTTTATTCTAATTTCATGAACAAATAGTTACATAACATTTCAATTTAACATTTCAAATCACATATAATACTTTACATATACATTTCATATTTTCACCTTTTTTCACTAACTTATTATAATCATGAATCATATATATCTCAAAAGAAAACAATGAAATCAGCTATTATGTATACACACACACACATATATATATATATATATATATATATATATACATATATACATAGATATCTCCTCTGCATGGTTAAACAACTTATTTCACTAGTGATGCAATATTGCAGTTTCGCACATATTATTGTTATTTTATTTCGACACATAATGTATGAATATTAGTACTGTAAAGCATATAGGCCTACAAATATTTTTTTGTGCATCTGTGCATGTATTTGGGAGTGAGGGTGTGCGATCGCGAGGGTGGTTGTGTCAGTGTGTGGGAATTGTATGTGTCAATGTGTGTGCTTGTTAGCTATGTGGCGCTAAATATTAACTTTACACGATAGAAATTAAATATACCCGTAACAGCTGGTCTTTTACAAAACTGTATTGCCCTGGTTTATTGGGAACGAGGGAGAGAATACATAAGCTCGTACTAGAAAAGATTTAACAAAAGTTTGGTGGTATACAAAATGACACATCTTAACCTACCTTTATACCTAGAAGTTGTGTAATAGCGGTGTTCATCATCTCCACAAAAAATTAAATCAGATCCGATGCATACAAAACAGAAACCCTGCGAAATTAAGAGATATGCATATACGTGGATAGCAGTGCATTATCGAAAGACTTTATGATAGCGATGAAATACAACTTCGCGGTGTTTCCATTGAAAGGCAGCGAAGCTGAAAATAGGGTCATTGGTACTGAATATCGAGAATTGTATTTTTTGTTGAATAACAAAATGATAATAGTAATCCGATTCATCATGCGCTCAATCTAAACAGTAGAATGATGAAGTTTAAAAAGGAGTAAGCAATCAAATATTTTAGTAGACTTGCTACATGTAAATCGGGTTTCGATGTCTTGAGGAAGGCTATCCAACAAACTGGGCATGGTGGAGTATGAATCTTTCCTCTCAACTATGTTTTTAACTTTGAGAATTACAGGGGAACCAGATGTTGATCAGCGTAAAGACAGACCTTTTTAGGAATGTAATAATATGTGACCTGCCACCCCAAAACCAACAATAAATCGACCAATTGAATATTGAGATTTGTATTGAGCTTGAAGATTCATTTCCTAAGCTTCAAAATGATATATAATATCTTAAAATTGACCAACAATAACCATGACAAGGACTTGATTGAATGCAGAAGAAAATTAGCAAGAATTAAAAAAAATAAGGAGAAAACAAGGTTTGAAGTTTGATGTTGACTCAAGCATGAAAATGCATACTGTGTAATCTTAGTGAAACTTCCAAGCAGTCCGAGAAAGTAGTATCCAAGAAACTCATGTATCCTTTTTTTATTCGACTTCTTGACTTCAAATTTTCACAGTATGAAGAAGAAGAATTTTTCTTTCAGATAAAAATATTTTTTATTTTTGGTTTTTGGAGACTAAATTACTATTTTGGCTATTTACAGAGAACCATACCTGGCGACTTATCGGTGGTTTTGGGGTGGTAAGTCACATATATTCTTTTAGTTGTACTGGCCGACAGCCTATCCTTTAAATGCAATGAAAAGCAAGCAATGAACATTGCCCTGAGAAGCGGGGGTCCTGAGGGCGCTGAAGCACCCTCAAGATTTGTCTGGTGTACCGTATGTTATACACCATAGGTACCACCCCATGAAAATCAGGTCGGTATGTAAATATGAAGAAATTTGACCCAGTACCCCTTCTTTGTGTATCGATAACCTTTTCTCTGACCAAAACCACCGTACCAGCACCCCCTCTTTAAAATTCGTTCCCAGGCGAGTTTAAAGTAGGAACAATATGGAAGCGCTTATACTCGATATTTGTAAATAATAAGCTATGGTTCTCTGACCATGTCCATTCACAAAAGATATCACTAATAATTATGAGGTTTCACCGAAGTTTCCACTCCGATTTGCCAAAAAAAACTATATTGTTTGGAATTCTATCGGAATATCTTAAACTTATACATTCGTTGGTTTAAAGGGGAAGTTCACCCTTTCAAAAAAGTTTGTTGTAAAAATAGCCATGATAGCAGGAAAATAATTTGACGAAAATGATGAAGGTTTGAGGAAAATACATCAAAGATTAAGAAAGTTATTAGAATATTAGGTTTTCTATTTGTGACGTCATGTACGGGCAGCTGCATAAAATGCATAAATTCCAATTTTTTAATCTTTCATGATGACTAAATATTTCTTCTTTCAGGAGCGGTTGTGAAATAATTTTCTGTTGATATACTAAAGGTACAATAAAATCCATTAATTTTTTTTCGAGAAAATGACATTTAATTGATGTTTTAAATTCACGATACATGTAAAGCTGCTCACGTGTGGCAAATCCAAAAAAATATTAACTTTTCAAATCTTTGATGGATTTTCCTCAAACCTTTACCAATTGTTATTTTTTCTGTTATTTTTACAATAAACGTTTCGTATGAGAGGTAGAAGTAAGGCACCATTTACATTTGGTCTAAGTTCTTCATGGGATGATCACCTTCTAATCATATGATCTCATCAGGGTGGCGTACGACGATCGTACGATTTTTGTACGGTTCCTATATAATGGTATGGTCTAATAATTGGTTTAGCGCGGAGTTACTTTTTTTTCGAAATCGTAGAATCGTGGGCCTGAAATCGTATGATCAACGCAGTGTCATATTTCGATCAGTGCATAGGTGTCGTACAATGTCCGGGGGGTAAAGAAAAGCATCATATGACCACGGAATAGCGAAATGAAATCCTACGATCAGCAAAAGGTTGTAGTAAGATCAGCACAGGGACATCTATGTACGATCTACGTTTTGTCTGTGTATGGCTTTTCATTTCCCACATAAAAATACACAAAAAGTCGCAGGATACCTTGTAAATAATGTAAACGTTAACAATTTTAGCCCGTAGCCACCTGCGATGATACATCGAAATCGTAGACGAGTTCATCGTAAGAGAGACGTAACAAATGTGGAATGCATACAGTATCAAATTGATATACTGTATATGCATCCTTCACATTTGTTACGTCTCTCTTACGATGGACTCGTCTACGATTTCGATGTGTCATCGCAGGTGGCTACAAGCTAAAATTAATAACGTTTACATAATGGGCCATTGGCCCGCTTAATTAAGATTGCCCTTCGGATGAAACCGAAGGTATTCCAGGATGAATAAAGTATTGATTAAGTTATTAACTAAAGATTAAGCGTTGTATGTAATTTTCAGCGGCCTCGTTAGCGCAGTAGACAGCGCGTCAGTCTCATAATCTGAAGGTCGTGAGTTCGATCCTCACACGGGGCAGGCTGCTTCCTTTTTTTAGAAAATGGAGTTCGTTTCAACAAAGCCAACTAGTGTTACAATTTATTGCAGTGTTATTGTATTATTATACAGCGCTTGGTCGCTTCTGGCAAAATGTATGTTTTAGTTATCAATCATTGTTTGCAATGACGTCAAACCTGCTTACGGTTTTACGGTATATGACCCTTTATGGGAACGATTTGCATATCATGTCTTTTACCTCTAATAAAGGACAAGTGACTTTTACCTCTGAACCCCGTTTTTAGTGTTCTTGTTTTTTTTACTTTGTTACCCCTGATTACTTTATTACTTTACCCATTGAGGGATTAATTATATGCATTCAGACAGCGGCGTACCTAGGATTTTCCAAAAGGGGGGCAAAATTTTTTATGATAGTTCGTCTGCGAAAAAATTTCACAAGCAAAAAAAATATATATATATTAATTTTGCTTCTCAAAAGGGGGGGGGGGAGCACGTTCCCTGGATCAGTTGTGGTCATGAGTTGTATGACATATGACATGTAAAAGATCATCATGATTATTACACTTGACGCCATTTAAATCGAAATTTTACCCTGACAACAAGCATATTGTAAAAATAACAATATATTGATGAGCATTTGAGGAGAATCCATTCAAGAATAGAAGAGTTATTACAATTTTGTTTTATATGTGACGTCATATTCGAGCACCTTTCCATGTATCGTGAATTTTAAAAATCAAAGAATTTTTTTTTTAATGTAAATTTTTTTTTATTGAACCTTCAGTATATCAAGAGACAAATCATTTCACATCCGTTCTTGAAACATTCTATTCATCATAAACCATTTAATATTAATATTCATGCAATTTATATCACAAAACATATGACATCTGCTCGTATGTGACGCCACATATCAAAAACTTTATAAAGATCTAAAGCTTTCTTTATCTTTCATGCATTTTTATGAAACCATCAAACGTATTTTTTATTTTTTTACTGGTATTTTTACAGCAAAATTTTCGTCAGGGAGAAATTACTCACTTTAAACTTCATACCCAAGAAATAGAAAAACTGCATTAGAATATGCAAAATGTGGTTTTCAAAAATCGATTGAAAATTAGATACGGGGTAACAGAACTGAATTCCTTAACTCTAAGTAATACTAAATAAACCATGGTAAGTGAGGTTGATGCAAATTGTCTAGTGGCACTGGCTACTGCCATGACTAGTATTGTTTACCCAGAATATCCGGGATGGATTCAGGATTTACCCACAACAACAAAAATAAAAGATGGGCGTTACCCCCCCCCCCCCCCTTACCCAACCCTTGATTCCACACATGTTGGATACTTGGTTACTTCTAAACACACCTCTCTTGTCCTGCAAACTTTGTACGTGCTAAACGAAAACTCCCTATTAACAATTCGATGATTGGGAAGCTATCTGTCACATCCTGTTGGAATGACGAGCGCCCTCTTATATATATATATATATATATATATAAAAGAAGAGGGCCCTTTGCATAACGTGTATTACAGCGCGTCATGTTCTATGTACACTTGTAAATAATTCAGCATCAACGCAAGACGTAGCTTCCATGTATCTCTTTATTACAAGCTTTCGGCCAATGGGGCCTTCATCAGGCCTATAATGCATTGAAACAAACAGAACAAACCATACAAATAAGGTCGAAATAACAAAGTAAATGTGTAACAAAGGGTACAGAACAGAAGGGTTACACTAAGATAACTAAAATAACAGAAATTAACAACAGAGGGGGTTGAGTACAGAACAGAAGGATTATAGTAAGATAACAAAAAAATAACAACAGAGGGGGTAATGACTTGAACGAGATGGTGGAATACAATAGAAACGATTGGGAAACTTAAGTGTGTGAAAGGACAAGGTATTTACCGGCATTGAAATTAACTTGGGATTCTGTTCATCAGGAGGAGTAGTGAGTCTTGTGTAGGTAATACTGTGAAAAAATGAGGATAATGTTTCAAGTAAAATGATAACTCGTTTCAATATTGTATCTTGTATTTGGGTACATAACTATATTGATCCGTTTACATAGTATTCAAGTAACTGGTGATACAAGTTGTAGTTTGAGACATAAAAGGGTACATTGTCATGCGCGGGGAAATACAGTATATACGTGTAATTTATATTGATGTTTGAGCGGTAAGCAACATAATAAACAAAATAACAGATTAAACATACAGCCATCAGGAGCAAAATAAACATACAGCCATGAGGAGCAAAGAAATTGTAATAATCAATCAAATAATCAGATATAATCAAGTGATCAAGATACTAAAAGCATACCAAACTGTATAGGGGTAAAGAGATGTGGCTATTAAACTATATGAAGTGGCCTGTTGGGGCGGGTGAGACTGTAAATTAAACAATGAAATAGGTCGAAAAGGTATGTAACGGGTTTAATAATTACCAAACATTATTATGCATATATATATGAATATGTATATATTACACAAGATCAGATAAATTCAAATACAAAAGTAGTTACCTATAATTCCAGTGTCAGTGAGAGTGTGTCGACTGGGTGTGCAGGTATGAGGTAAAGTGAGGTGAAGTGAATGCGTGTAAGTATGTGCGTGTGTGTGCGTGTGTGGGGCATGCAATGGGTCATTGGTTCTAATTATCAACATTGATTCCGTTTGGGGTGAGGGTGCGTAGAGTGGTGATCCAGTATGATTCTCGGTGTAAGATGATTGAGCGGTATTTATTGTTAATCTGTTCTATTGCCATGATTGAAACATCGTTTATAGAATGATCAGGGAGGTTAAAGTGGAGGACATAGGGGATGATTTTATTGTTGTGATTGGTGGTGCGGTTGTAGTTGCGGATTTCTGATCTGGTGTTACTGAATCTGGTGTAGAGTGTGTTTTCTGTTTTACCAACGTATTGTTTATGACATTTTTTGCATGTGATGAGGTATATGATCCATTCAGATTTGCAATTGAGTTGTGAATTGATAGGGTATGTTTGGCCGGTGATCGTGCTGGTATATGTTTGATTTTCTGTTGTGTAATTGTGTAACATGCATCTTTTTGATTGGCAGTTGCGGAAGCCGTTGATGCTGTTATTGTTGTCGTTGTCTTTGTGTCTGTTGTGTTTTGGTGTGGGCTGATGGCCTGATGAAGGCCCCATTGGCCGAAAGCTTGTAATAAAGAGATACATGGAAGCTACGTCTTGTGTTGATGCTGAATTATTTACAAGTATATATATATATATATATATATATATATATATATATATGTATAATGAGATGAGGCGAGGCCAACTCCAAATAATGGTGTCCTGCGTCATCTGTTGAGTTGGCCTCGCCTCATCTCATTATGTTTAATATTCACAACTCAACAGCGATTGGTAGAAGTAAACTTATCATCGCACTATATATATATGTATATCTATATTGAGCATGACAACATTACTTGATATTGTCCCGGTCATATCCCAAATTTACATGTTTTTTAAATGAGATGTGGAAGGGGAGAATCTATAAATAGGCCTAATGATCAAACTGATCATCATTATCTCTTATATTCATAAGACATGTAGTCATTTTTTTTTTGGTGGGGGTCCTCCTTTTTTTTATTACTTGAATACCATAGGGGCTAGTCTCACTCTGCTACTCAAATAAAAAAAACTTGTTCAGACTCTACCGTAGTTTGAAAGTTATGATAATAATAATGGTATATTTACCGAGGGTAGCCACTTCAGTTCCGAAAACTGTTCTCCCAGCGGGCCCTGCTAATATTATTACCCGGCTAAGCTAGGCTACGATTCAGGTGCACACAGCTTTTTGAGGAATTATTTCCTACCGGTAGTTATTGCAAGACTTGGCCATTAGTGGAAGAGCCGTGGTGTAGTGGTTCTGACTCTCGCCTTGTAAACAGAGGGTCGTGTGTTCGAATCCCACCGCGGTCTAGCGTCCTTTGGCAAGGCGTTAATCCACACTTTGCCACTCTCGACCCAGGTGCTAAATGGGTACCCGGTAGGATGCGAAAGATATTGTATGTTTGATTTTGCCAGCGCCATAATGAGGCTGCGATGAATGCAAGGAATGCTCCCCAGGGAGTGGATATTGTGCACTTTTCGTGCGGGATTGAAATGAATCCAATGACCGGGGTAATAATATGCTGTAACGCGCTTTGAGCCATTCAGGGAAAAGCGCTTTATAAAAATTGGGTATTATTATTATTATTATTATTATTAATCACCAAAGTGGGTACGTGTGTTATTTAAAGCGGTGATTTACATTAAAGAAAGTTGAATTGAATCCACCAACCAGCCTTATTTTAGAAATAATAATAATACATGAGATTTGTATGGCGCACTTTCCATCTTGATTAGATGCTCAAGGCGCTTCAGAGCAGAACAACAAAAACTATTTACAATACATGTCTGAACGATATGTCAATGTCTATCAAAAAGCACTATTATACAGGTATATTTTCAGGTTGCCCTTGAAGGTGGTCACTGAAGTCTGGGTATCATATATCGCATTATTTTGACCTTTAAGGGGAAATAAATCATACCAATCAATCAACCAATCATTCCGGACATGCATGAACTTCTCTCTCACGCACACACCAGCACAAATGCACAACTTGAGCTTAATTGGCAGGACGAGAACTTTAAAAAGCAATGAAACCGTGTTGAATGAGATGGGAAAATCGGATTGACATGGTTATTTGGACCAGGTCGTCCCCGATTGATGGGTAAAATGCAGAAATGTGTCCCCAGAGGTAGGTCATTGCAAACTTTCTCTCGCAACACATAGTCCAATTTTCTAATGCATGCAAGGGAAGTTATGTGAAAATCCAATTGGTCCCTATACACACTTCCCAAAATTCCAATTATGTAACATATTTGTTTCCTATATGATTTTGTAATTACGGTATCAAAATATTATCTTTATTTACTGTCCATTTCTTTCCATTTACAGAAATCGCATAGTATCACGGTATGCATGGATTCTTATAATAGTAGTTGTCAGGGCATCATATTGGTTTTGAACAAGGTCAATCAAGATTTGATGGAAAAACTTAAAACGTGTTAAAGATTTACAAAGTAATTCACTACGTTTTTGTGACGTCTCAGGTAGATACCTATTTTGTATTGTTGTGTTTATATCAAACATTGTCATTTTAGTCTTGGCTTCCAAAGATTGAGCGTGAATGGCATAATGCGTATCAATATTGAATACACAATCAAATCATTATCTGAGAAAAATTACAATAATATTTACGAAAAAGAAGGAATTTTGTTTTTGTCATTTTGAGCAAAATTCAACAAGCCTACATGTACATGCACCCGGCCTCTTTTTCCGTTCGATTCTTCATTCATTCTGATTTCGTTGACATTATGAATAATGACAGGAATATGCATGTGATTGTAACCTTAAAAAAAATACTGAACCAACGTTTCATTTCAGTGAAACAAAACCGAAATCATCTACCACACTAATAGGATATACTGGGGTATTTCTAATGTTTGCATTTACTAAGGTAAGATAAACAACGCCACTAATATAACAAATGAATGCTGACTTTGAAACCAATAACTCACAAGCTCATGGAAGGAAAATGTGGCATATTAAATAAACACGGAATTAATTTTTTATCATGATATCAGTTCCCAGTTTTCCTTTTCAGCAATTTGTGTGTGGGGGTGTGTTTGTGTGTGCGCGCGATTTTATCAATGAGAATATTATAATACCTATTCTTTATGGGGAACTGGGGTCATTTTTGTATATGTATAATAACCATAAATGAAACTCATTAATGGGACATAGATATTATTAATCCATAAATTCATATCATGAAGTTAACATGTTTCAAAATATGGTTCACTTGAATGATAACCAATGATTCACCGCAGGAATGTATTTGTATATTCCCTTTTCTGCCACAATCCATTTTTTTTTATTTGTAAACCTTCACGCGCCAACGATTTTGACAGTTTTGACTGCAATGGAGCGATCATCCATGTCCCTCAACAACATCAAATTGATACAATGAAAATTATATTACTGACCCCTCAGCCAGAACTCAGTAGTTACTTTATTTAACTATCCACATACTAGTTCGTGTGTTAATATTGTCCAGATAATGAAAATAAGTTAAGCAGTGGCGTCCTTGCATGTGCAAAAAACCCAAATGGTCCAGTGGAATTGCATTGGTCTCTGACCCATCGTTTTGCAGTCACATGTTGTAGGCCCCTAGTGTAATTAAACAGTTTCGCACATCCATGACCTGCCTCGCCCCCCCCCCCCCCCCCTTTCCTTGAAAAAAGAAATCACTGTAGGAAAGTTACTTTTTTAATGGCCAAAGTAATAGTCTGGTCTTTGAAAAAAGTAAAAATTTGAAAATTTTCTTTATCTAAAAGAGTGATCCTTCTTATTCAAACTTAATATTTGTATAGTTGTAAAGCTAAATAGAAGTTGAGAAAATGGTTGTTTTTATGGACTTCCGAAAGTCCCTTCGCGATCGCACAGACAGTCTTCACAATACACATTTTTTTAATGAACTAACAAATTTAATAGTTTCCCGCAATTAGTGACCATCTAGAATAAAATTATTGGAAATGGTTTTTCAACTAATTTGAGTAGGAATGGGTGACAACATTTACCAATAAAAGTTAGGAGGAATACGGGCTGGGAATTTTTTTTTTTTCAAGGTTAAAGGTCAATGACCTTTTAAAATGTACTATAGAATGGTATCTCCCAGATAAAATATTACAGGTTGGTGATCTTGGTGTCAAAATGACCAGATTCTTACAAGAAGATCAAATATATTAAAATCAATTACCTAGAATGCACTTTCACCCATAAAATTCAATGTCAAAGGTCAATGACCTTTTTTACACTATATACTGTATAATGGTATTTCCCAGATGAAATATTACAGGTTGGTGATTTTGGTGTCAAACTGCACAGATTCTTGCAAGAAGAGAAAATATAATAAAATTAAATACATAGAATGCATTTTCACCAATAAGATTCAAGGTCAAAGGTCAATTACCTTTTTGCACTACATATATACTGTATAATGGTATTTCCCAGATGAAATAGTACAAGTTGATGATCTTGGTGTCAAAATGCACAGATTGTTACAAGAACATAAAAAGGCACAAAATAGTCATAGTGAATGATCGAAAACCGTTAAAATCCAAACCCAAAGTTCAAAAGTTAATAAAGATATGTTTATATATACATGCAAAGGCCCCCCCCCTCAAAAAAAATAATAAAACAAAAATTGTCCTTTATGTTCGCATTCATTTGTGAATAACATAAAGAAAGATGGCTATTTGTAATGAAAACCTGAATGTTTGATAATTTCACACTGAAATTAAGATAAATGAAGATGAATGAAGGCCATGCAAAATGTATTTAGGGGTTCGATGTCAATTAACTATTTCAATTACGTCAGGAGAATTTAAGTAATAGGTTAATAATTTGATTGTGGCATGTAGGTATAGTGATTCTGATGTGAAAACTACTGGCTTGTATGGAAAATGAACACACGATTAAAAGTTGAATCCTTGATCAATTATGCTGTCAAAATACAGGTTCAAGTTCGAATTGATATCAAATAACTCTTCTTAATATTGCAATGCGTTGCCAAAAGTTTTTAAAAAATCATGTATACAATTGAAATGGTGAAGTTTACTAAAGTGCATTTAGATATGCATTACATAAATTTAAATCAAGGCACTCATTTTCTTTTCTCTGCAGCAAGAGGTCACTCACATCAAATGTTACAATAAATACTATAAACTACAATTTAATCTGATAATGTATAGGATAGGCCTAACTCTCATGTCACATCAAGCATTGTACGAGAGCATTTTCAAATAGCCAAAGATAATGATGAAGAATCAAAACAGGGCAATCGGCGATGCAGCCTCTGTCTTAGTAAATGACGTTAAGTGTCTAAACTTCAGCAAAGACGAATTCTCGTCCTTGAGAGAAATGAACTCTCATTACAAGCTGCCAGTATCTCGTAAGATGTTGCTGAGATACCTGATACCACATTAATCTGTTAGGAGAAATGCTGCAGGACAAACTATCATATCTGCTCTCCATCCTATATCATCGAAGATGCTATTTCTACTATTACGAGGTACAAGTTTGTACATGGATCATAGATTTACTTCAGAACAAATAAGGCATATGTGAAAGTAACAAGGATAAAACAGCCTACAAGTACACATAGTCGACCTAACTAACTAAACTCCTGCAGCACTACTTTCAGTTCTTGAGAATCAATTTATTGACACAAATCTCACAAGGTACTACTCCAGAAAACCGGTAATATCAGATTTAGATGTCCCTGTTATTGACTGGTACAATATATCCTTTTAGTTAGCAATAAGGAAATCCTGTACTGCTCTAACTAGCTGATGGTAGAGAACCATAGTTTGGCTGTTCTGGATTCTGCAAATCTCTCATGCATGTTTTATGATAACAGGAATTCTATGGGTGATTTCAGTGCTATATAGTTTATGTACTGCTGGTGCATAAAGTCCATAAAGCTTGGTTAGAGAGTTCTCTCTTTGTGACCAGATATTCCGGTCAATAACATATGCAGAAAGTTAATTGTCTTACCGCTACTTTCTCAAGTAAATCATTAGTGACCAATATGTCAAGTAGGGCATTACTCTGCTTGGGCATAAGCACTTGAAAGCCTTCTGACATTTTAAAGTATGGTTACTTTGTTCTGGCCCATTCCATGAAAGCATAACGTTCTGTCAAGGGTTATCAAATGAGGATCTACGTTATCACCGAAATGTTGCTCAGCTTGATTCTAAAGAACTGGAAGTGGTGCTGTAAGAGGATTGTCAGGTCGATGAATGTGTAGGCCTACTTGCAACAACCTGTTGTAGAACAAATTATGATCCATGTACAACTGATACATTTCGGGTGATCAAGGGCGGAGAGCAGATATGATGTTTTGTCCTGCAGCATTAGCTTCTGACAGCTCGTAATTAGAGGTGGTTTCTTTCAAGAAAGGAATTTCATCTTTGATAAAGTTGATATATTCAATGCCAGACACTTACTTCCATTTACTATGACAGAAGCTGCAACTGTAATGATGACCTTCTTTTTATTCTCACCATCATCCCTCTGCTGTTTGGAAATGCTCTCAGATGATGTTAGCTGTGAAATGAGAGTTGGGCCTACCCTATCCATTATCAGACGATTAAGCTGATAGTTTATGGTAGTTATCATAGCATTGGGGTGAGTGACATATTGCCAGAAAGAAAAAGACATGAATACCTTGATTTTATATTCATATGATGCATGAAATGCTGCTACTTAAGATACATGTATACACCCCATTTAGTTTTTTTACTGTTTTTTTTGCAACGCATCACAATGTAAAAAGAAGTTTTATTTGATCTGAATATCGCCATGTCTTTGTATTTTGACAGCATAATTGATCAAGGATTAAACTTTTAATTTTGTGCTCAAATTTCTACGCAGTTTCGTCATTTTTACTCCAGAATCACTATATATCCATGCTACAATCAAGTTATTAACATTTTTACTTGATTTCTACTGATGTCATTGATAGAGTTCATTGACCTCTGACCCCTAAATACATTCTCCATGACCTTCATTAACCTCCATGTTTTCATTACAAATAAGCCATCTTTCTTGGTCTTCCTGTAAGAATATGTGCATTTTGACACCAAGATCACCAACCCGCACCGTTTCACCTCAGAGATACCATTATACAGTATGGTATATACATGTAATGTATAAAAAGGTCATTGACCTTTGACCTTGAACTTTATGGGCGAATGTGCATTCTAGGTACTTAATTTTATTTTAGTTGATCTTCTTGTAAAAATCTGTGCATTTTGACACCAAGATCACCAACCTGCGCCATTTCATCTCAGAGATACCATTATACAGTATGGTATATAATGTAAAAGAAAGGTCATTGACGTTCGAACTTGAATTTTATGGGTGAATGTGCATTCTAGGTACTTAATTTCATTTTAGTTGATCTTCTTGTTAAAAGCTGTGCACGCTGGCACCAAGTTCACTGACCTAAAATATTTCATCTGGGAGATACCATTATACAGTACATTATAAAAAGGTTATTGAACTTTGACCTTGAAAAAAAAACACTTCCCCCACCCCATATTCTCCCTAACTTTTTTTTGGTTAACGTTGACACCCATATTACCTACTCAAATCAATTGGAAAACAATTTCCAATAATTTTATTCCAGATTGGCTAAAATAGGGTCTAATTTTGGGTTACTATAATTATTTTTTTTTCGGTGTTTGAATTTTTGTTGAGTGAAATGATTGGTGTACATGTATATAGATCTGTAAGGTCCGTAGTTGATGCGTGGAGCTATTACTTTTGGATTATGGGTGATGAAGAATGGGAAAAAGATAGTGAAAATGCAGCATACCTTTCTATTGCCAAGCCCACTTTTACACCTGCGCCTATAGCCCACTCTAAGTCACAACAAACAACTATATCAAAGAATTTAATGTTGTGGTCAGTTAATGCTGACGAATCATAATATCACACCGTGGTCCATGATCACGCTATTCGTTTTGTTTGTCAATTAGCGAACTTGTTTGTGTAATACATGTAACTACATGCACAGTCGTATAAAAAGCGGTCATTCAAAGGACAAGTCCACCCCAACAAAAAGTTTATTTAAATAAAAAGAGAAAAATACAACAAACAAAACACAGAAAATTTCATCAAAATCGGATGTAAAATAAGAAAGTTATGACATTTTAAAGTTTCGCTTAATTTCACAAAACAATTATATGCACATCCTGGTCAGTATGCAATTGAGGAGACCGATGACATCATCCACTCACTATTTATTTTGTATTTTATTATATGAAATATGAAATATTCTAATTTTCTCCTCATTGTCAAGTGAAACAACAATAATTCCTCCCTGAACATATGGAATTAGCATTGCTTAATACTATATGGTTCAGTCATGTTGGTCCATATTTTCAAATTTGTAAAAAATGAAATATTGTATAATTCAAACAATAAAAAAAAAATAGTGAGGGACATCATCGACTGTCTCATGTGCATGTCACAGAATTGTGCATATCACTGTTTTTTGAAAAATAAGCGAAACTTTAAAATGTCATAATTTTCTTATTTTACATCTGATTTTGATGAAATTTTTAGCGTTATGCTAGTTTGATTTTCCTCTATTTATTCAAATCAACATTTTCCTGTGGTGGACTTGACCTTTAAGAGGAAACGCTCTTATATTTTGTTTAATCAAGTGCTGGCATATCCTTACTTTTAGTGTACACTTTGTGTGCTTACACTATCGAGAAGCAATAATTCAAAGGAAAATTATGAAAGAACGATTGCAAAATTGCTCCAAAACAAGTACATGATAGTTTTAAAAAATTGCTGGAAAAGGAACACTAGTCCTTAAAAGCCTATGTCCAGCATGATGATCAATGAACAAATTATCTTGGATTAATCTTATAATTTGCAATAACGAAAGAAAGAAAGCTAGAGGGGAGACGGGTGAAGAGCTAAGTACAGGGGGAAAGACGATGAGTAAGGGAAGAAGAAAAAAGAGAAGAATAATTAGAAGAAGAAAAAGAAGAAGAGGAAGAAGACGAAGAAGAAGGGAAAAAGAAGAAGAAGGAGAAGATGAAGAAATACAAGAAGAAGAGGAGGAGGAAGAAGAAAAGCAGAAGCCGTACTAGTAGTAGTAGTAGTTGTAGTAGTAGTAGTAGTAGTAGTAGTAGAAGTAGTAGTAGTAGTACTAAAAGTAAAAGTAGTAGTAAAAATAGAAGAAGAAGAAGGAGATGAAAAATGAAAAAAGAGGACAAAACAAATAGGATAGGGGCAAAATGATTCAAATACGAACAAAACTGAGAAGAAATTAAAGAGAACAACAATTCGAGAAAGATAACCTTTAAGCTTGTTTATTGCTGTGACAGCAGCCTATTCACTGAATTTTGATTGTTTCCTTTTTTCAAACACAATAAAGTATTTATGGAATGCGGGGTAAATAAAATATCCGAAACAAACATTTTCCGCTCGATTGGGGATGTTTTATACGAAAACTTAAAAAATCAAATATTTACAATTAATCGTTTAGTTAATTCACTTTATAAAAATGCGTAAATACGGAAATATTCTACTGCCCCTCTTAAATTGGTAGAATCTACCACATTTTTAGTACAAACTTGGATTTACTTGGACATAATTACTCTAGGTACTACTGATTCGGTATTCCCTATTGAAAATGGAGTTGCTGAATTGGAGGATAGTTGTTTTCGTTTTAGGTTTCTTCAGACTTTCCGCGGCTTCTGGACCTGGTAAATTTATTATATTCTCCATCATATCGCGAGTAATAATTTTAGTTCAAGTAGTTTGATTTTTTTTCAAGGTAATTTGGTTCATGAACAGTACTTCTAAGCGTGCACTCTAAAATATTTTTTTTTTAATGACTAATCTGTTGGTAAGTATGTGTCCGACCGACAAAAATGGTTTTAAAAAATGAATACCACGGTCACATTTGCTCTACGGCGGCCGTACGGCGAGTCGAAAACAGCCGTTTTAACATTTTTGTACCAGCTACATGTAGGTGGTTTGAATTAAAATGAATAAAACGGCTGTTTTCGACTCGCCGTACGGCCGCCGTAGAGCAAATGTGACCAAGGTATTAGTAGTTAGAATGTACCATAATTTAAGTTGTTATTGACCATTTTCATCGGTCAGACACATATCCACCAAGAGACTAGTTAATTTGACTAATCCTTTTTAAGCGTCTATAGACTGACAGTACACCAAATATCTTGTATACGCAATATAATTAGCCCAACTGGAAACTAGGTAAAGAGGTTAATGAACTAGAAGTTTGTAGACGAAAAAGCACAATATGGGAATCGAGTGGGTTTAGACAAAGTGATAAATTTACACTGGCTTAATTGAAATTCAAGCTTTTGATATTTAGATCTAAGTTTAAATCATGAACCAATTAAATATTGTTCACTATAAACCTACAGACGACGAGGATTTTGTTGTTGTTGTTGTCTTTTGTAAACCATTGTAATCATGGAAAAATTGTATTCATTCAAATGTCATTATTGTATCCTTTGACCGATATAGTTTTAGCTTTCATTTATCTCCTTGTCTACCATTTATTTTTCCTCTAAAAACAACTTTTTACAAATTTGGTAAGATTCCACTTAACGGCAGAATACAGATATAGGGTACTTTACACAGTGGATGCCTTTATGTATTTATATACATGTACATATTCGGGGGGGGGGGATGGTTTAATATTATCGACTTAACATGCTTCATCAAGTGTTGCTAAAAAAAAAACAATAAAAAAATGCACGAAGGAAATTAAAATTTATGAACGTGTTAACCAATACCAGAAAAGGTCATGTAGTATCAATTAAGAATAACATGATTGGACAGTTGAATCCCATTGATAGTTTTAGTAAATCTTCCAAAAAGTGCATGTTTCTACCCAAATTCATGAAGGCTATATAACACTAAAAATACGATTTATTTATTGGATGAATTTTCTGATTTTGCATCAATTTTTTTTCGATCCGGTGCCCGATCAAAATAGCATATCTGGGTGTTTTGGGTTCGTCTTTTGAAACCACTTTTTATTTATGGAATGGACTGATAATTCAGGATATGATCTTTGATAATTATTAGCTTACTTACTAATATCCGATAACTGATTTTGTGAAGCAATTGCTCAAAGGCTATTTTAGATATAAAGTGAATCTTTAAAATACCGAGAGTGGGCTTAATATACCGCATTCAAAATTTCAAAAAAGGGGTCAAAACATCAAATTTAAATTCCAATGACTGAAAAACACATTAATTATTCTACTACTGTTAGATGATACTGGAGCATAATTCATTACTGACCCTTTACAAAAACGTAATAGATGGCATTTAAAATGAGAGGTTCGAGGGTCTAGGTGTCATGGATACAACATTAATTGTTCGTATTTTTTATACGTTCCTTTACTTTGCACCCAGTCCAGTGAAAAGGCTATATAAAGTAGAATATTTCTGCATGATTATCCATATGATTTTTGATAGAGAACATTCCCGACAGCAAGAACTTATAAAGCCATACATTACCATTTGGCAACAGCAACATATGTATTTACTTGTATACAGTAAATTTTTGTTTTATTTAATTTCATTTCATTTAAAATAAACATTTATTTTTCACATTTCCTTCATTTTTGTTAACAAGAATTCATATGAAATTAATTACCATATTGTTTATTCGCCACTGGATAACACAAATTAATTCCCCCACTTTTGCAGATTGGTCATGTGACTTTACAGTAGATGACTGTGGAATCATTCAGCTGCAGGGAAATTGGACAGTTGTTGTGTCAAATGGAAATGGTCAGTAGCTTATTCATATCAATATGTAGGTATACCAGTACCAGCACTGAATTAGATTTACAAAGATATATATAAGAAGTGGTGACATTGATGACTTTTAATAAAGTCAACATGTATACGTGTAAATATTATTTCTTCTGTTATATGTCGCTTGGAGGTGTTTGCAACATTTTTATATATACAGCTCATTCAAAGATTCTTGTCATATTTGTTTTCAATTGCACGGCGATCGTGCATTTTTTTTTTAATTGCATGCTTGAGCTCTCTCCCTCAGCGTGTACCACTGAGCATGTGTGTTTACGTACATGCGGGTGTGTGTGTTTTCTCTTTCCCCCCCCCCCCAAAAAAAAAAAAAAAAAAAAAAAAAAAAAAAAAATCACGACCAAGAAAAAAAAAATATTATTTCAAAAAAATATATATCACAAAATTTGATTTTTGTGATAAAGATGTCAAAATTTGTGCTTGCTTGCTCGCTAGCAAGTTTTTTTAAATAAATTTAAATAAATCTACATGTAGCACTCTCAATTTTTTTGGCTCAATCCGCCACTGGTTAATAGATGGAAGTTGCTACTACCATGTTTGGCGTTTAACAATTCAAGGGATAAGGGTGCCGTCGATCTGGCGCTGCACAGTAGCTACCGGTCGCACGATCAATTGGGCAAAAATAATTTTTTGGAGTATTTCTATTTCAGATTTCATTTTGAACAATGAAATATGAATTTTCAATTTTTCATATGTTTCATTATTAACATGATTAAGACGTTAAGACGGAATATTCGAAGTTAGGTTTTTTTTGTAATCATAACATGATGTGTATCTAACTAAACAATGAATGCGAGCTCTAAGAGCGAGTTGAAAAATATTAATATTCAGACCCGAAAAAGGAACATTTAAAAAGACCCTTTTTATGGATTCATAGAGATGATAGGTATCTCATAAATTAAATCGACATAATACGAGGAGTAAGTGCGGGCCTTTTTTTAATACTAAGATCTTAAGACTGAATATTGTAAGCACTTTTTGTAATCATTAACATCATGCATATGTTAACAATTAATGCGAGCGAGAAGCGCGAGCCGAAAATTATTGATATTCAGACCTGAATTTGATGCGTATCTAACTAAGCAATTAATGCTAGCACGAGGCGTGAACTGAAATTTTTGGAAGAGGAAAATTTTAAGGACTAGTAGGATTTCATAAAAAGGATACGTATGCCATCGGCGTAATGCGAGCGCGAATCACGATCTGATTTTTCCTTTAATATATTCTCACCTACAAAAGACCATTTCAATGATTGTTGAAATTGATACAGAGGATTTGTATATCCCTTATCAAATCAGTGCGTGATGAAAGTGTTTGACAATTAATCAATAATTTATTTCAGAACTGTTTGGAAGAATAAATGAAGAGTAACGTATCAAATACAAACCCGCAGCTAGAGATAAAAAATCATATTTGCGTATGAAAAATAAACATTGTAAGGACGGTTAGACTTCTTGAAGAGGAAAAGTATATCACTTGTCACGAATTTTCATCTCCGGGTAGAGATATGAAACATTCATATTCTAAATGTGTTGGAACTGCATTGAATTTACAATAGTAATGGCTTAGGACGGAGGTATTAACCACCTTCAGTGGTATTCCTCTTCTGTCTGCGTCTTTATTCCTTTGCCTTTTCTCTTCATTTTTGTTGTCCTTTTCATTTGGACCCCTTTTTGCCTTTTTTCGCGCCCCCCCCCCCTGAAAGTCGCACTCGAGGCACGTGCCCTCTTGCCCCCCCCCCCCGTAGATACGCAACTGTGTGTGAACCAGTCCCATACACAACAGATACGCAACACCTACGTCACACAATGATTACTATTTTGTGTGTGTTAAAGGTAAATACGAATCCAAATATCTGATTTACGTTCACAATGATTATTTGTTATAAAACCACGACCCGAATAAAGATCTTTGCAAGTCTATTGTGTTTGTTTACTAATTTATATTTTTTGAGGGTGCTGAAAAAAGAGCCTCGACAGTAACTTGTGATTGCAATATGATGCAAATGATTTTTTTTAAAGAGATCAGTCGGAAAAGCGTCTGCCTGTTTAACCAAACAATCAGTCTGAGTTCGAGTCCTCCCGGGCCGGGTGGATGATGAAGCCTGCATGCTGCGTGTTAACGTGCCCATACCCTGTTTCGTAGATGTAGGCTATTTTAGTATGTAACCACAGTGGAAAACACTCATCCCTCAGATAGGACGTTAAATAGAGGTCCCCTGTAGAAGAGAGTCGCCACCCCTGCGCGTGTAATTATTCGCAAAGGTGTAGTGCTCCAAAAGCACACCCCAAATCAGCCTGGTCACATGGATTTAATTAGCTTTCTTGTCTACCGGGCGCAGGCAAAAACTCAAAAAATAAAAATAATAAAATTATCAAAAAAAAGGTTTACCCAATATTGGGTAAAATGGAAACATGCATGTTGGTTGGGTAAAAATATATTTTTTTAAATTTGCAATGTTGCGTTGAAAAAAAAATACCCAGCAAACATGCATGTTCCCTTTCTTTTCAATATTGGGTAAAACTTTACTCAGTGTTTTTAGAGTGCAGTGATAATAATGATGATGATAATAATAATGATAATAATTATGACAATGATAATAATAACATCAACAATAGTAACAATGATAATGTTAATACCAATAATGGTAATAATAATCATAATAAGATCTGGGTGTCTGTGTTTGCGCGTGTTCCTGGTGGGTGCGTATTTGTTAGAGTGTGGGTCAGTGTGAGAAGGTACGTGAGGATGTGTGTGTGTGAGGGTGTGTGTGTGTGAAAGAGAGAGAGAGAGAGAGAAGGTACATTCATGCATGTATGATTGGGTTGTCAAAACCAAACGAATGGTGACCGTAACAACTAGACAACGGTGTGTGTATCATCCAAGTGATGATGATGATGATGGGATGCAGATTGATGTCTCGTAACAATTTTTTTCTTGTATTTTTTCTTCTTCTTTTTTTTCAGATATGATAGACGTAGATGTATCCTCAAGCATGCCTGGTGACGTATTCGCTTTCTCCATACCTTACAACTTCACCTCACCGGTTGGGAATATATCGTTTGATTATTTAATTGCCGGTGTTGATACGGTATTGCTGGTTATGGCCTGCAGGGGTAGGAGTGGGGCTGTAAAAGAAATTCCGGTAAATGGATCAGTGCCCTTGATGGGCTCGATGCTGATCCCTTATTCATGTGCAAGTGTTCAGGATGTACAGGTTTGTATAAAATGCGCGCAAAAGGGCAGGGATGGTTTCGAGACCGGCGGTTTCAAGTTTGATTACAGAATCATAATTAATCTATCCGTTTCATCTTTGCTAAAATTATTATTATAAGCAGTAGTAGTGGTAGTAGTAGTAGTAGTAGTAGTAGTAGTAGTAGTGGTAGTAGTAGTAGTAATAGTAGTAGTAATAGTAGTAGTAGTAGTAGTAGTAGTAGTAGTAGTAGTAGTAGTAGTACTAGTAGTAGTAGTAGTAGTAGTAGTAGTAGTAGTAGTAGTAGTAGTAGTAGTAGTAGTAGTAGTAGTAGTAGTTGTTGTAGTAGTAGTAGTAGTGTAGTAGTAGTAGTAGAAGTAGTATTTTACTCAACTTACTACATCACATGCTTTTTGTATAATTTAATTATTAGATTTTGAAATGTATTCATTTACACCTTTATTATACCTTTATCATTTATATCTCTATTATCATCTTGTTATCATTAGCAGTAGTAGTAGTAGTAGTAGTAGTAGTAGTAGTAGTATTTTACTCAACTTACTACACCACATGCGTTATGTATAATTTGATTATCAGTCTTTAAAATATATTCATTTATATCTTTGTTATAATGTGAACATGTTAATTTGTTTTATAAAAACGAATATGTAGAAATTCCCGCAAAAAATCATCATCATATGAGAAAATTTGAAGAGCAATTTTTTGCATTTGACAATTTTCCATGATATTTTTATCACATAAAGAATATTGTATATTATATTCATTGGGGGCTGGAGGCTATGAACCCCCAGAATTTTCATCGACATTAAAAAAGGGAGACATGAAAGAACAAGAATGGACAGGTTTAAATATTAAATAGTTATCTAAATATTATGTTAAAATACATCACAAAATGACATATGTTTGCATTAATAGGATTTTAAAAAGACAAAATGCTGCTAGATCGCTTCGCCCCCTCGCAGCATTCTTCAAAATTCTTCGACACAAATGCTAGGCAAACCCTTTTTCATTACATTTTTTTAGATAATCTTTAATGCAACACAACAGGATGTCCCACCACTCATCAGACTAGACAACATTGAGATTTATGAATCAACATATACAGGTAAGTCGAGTAGGCGTATTTTACTTGCAATAATATAGAGTACCGGAGCGATGACGTCAGTTGCCATGGTGTCATGGCGGCCTTGGTTCTATACAAATATACCTGCCGAATGTAAGCGTGTGTTTCTAATAGGGAAAAATGGCTGTTATCGGAGTTTGTTCGCTTGTAGCCTATTTTTCAGACGGGCCAAAGTCATTTGCAAATACTAATGTGTACAGACGATCGTCAGCTGCGACTCTGTTTAGAACCAGCCCGCCACGACACCATGGCAACTGACGTTACACTCCGGTACTCTAACCCTAGGTGTTACTGCCTGCTTAAAGCTTCGATAAATGTTCAGTAAAATAAAGGAATAATAAGCAAGATAGTGGCAACAGGGCCCCCTACAGCGTTACTCTTGTCCGTTACGACTGCAAAGAAAGCCTTGTTAATTGGGACGGATAATATTCAAGAAATAGCCAATATTTCCATTCTGCAACGTATATGGTTAATATGTTGTGTTATGAAAAGGTGACTTTTTTTCCTGTTCCAATTGAACCAGGGAGCTTCAGCTCGCGAAGCGGGCCGGAGCCCAGGACTCGTCCGTGTAATAAGAGGCAGACATAATTATACTCTCCAAAATGGGGTCGAATGGGGTCGCAATAGCACTCCAAATAAAAGGGGGAAAACTAAATTATGCACTTACCTCGATTATATGGATGAAGGTCTATCGGGACACAGAATCCTGACTTCGAGGCACAAACTGGACCCTCAAAAAAAGAAAAAATTTTGTCTTGTTCGTTCTCCTTCTGTCAAAATTGAAAACAAAATGGCCGATCGATATTGAGAACGAACGCGACATAGAGGTCTAAGTTTTCCTTTTTTGAAGGTCCAGTTTGTACCTCGAAGTCAGAATTCTGTTTCCCGATAGACCTTCATCCATATAATCGAGGTAAGTGCATAATTTATTTTACCCTTTTATTTGGACTGTTATTGTGACCCCATTCGCCCCCATTTTGGAGAGTATAATTATGTCTGGGCTCCGACTCCGGCCCGCTTCGCAGGCCAGAACTCCCTTGCTGTAGTTCCAATAGCGAAATTGTACTTGCGGAATACGTTAGAAATCTTATCAATAAACATGGTAAATGTTGATATTTCACAGAAATTCCGACAACACCAACAACAACAACAGTTATCGTGACAACGGAATCTACGACTACTGTAACAGGTAAGCGATGAGTGTGGTCACTGGCGGGCGTACATACGGGGGATCGGTGGGCATGGAGTCCCCGAAATTGAAAGAAAAGGGACGATGAAGGTGTCAAATCTGATAATATTTTATGAGTATAACATGAAAACCAATTACAAATATATAACCTTGCAATATAAAAATCTGCTTTCTTAGGAATTAAGGATTTTTTTTTTGCACCATTCCACTTGTCTATAGCCCCCCTCTTTTTTGGGGGACGCATTACGCTACTGAGTGTGGTTCATTTGATCTTGTATGGCGCTGACACGGGTGGACGTTGTTTTTAGCAGTCGTACACATTAAAACGCTGTTTATATTTCTTATACATCGCTGTTTACTATAACTAGCATGGCAGAGAACGATGAAAAAAGTAACCATGACAACGGCATAATTTCTCATTTTCAAGGTACTACCGAGACACCAGTAGTTGAAACGGTCACCGCCCCTACAGGAGAAACAATATCAGCTGATGATGGTTAGTATACAATATAATGTTGCAGATCGGAATTCATCCACTAATTGAATTGAATATGAAAAGAAGTCCAATTTCCTTTTGAGAAAAGCAGAAAGTGAGAGAAATAAACTAAGGGTTTTTTTTTATAGGAATAGAACAAGGTATTATTCCCATGTATTACCATGTAATAGAAGCGACAACGAAGAGTATTGTGTCGGTGGTAGAAAAAAAATAACGTTTTTATTCTTTGCATATATATTTTTTTTAGATTCCTGGCTTATTCCTGTCGTAGCAACTGTTTCTGCATTGTTGGTTATAATCGTCGTAATCTTGATAGTGGTTTTCGCCTATCGCAGAAGGTAGGAAAAAGTCATGCTTCAATGTCGTTTACAGTATCTATATTTGGCAGGTACATAGTGTAGCCCTAATAGTCCAGTCATTTTAACTTTTCACTTGGAACAAATTGCAACAGAATGTATTCCAATGCAGAACATTTCTTTGAGGTCCATAGAAGACCATACTAAAAGTCCCAGAAAATCCGAATAGGGGAAAGTGTTCTAATTTGCATAAACATAATGGTTAGTTTGGGTCATATTCGCTCATTTAGTTTAAGTAGCAGACGACGCCAGTGTATATTATGTACTCAGACCCGATTGCAAATTATATCAATTCCGGACTCGATACTACTATAAACATTGGCCTTCTCAAACTATAGCTATATCATAAATATCAGTAAGCAAAGAATTATACTACAAGAACACTGTTACTATTAACATTAAATGCATAAATTCGATTATGTTTGGACTGTATTAATTGTTTAACATGAAAGGGTCTAGGTACGGAAACTATCATATGCTAGTCACATTAACGTTGTACACCAAATAATGACATTTTCTGCCTGCTCGATTTCTGAGTTCAAAAGAAAAATGAAATGTAGCTATTAGACCTGCCAAATCCTATTATACTAATATTATTTTACCGAAGTCACTCACCCCTTTTCCGTATTTTGCCAATTAATGGGAAAATCTGTCAATTTGGAGCCCCTGAAGAGGAAAGGGGTCGATGCGCTGATAGACGAAACTTCTTTAAGTGGTTTCAAATAATAAAAGTGACTTCACCATATAGCAGATATGCATTTTGCCTTAATGAAGGAGGGGTTCAAAAACTGCGATTTTGTTTTAATAAAGAGGGAAAACAGGCAAAAAGGTGGGGAGACTTCGGGAACCCATGAGGGGATAGGCTTTGCTGAGCCAGCAGTTCTTCATAATATATGTAGCTGATAGAGGAAAATCTACTTTTTTATATCCAAGTGGTTAAGAAACAATGAAAGAGGTTTGCTATAGAGCAGAAACAACATTTTGCCTCAACAGGGGCTCCAATTTGGCAGATTTTTTTCCCTTAAATTATAAATTGATAAGGAGGGGAAATAGGCAAAAAGGGTGGGGAGACTTCGGGAACCCCTGAGGGGGTAGGATTTGCTGAGCCAGCACTTCTTATTATGTAGCTGATAGAGGAAAATCCATTTTTTTTCTTCAAGTGGTTACGAAACAATGAAAGTGGTTTGCTATCAGAAAATATTTTTGCATCAATGAGGGCTCCGAATTAGGAGATTTTTCCATAAATACACTGTTAGAAAATTTATCCTTAAAATAAAAAAAGTTCATGCAGCAGAGTCTCGAGAACACCTGTAATCTTACCAGATTGCGTAATATTACATTATATCATGTAAAATTACAGGAAATTGGTATTTGATGTATGGAACCTTACAAATGTCCTTTGATAAAACGCCCTTTTCCCGTTTTTAAACAGACATGTTCTGTTAAATTGCAGAAAATTCCTCTTGAATTTACAGAATGATTCCGTTATTGCTTTCTGCAAAATCTTCTCTTTTTCTGTAAAATCAGGGTTTTTTTACAGTGAAGGCAAAATATGGAAAAGGGGTGGGTGACTTCGGCAAACCCCTTAGAGGTAGGGTTTGCTGTGCCAGCACTTCTTTGTATGTAGCTGATAGAGGAAAATCTAATTTTGTTATCTCTGAGTGATTAAAAACAATAAAAGTGGTCTACTGCAAAGGGGGAAACGCCTTTTACCTCAATTGGGCTCCAAAATGACGATTTTTTCCAAGAAATGGGCAAAATACGCAAAAGGGGTGGGGTGATTTCGGCAGCCCCCTGAAGGATGTAGGCTTTAATATGCCAGCACTTCTTTATACGAAGCAGATGGAGGAAAGGCTACTTTTTCGTTTCCAAGTGGTTTTAAAACAATGAAAATGGCTTACACTATAGCAAAAACATCTTTTTGCCTCAATGAGGGCTCTGGATTTATAGATTTTTCCATAAATTGGCAAAATATGGAAAAAGGGATGAGTGAGTTTGGCAAACCCGAAGAGGATAGGCTTTGCTGTGCCAGCACTTCTTTATATTTAGCTGGTAGAGGAAAATCTATTTTTTCATCCCCAAGTGCTTACAAAACAATGAAAGTGGTTTATTGCAAAGGGGAAACGCCTTTTGCCTCAATGGGGCTAAAAATGGCGAATTTTCAAAGAAATGGGCAAAATACAAAAAGGGGTTGGTGACTTCGGCAGACCGCTGAGGGGGTAGGATTTGCTGTGCCATCACTTCTGTATATGTAACTGATAGAAAAGAGCCTTCTCTTTTGCCTCCAAGTGATTTCAAGACAATAAAAGTTGTTTTTTCTGTAGCAAAACACCACTTTGACACATTGGGGGCTCCAAAAAGCACGATATCTTAAGTTATCTACGGATAAGGTGGTACATTCGACAGGCTATTGCGGGACTATGTTTTAATGTTATTGAACGTAATTGCATGCAGCATGCAGAGCAATGCATCCTCTAACTTTTCCAGGAGATTTCATTAACATAAAAGTTGCTTTGATATGTAGAAAAAAGCCATTTGCCCACATATCAATTTAAGTAATATACACCTTTCTATCGCTATACACACACTTGTATTAATTTTATGCGAGTTAGTCACACCAACAAAGGCGAGGCAAGACCGATTTAATATATTGTTATCTCTTAAAGGCATGCCAGCGATCGCGTTGTAAAGGTTGTAGTCGATATCAAAAGTGTGACTAAGACACCGATGTTGGTATTGGTGTCACTTATTTGCAATATCGAGTAATACATTCGGATGTATTTGCCCTTAATCTCAGCAAGTTAAGACATTAATACTGTTATGAAGCATATCAATTTTCTCGTTGATATATCCCCTTTCGTATCGAATGCTGATATTTTGCATTAATTGTTTATGCTAATGGTAAAACAGAAAGATATCAACGCAAATGCAAATTTTTGACAGAAAACATGGAAATTTTGGCATAAATTCTCACATTTTTCGAAAAATATCAACCGGACAGTCCCAAAAACGATTGTAGTCGATATATAATATCTTAATCATCGTGAATTGCGTATTCATTTCAAGATTTTCACATTATCTGTGCAAAAAAATATTAAGGATAAGGCATATCAATTAATTTTGGCAGCCATCTTGGATTTATGTAAATTAGATGCTTTTCCCCTATTCGGATAGTTTGGGACTTTTAGTATGTTGTACTAGGGACCTTACATAAATGCATTGTGGTGAAAAAAATTATGTTGCAATTTGTTTCAAGTTTGGTCAAAATTTGGGCTAAAATGACTGGACTATAAATCGGCGATCTGATAACGCTAGGAGAGATTCATGGATCCAGCAAGATGCCTTTGTAGCTTGTTGACCTTCATGTTTTCATTAGTAGCTTGTATCTTCTCGTTGCTTTTATGTTATGTGGCCTGGTCGTATTAGAACATAAGATATCAGGTGGGCCATCGACGAAATCCCTCCTGATATATCACTTCAGAAGCGATTGTTATACAGTGCGTCCCACAGAAAAGGAGACCCGTTTTCAGAGATGATGTCACAATTATTAAAAATGTTTTCACTATAAATTTGATACTCATGGTAAGATTGGAATGTCTTCTCTAATCTGAAACCAACAGTTTAGCAAATCGTTCACGCTTGGCAGATAACGAACAATTAATATTGAGACATATCAGAACTCACGTGTGAATCTGAATCCACTCTCATTTTGAGGGATCAGTGAGAGAATCTTAACAAAGAATACAATCGTCGAATAAGCACGATCGTCGAATCACGAATCAATCTTGTCCAATTTGTCTGCGCAACCTGGTTTTGACATCAAAATATCAAACTCGTCTTGCTCATTAATGGGTGAGGTATTTATCTCATATTACATGTAGGTACCACAGAGGAATAATTGACTTTAACGATTGTGATAATGGAATATCATAATTCATTTGCATTAGAAGAATAAAAACATGGGAATCCCGATTTACTTTTCTCTTCGACGAACTGTGTAGGCTCTTCCGATTTGACTCGATCCCACAGAGAAAAAAGGAAACTGGCGTCATAAGAGAGGAGGGAGAACACGGGGAACAAATCACCTCATAGTGCTTTGTTTTAAGAAATCAGCAGCTACATGAAATTGTGAGATTTTCGTTTCGACGTCGATCTCTTGAAGAATCAATTTAAATGATTCAGAGGACATCTAAAGTTCGAAAAAAAATAAAGTAGAAGAAATAAGAAGACCTTAGAAAATTTAAAGTTCATGCTATCCAGAGAGTTTAGGCTAGATAATTAGTCCAAATCCACACCGGTATACCAACAGCATGTCCTTCATTTCAAGGTCGTATACAAAAAATGTATGTTTTTTTCTGGTTAATCATTCCAGAACATCTCATGTTAATTTTGTCATTGTCACTTCATAGGACGCCCTCTGCGTCTGCTGCAGATGCGTTCAAGGTTCAGAACGGGAATGTGAGCGCTGATTTCGTCGGGAATCCCGTTTATCAGAGTGGTAACGTGACCCCACGAGAGGATGAGGGAGCAAACGAGTCGCTCATCGGGAGCCCGCTCTATGAAAGTTCGATCCATGAAAATAATGACAGCAGAGATACCCTACCAGCGGACCAAGTCCAAAATGATGCTGTTCACTATCAGCAGATTCGGGGCAATGCGCTATATGCTGCTGTAAATAAGTGAGATTCGGGGGCGAATGTACGATCTTGATTGGGAAGCTGCATCGGGGTTCGCGAGGGATCCTCTTCCTATTTCTGTCGCGCTAGATTACAATGTATGAAGGCATTTAACACTCATCAACAGAAGGAGAGTCTTCCAGGACACACCTCAAATGCGCCTGGCCTTGGCCATTATAACCCAACATAAATCTTCTAGATATCTCATGTTTGAAAAGGGCAAACCCACTATTTTATTTTTATAATGCCTTTCTTGGTAGTTTCTGAGGTCAAAATTTCACTTCTTGACATTACACAAATTTTCGTTAAATACACAGGTCTTGTATACATTTCTTTTTCCTTATTTTAACGTTGTTCAATTTTTTGTTGATTGTTCTATTGATCTACGATGTTCAGTTTTTGGTTCTTTGGAACTTTGAATCATTTATCTATGTTTGTGAACCGAATACATATTGAAAAAATTCGTTGAGAAAGTGACCCGGCAAGGCTACAGCTGGATCCTCATGCCTCGCTTCTTCTCCCATCCCCCTTTTTTTGTCTTTGATAGCCAATGCGTAATGATAATCCCTTTTATTGAGATCTGATTGCTAACTCTGGAAAGGTTTTTTTCCGTCTCTGAACTTTTATGAACCAGGAAACGAGCAATTACAAAGTAAATGGATGGAAGTCTAGAAAAAAATAATAACACTGAGAAAACAGACGGCCTAAAAAGGGAAATAGCCTACAGAAGTTGCAATATACCGCATGCATGAAATTCTTAGAATGTCATTTCCGTATTTTACCCAAGTGATATACCAGTGAGTGTTACTACCTGCAAAAGCATAAGGATAGTTTGAGTATTTACATTCAAGTTCGTTTACATACGTGACCAACATCAACAACAAATTGCCGAAAATGAATTTTTAGATTTTATTAAGCATGGAAAGGGAAAGGGCAAATCCTCGCCTTCCTCTATAAACCTAACATGTACATAAGTCATGATAAACTGATTTTTGCATGGATTTGTGTTTATGAAAAATGTAGAGATTTGTGCAATCTAGTTGAAACTTTCAAGCAGTCCGCAAAAATGGTGTAAAAGAAAATCTTGTATCTTGTTTTTATTCTAATTTATAACTTCAAATTTTGCCACTGTAAAGAAGAGGTATTACTCTTTTTACTTTTAGAAGACCAAATTACTATTTGGCTATTTACAGAGAACCTTCCCCATGTTCCCTGGTGACTTTTCGTTGGTTGTGGCTAGTCACATATTTGGCATTGATGTTTGTATTGTAATATAATTTTAGCATAAGTATAGTTTGTGTAAATATTTATCTTATTCATGATATACATGTTTGTTTATAAACGTATTATAGTTGATTTAAATCAAATATTCTCGTTAAAAAAATCATGGGCATTATTTTGGATGAAGAATCAAAGCAAGTAGAGCGTACTTATTTAATAACGAAGGATGATTACTTGTTTAATGGCAACTATTTTGAAAGTCCAAATACGAGCAAGGTGCCCCCCCCCCCCAATTTATACCATGCATTCCTGCATACTGCACTATAATAGAACGCTTAGTGATTGTTGATAAAGTAAGAATGAACTAAGAGTAAGTGTGTTATTACCATTATAAAGGTTGAGGAAATATTAAAGCTTTTCCCAGTTTCTTATATTTCTGTTTTATATTTCTATTTTGTTTTAAGCATACAGTGTAGATAATTATTTGTAAACTCTGCGCTACAGTGGATTTTCCTGGATTTACTAGCTATCGTTCGTTTCACTTATGCCAGTTCGTGCTAGTAAACACATACTGGTAATATTTATATTATTTCGTTCATTGTTTATCATTACTGGCGAATGATTCTTGTATACATTATTAATGGCGGCTCTTCATATTTCATAACTTGTGGCTCTTCTTTGTTTGCACTAGCTTTGACCTCAAAATTGCATTTCCCATTTTGATTGGGGGGGGGCATTTGAAACATTTGTTGAACTATTAAGTGTACTTTTTTCGGAATATTTGTGTGCGTGTTTTCAATATTTCTCTTACGTAGTAAATCAATTCTCTTTAGCATGAGTTATTTATAACAAAGGAGATCTTCATTTTATAAGAAATGTATGACTGATTTTTTATAATGTATATAAATAATATCAAAGTATAAGTATTTCGTCGATTTATTTTGCATGTACATAATTAAGTAATGGAGGTCTAAAGTGTGGTTTTGTGAACGTCACCTGCGACCACATCCCCCACTGGTCATTAGTGATTACAATGACAATAAAATAAAATGCATTTTCAGAAAGTTTACTCTTTCAGTAAAATCAAACGAATCATTCCGTACTCTTCATACGCTGATATGAGAATATTGATTTTACACATCCTGGCGGTATACAAATGAGGGGACTGATGACATCACCCATTCACTATTTAATTTGTATATTATTATATGAAATATGGAATGTTCTACTTTAAATTTGTAATCATCGCCACGTGAAAACAAAGTTTATTCTTCCCTGAAATACCAGTACTTAAACATTGTATGGTTCAGTCAAGTTGATCCTTGCTGCTAAATCTGAAATAAAATGAAATACTGTATAATTTACAAAAAGAAAACAGAAATCGTGACGGGCATCGTGGACTTTCTCATTTGCATACCACCGAGTTATGCATACATCTGTTCTTTGAAAAATAAGCGAAAATTGTAAATGTCATAATTTTCTTGTGTTACATCCGATTTTCAGGAAATTTTCAGCGTCATTTTTGTTTGATTTTCTCTATTGATTCGAATAAAAAAAAATATTGGTGGACTCGACCTTGAAATCGATGGTGTTCAGCACCTATGGGTGTTCATACAACACCTTGTTTGTTAATTATAAACTCTTTGGAGTTATATGTCATTTCTTGGGTGTATTTTTTAAGGTGCCAGGTAAAAATGGCAGAGGTAATAATGGCAGAGGTAAAAATGGCAGAGGTAATAATGGCAGAGGTAAAAATGGCAGAGGTAAAAATGGCAGAGGTAATAATGGCAGACTATGTAAAAATGGCAGAGGTAAAAATAATCATAGGTGTTTCTTTGGTACCATTCTATCGACCTGTTTTAAAGGAGAAGTTCACCCTGACAAATGGTTTACTGTTAAAATAGCAGAAAATATATTGGTGAAGGTTTAAACCCATTATGAATGTTATTTTTTTGTTATCTGTGACGTCATATACAAGCACCTGCCCCGTATTTTATGCACCAAAATGTATACTTCCCAAATTTTTTAATCAGTGGGTTATGATTGCTAAAAAAATATTTCAGGAGCGGATGTGAAATGATTTGTATGTTGATATACTTCAGGTACAATAAAAACCATTTTCATTTTTTTAATGACATTTCATTGATATTTTTTATTACACCATATATGGGGAAAAACTACTCGCAAATGACGTCACCATTATAATATAAAATTCTGATAGCTTCTTAAATTGTTGATGGATTCGCTAAAACCCTCACCAATATTGTTTTTAATCATTCTCTGCTAGTTTCAGAATAAACTTAAGTTTATGTCAGAGTGAATTTCCCCTTTTGTGAATTAAGTACAATACTTGGGATCCAAAGTGTGCTTCAAATTTGAATATCAGAGGAGCGATTTGACATGAGAAGGCCGTTCATGTAAGTCTAGGAAAAAAAAGAAATACCAACTCAAGTGTTATCAGTTTGGTGCAGAAGATCTACAGTGTGATTTTAAAATGTTACCCTTTCGATTAGTTCAACATTATAATTATAATTTTCTTCTCAGAACATTTCTTATTTAATCTACTGTACATGGAGGGGCTTTTTGATTTTTTTTTTGCATGGGGTTTAAGACTGGTCATTTATACCTCTGTCGTTTTACCGCTGTCATTTATACCTCTGCCAGTTTGATCTCTGCCATTTTTATAGCTGCCATTTTTACCTTTGCCATTTTTACCTCTGCCATTATTACCTCTGCCATTTTTACCTCTGCCATTTTTACCTTTGCCATTTTTACCTCTGCCATTTGTACCTCTGCCATTTTTACCTCTGCCATTATTACTTCTGCCATTTTTACCTCTGCCATTTTACATTTGCCATTTTTACCTCTGCCATTTTTACACCGAGCCATTTTTCAATCATATGTCATTAATGTAATTAATTTTCATTTTAGATTGTGTAATGTACATGCACTTCAGTTTGATAACTATAATAATCACCATTTTTACATCCATCTGTTTACACTGATTCATAAAAAAAATGCATGTGACGAAGCTAATTAGCTAGTGGTACCAGAGTTCTAGAAAACTTTCGACTGTCTTTTTTAGAAACAAGTGGTCAGTCCGGCAAATTTGAGGGTATTCATTAAATTTCCACGTTATTTAACGATTTGTAATGCAGGAAACTATTTGATGCAAGAATGGACCTAAAAATGGCACGTATTACATTACAGGAGGGAAAGTGACTTTGGGAAATGAACAATCACCAAACGGAAGTTTGGACTTGATTACTTAAAGGAGGAGTTCACCATTACGATTGATTTGTTCTAATAATAGCTACCAAAAATAGTGACGGTTCAACAAATAAAATATTAGACAATTGGAAAAAGATTATTTTCAAAGATGCATTTGTGAGGTCATATGCCCGCAGCAGCTTCATCACGTGATATTAAATCCCCAGAACTTCTCATTTCTTCAATGGTTCATAATAACGGAAACAATATTCTCATATCAGCGTATGAAGAGTACGGAATTATTCGTTTGATTTTACTGAAAGAGTAAACTTTCTGAAAATGCATTTTATTTTATTGTCATTGTAATCACTAATGACCAGTGGGGGATGTGGTCGCAGGTGACGTTCACAAAAGCACACTTTATACCTCCATTACTTTGTTAACCTTTGATGAATTTCGCGAAATCTTCTCAGATAATTATGTCTCTCTTTAAGTCAGGGTGAACTTCCCCTTTTAAGTGATAGAGAATTAGTGACGAGTTTTATGGCTGTCTCATTATTATCAACACCGTAGTCATACCGGCCAAACCGCTATGTTTATCGGTAAATTGCCAATTCGTCTACTGCCACCTCGTCCACTCACCACATTGTCTACTTTAATGCTATTCCGTCTATTTACATTTTTCGTCTAACAAACATTTGGTCCAATCATCACTTCGTCTAATCACCATTTCGTCTATGACCATTTCGTCTCATAACCAGTTAGTTTAATATCCATTTCATTTCCATTCATTTTGCACAATTTAACACCAAGTCCAATTAGACCAAATGGTATATGGACTAAATGGCCACTGGACCAACTGGTTATTAGACAGAATGGCATTAAGACTAAATGAAAGTAGACCATGTGGTGAGTGGACGAACTGATGGTAGACCAAATGATAGTAGACGAGTTGGCAATTGGACGAATTGGCACTAGACCTATTAGAAATAAACCTGTATATCGACCAAATCATAAAGTATATCACATATTCACTATCGGTTTGGAGTCGGTTTCGTTGGTGTGACTGTTGCGTTAATAGATTTCAATGGAAGGATATACGTCACAGGCCCAACTATCATAATTATTCTATTCTTAAACGCAAATTGTTTACTCTATAGACTCGCATGACATACTTCACTAATAAACTGCTGTCAAAATGAAACACTGCATGAAGAGACAAACATTGACACGTATTTATTTGGTGTATTCATTTGTAAATGGCATATTTACTTCGGATTCATAAAAAAATGGAAAGAAAGAGTAATTGTTTTATTTAGAAATCTTAATATTTGCCGCCTCTCCAGTCTCTCTCTCTCTCTCTCTCTCTCTCCCTCCCTCTCTCCCAATATCGTCCTTTCTCTCCCACTCGACCAAATAAATGATAAAAAGTCAAAGGTGAAGCAGATAATTGAGAGGAAAGAAAAACATTGGTGAGATTTTGAGGAGATCGAGGGGGCAGATAGAGTTGGAAATGAAATCGATGATGATGATGATGACGATGATGATACTAATACCAGGTAACTGAGCAGTGGTGGCATGGGGGAGAGGGTTAGAGGCCATTTGCCCCCCCCCCCGATAGTTTTAATTATGTAAGAGTAAACGCCTTTGCCCCCTTAACATTTTATTTTACCCTCTACCCCCCCCCCCCCCTTTAAAAATCAAACTACCGCCACAAAAATGTTATGATATGGAAAATTTATCCAGGGGGACATGTATGTCTAAGGGATGCCACAAGAAAGAGAAGAGGGGCAACCGTCGAAGATAGAGATTCAAATATAGAAATAATAAATTTCTAGAGTTGAACGTAGAGCCGATGGGCAATGCCAATAGACCTTGTCTGATATGAATATCGAAATTACTTCCCTATAAATACTTGACCTCTAAAAGTGCATTCGTGTTAATTGGGTATTCTATAGTCTGTAAAAAAACGGGAAGTTTCAGTATCACATGTCAATAAACAATACAGAATCACTCTCCAGTTGGTTGAATGCATGTATTTATATTTTGAATGCTCTCTGTTCCAAAGACAACACACTCATAGAGCTCGTGCGATCCCATGCACTATGACGTAGACTTTCAACCAGGAACAGACGGGAATTCGACGGAAAATAAAGCTATCTAGAATTTCCTCTTTTAGTACAATCAAAAACACGTATTTCGTGTACCTAATCATTTTCATGATTCTGGAGGTCCTGAATTCTTAAACGAGAGCAGAATAATTATTAGGTACGTTGATTGTGAGTAATCTGCAGTGGGAGATCCGTCATTGGCGCCTGGTCAGACTATACAGATTGAAATGGAACATTTTACATTGAAATCCATCTTGGTAATAATCGTCACAGGACTTTGCTCAGCACTGGAGCCAGGTATTTTACTTGATAATAACAATCGATTGCTTTAATAGATTCAATGTCCTCTTTCAATAATCATCCACTAATGTCAATCCATAAAATTGTAGTAATTATTGTTTGGAAGGTTAATTAATTAATTAAAATTATAATTTGGTATCACTTCTCTAATTAAGATGAAAGGTCTTTCGGCATTCAAAGTAGCACTATCCATTACTCAGTATGTTGTCATGAAAATGAAGTCACACAAACATTGAGCCATACTGCGAGTCATACAACAAATTTTACACCATACAAATTTAAGAAAAGGATATGCCATGAACATTCAGTTATTATATATGGTCTGAAAGAGTATTTTATACAAAATAATATTATGTACATGTATCATGTGGTATATTTACCCATTTACCTATAAACCCGATGTAGAGTGCTTAGAAACCTCTGGTAACGTACGTAATAAGAGCTATATAAACAAGTTTCATTATTATTATTTTTATATGTTTACGCTGGGATAACCAGGAGGTATTTTTACTACGATGTAAAATTCGATTTGCCCAAAAGTAAGGCATGGCTGCAAAACACAGATGCAAATGATGTATCATAATCCTCAATGAGTTGCCGACAAACGTTATTACTAGTCCCTTTCAGAATTGAACAAAAAAGTGTATATTAAACACTTTTAATTTAAATTATTGAAAGGGTGTTTTGCAATGGATTTTATATAAAATTCTTGTAGGATTATGATTTCGTTGACATATGGATTCATTAAATTGCAGTCTACTTTTCTTTGGCGCAGGTCAATTGAAATTAACAACAAAGACTGTCGACTGATTATTCATGCGTAACCCTATAATACATCAATATGCTATTAAATTATTTCGAAGAAAATACTGTTTGAGGTCATGTGTTTATGGCATATTAATTCTTCCTTAAAACGGTGATTTGAGAGGTGTCTTTTTATTGTTGCTTTAGGGTGGCTGGTTTCATATGAGGTATAAATGATTTGAGTAAAAGCAACCTTGTCGAATACTATACGTTCGTTATCATAGTAACTGTAATTGGCAAATTTCACACCATCTACAACATTATAAGGATAATGTCAGGTTATTTTTTTCTTGTCGCATGAAATCAAATAACGCGTTTTATTACAAATAAGGCATCATAAAATGAAATATCGCATTTTCCTCTTTAATATGAATCTAAAGAAGTATTTTATTGTATCTATTATACATAGATAAGTGATACAACGGTCCAAACAACAAACGGAACATGTTTACAATGATTACAACATAATCATAGCTGAAATTAATATTAAGAACCAAAATAGACTATTGAACATCTAACAAAGAAAGTATAAATGCATTCAGCGAATATATATATATATATTATTAACCATATTAACGAGAACCAATATGACTGTGGAATTATGATCACAGAAGTCATTGTTGTTAGCCTATAAAGAGCTGTGTATTAAAAAAGACAAAGCTATTTGAGGCTGATTTTATGACCCACTGATCTTTACACTTATGAAATTACATAACAGGTTTACTTCAGAATTTTGATCTGGATTTGAAATAGAGCTAATATTAGATTATGGAAAACGTTTTCTTTTACTTTTACTTTTTCCTTAAAAAAATTATTTTATGGATGAACCTTGTAATAACTGCTTATCTATTAGAACCATCTCTTTGTTTGCTGTGTATTTCCTATATCTTATCTTATAGTCTTTCGGATATAGATTTTTTTTGTCTGCTAAAGTAAAAAGCAGTAATCCGAACCATACAAACAGGAATATACGACTACATATATAACTTATTTTCAATTTAACAAAGAAAAATATTATTGGTTTTTAAGCATTTTTAGTTCGATAATCTGAAAGTCATTATTTTTGGTCACTACAGAAAATATCCAAACATAAGTTGTCGGAAGGCTAGAAAAATGTCAAATTTGTGTTACATGAAAAGGTGTAATACAAGTGACCGTAATGTGATTGCTCAGAGTTGTTCCACCTACAAAAAAAAGGAATTGATCACAAAATTCAAATGTCTTATTTAACACTTCGTCATGATTTGCAGGTAATACAAGTGGTAAAGTGATATGATATGATTTGAAATTATTATCAAAAGTAATCGCTCACCTTTTTCATGTCCTTTTTTATTGCTGCTGTCCGATTTTTAGGATGTCATGACAATCACAATATACAGCTTGCAGCATTTCCGTGTGTATTGTTTTAAAGCTTTGGTTATCAAGTTAAAACTTTTTTTTCTGTTTTTATTGGTTTTCATAAAATATTAGTTGCAAACAATATAGGCTGACAATAAGTTCAAGACAATTTAAACACATTGACATTAACAAGCTAAATTATCTCAAATCAACTTAATAATCAGCCACAAACATCCATCCTCACACCATACCACTCACACATACACACACACACACACACGCACGTCTTCCCAATGTTAAAAGCTTGCATAAAGTTTAACTTTCTTCATACTTTCCTACGTTTAAAAAGAGGACCCTCATTACTGCATAACATGTACAAAATAAGTAAAATAATTGAACCAGGATAAATTTCCTTAAAACTGTATGCTCCATTTCTTGAAATGAGCACTCAACTTATTCTTTCTTTTTTATCAAGTTAAAACTTGGCAGAAAGACTCACCCCTGTAAAACTCATAGCATCAAGTCATAAAAGGGGGGCACACAAAACGTAATGCAATTGACCATGCGTTGAATCCAAAGGTTGAATCGCATATCCATGCAGTGATGGAAATTCACAAATGAAAACATGACCTCTAGTCACCTAACCCCAGGTGTCCTAAATTATTTAAATTGAGGTGATATTTTCGTAATTAATACATATTAAAGTTTGAAAGAAAATATCTCCTAAAGTTATTGGTTAGGTGACTTGATATTTACGTACGTTTGAGGTGTATTCTGCAGGCACGGACACTGATTGAAACTGAGATCAACAAGTGGGTCTCCACACCCCTCCCCCCCCCCCCCCCCACAAAGGGCCTTCAGTACACGAGGCATAGGCTCAGGCTTATTAACTCGAGTGAAGGGTTAGCACAGCAGACTGTTTCCAGAAGTGCGTTTCAATTGCTGCATGTGAGGGGGGGGGGTATATAGGAGTGGTTTATTAATCAACTTGCTCCATAAAGGTTTTGGGGGTAAATTCGCAAGGTGGTAACAATGAAAAAAATAATGGACAATAAAGAACAACATAAATTTGGTTTCTATGCAGGCTATTATTCTTTAGCATAATGTGAAAAATTAGCTGCAATGCTCGAACCATCTAATTTTCAGTTAAATCTAGAATTGTGTATTATTATTGAGTGTTGAGACTTATAAGTATATTCTACCTGTTTTCTGTTTGTTTGGCACCCCTCTCTCCCCCTTCCTCTCTCACTCTCTCTCTCTCTCTCTTTCTCTCTTGCTACATAGACTGGTCTTGCTACTTTGGAGATACAAACTGTGGAATTATAGAAGATAGTGGAACCTGGGTCACCAATAGTAGTCAATATCCCGGTAGGTTAAAGATCTTAAATTTATACATGTACCATCTTTTTAGACCCCCTCCTTCATTTTGTTAATCTGCGAAACGGAGTTATTTCTTTCTTTCTCCCTTGACAAATGGCGTTTGTGGAAACACAATTATAATAATAATAATAGTCAGTTCTTGTATAGCGCATAACACAATATGAATAACGTCTCTATATGCGCTTCCAAAGGACTTGGATATTATTACCCTGGCTGTAGCTCAAGCAGCTTTTACGCGCTCGGCATTTCAAGAAATAAATTCCTGCCTCACCAATAAAGAATAATGGCCCATTATACCATGGTTACTGGCACTAAAATAAAAAGAACCATGATGATGTAGATGCGCTTTATGTTACTGTAGACCTATGATGAGCATGTTATCAATTAGTCATATTGTCGCAGGAGCTAATGTCCCGGAACCAATATTTGACATAGAAATGATTTTCCCCAAAATTTCATAACAAGATATATCAAACATAGCAAGACCTAACGGTCATAATAATTATACATCTTGAGATAATCGATGCACGTTTACCATATTTCATATGCATCTCTTTTAACTCTGTGATATTTCGAGGAAAATCCCTATCATGAAAATATAAAGGGTTAAGTGTCACAGTCTATTTAAGATTTAGGATATATCTTGGGTGGAAATTATTCCATATAACATATTTTGCAATATTAACAGGTAAAAAATGCCCTCAATTCGCTTTACATGTATGACACTTTAACTCACATATAGCTTATGAATTTGGGTGTTGACGTTATTGTTTTTGATAGAAGGTAAAAAAGATAAATTAATTTTTGTTGGAATTCTATTTTATATTGGTTTTAATATTGCATGATTTGCCTGTTAAGCTTGGCTCTGTAACAATATATGGGGCCCATAGCGATAATCGTGAACGGCATATGGTACCCATCCAAGTCATATGGCCTCATATTGACGAATATGTGTACCGTATGGGCGTCATATTAATATACCACGTGGGGCATGCACAGCCTACGGGATCTACATTCCCATAAACCAACAATGAGTCGCCCGAAGTGAATGTTTTTCAGATTTTTAGTAAATTTTATACCAGTAAACTTTGCTAATTTGCATAATTCCAAATGGCCGCCATATACCATCTTAAAAAAAATTAACCTTTTAATCTCTTGCCGCAGAATGATGAGGAATGCCTCTTTTTAGGGTGCGTAGAATCAATTTCTACTATCATTTTTGCCATATAAGGTGATCTTTAGGCTAAATACAAGACGGCCGCCAGACGCCCTCTTGAAAAATTAAATCTAAACCCATTACCTCTTTATAGTGGTTTTGGGGTGTGATGATCTATTTCTGTAATTTTTTTGCAATATAAGGTCATCTTTAGGTTAAATGGCGTAATTTCCTTCAGCAAGAAATTTATCCACACTGTGCTGCACTCGACCCAGGTGAGGTGAATGGGTAGCCGGCAGGATTAATTCCTTGAATGCATGAGCGCTGAGAGGCAGCTCGAGCTAAAGCCGGGGTAATAATAATAATAATAACAACGCGCCTCGGAATAGAATATTTCTAGATAGATGGCGCTATATAACTGCCTATCATTATTATTATTAAATTCAAGATGGCCGCCAGGTCGACGCCACCTTGAGAAATTAACTTTTTAACTCTTTGCCCCAGAATGATGATCAATACCTCTTTTGGGGGTTTTGTGGTGTGAAGAATCCATTTCTACAATCATTTTTGCCACATAAGGTGATCTTCAGGCTAAATACAAGATGGCCGCCAGACGCCTTCTTGAAAAATTAAATATATACCCATTACCTCTTTTTAGGGGCTTTGGGGTGTGATGAATTCATTTCTGTATTTTTTTTTTTTGCAATATAAGTTCATCCTCAGGTTAAATCCAAAATTTAGGTCGACGCCATCTTGAGAAATTAACTTTTAAACCCTTTGCCCAGAATGATGATCAATACCTCTTTTTAGGGGTTTTGGGTGTGTAGAATTCATTTATGTTATCAATTTTAGAATATAGGATTATCTTCAGGTCTAATTCAAGATGGCCACCAGATGTCATCTTGGAAACTTGAGCTTTTGAATCACTAATTCCAGAATACTATATAACAGCTCATAATAAGGGGTTTAGGTGGTTTGTAAAATTTATTTCTGTAAGTTTTTTTTTTCTTTTTCAATAGATGGTCTGATGCAGAGTAAATGACCTATAATGTATATTACGATGGCTGACAGGCTCAAGCTCAAAAAATAATTTCTTAAACCACTTTTTGAAGACTGATAAGACCTCTTTGGAAGGGTTTAAGCCACTGGCGTAAATCCGTGTTGATGGGTGGGGGGGATGACTGAAATATTTTGGCATTTTTTTGCAATATGTTTTTAGATATGCAAGGAATTGTCATTGATATGTCCACAGTGGCGTACCGTGGGTCACGGCATTGGGGGGGGGGGGGGCACCAGCAAAATTTTTGAATGACTGAGTGAGTGACCTAATAGAGACATTTTAAGGACAATGTCATTAAACGGATATGTATCTCACTCATCAAATAATGCGAGCGCGAAGCGCGAGCTGAATTTTTTTTATATTCACACCTAAAAAGGGACATTATAATCAAATTTGTGTAATCATGATAGGTACCTGTCTCGCTTAACAATGCGAGCGCGAGTTGAAAACTTAGATAATTCAGACCTGAAGTGGGGCATTCTAAGTTTTATTTGTAGGAATTAACCAGGACCATACGTATTTCATTAACCAAATGATGCGAGCGCGAAGCGCGAGCTGAAAATTTTTGATATTCAGATCAGAAGAAGGGACATTTTAAGGACTGATTTTGGGAATTCATGAAGAGTAGACATATCTCACCAATCCATGAAAAATGCGAACGTAATCACGGACAGGAAATGTTTCATATATACGAAGACCTTAACATGGGGCAATCACTTTTGAGTCATGAAAAAAAAGCATATGTCACTACATAAAACAATGATAACTCAAGTGCTAGGAAATATATTTGGTTTATATTGACTTGAAAACGGGATGTTTTGGTACAACAGGATTATATATTTCGTTAAACAGACAATGCGAGCACCAGGAACAATTGAGACGTAGGCCCTGGGCAAATTATGTTTCATAAAGTTATGATAAAAATGTTTCTTATGTAATGTAACTCAACATAATTATAATATAATATAACATTATAATGAATAATATTTTCTTCTTTCCCACTACGTTTCTCTTCCTTTCTCCCTCTTTTCTCCTTTTCCACCTTTCCCCGTTTTTTTTTTTTTGGTCAGCCGATGGGGGGGGGGGATGTGCCCCCCCCCCCATGTCCCCCGTAGTTACGCCACTGTATTTCCATATGGCAAATACCCCTCCAATATTATTATCTTTTTTACCCCATGATGGTTTAATGGTTTATTAGAGATTACATTCAATTTTTTTTGACATTCCATCTTAATCCCTTCCCAAAGACCCCAACATTGATGAATTGGAAGTATTTCGTTTGGAAATGGTGAACTGGCTCTTTATTTGCATTTTATGATTCAATAATATTATTTTATTTGTTAAGCGGTATTTTTGGAAGATTTTTCACCAATAAAACAATTATCTCTTGTGATTTTTTTTTTCATTTCTTTCGTAAAAAGTGGCCATCCCCCCCTCCTCGAAAAGTGGGGGGGATATATCCCCCCCATCCCCCCCTCCCCCGGGATTTACGCCAGTGGTTTAAGCAGCGGTAAACACGACCCCTTCACTTGTTATTTTTTGGTGTCTCACAATTTGTCGAACATCTGTCGCAAAGTTGTATATTTGAACAGCCTTTGAGCAAAAACATAACATATTTCTAATTTGAACAAGTTCGGGAAGCTAAGTTGATCATTCTTAATCCAACTCGCCCGGGTCCGGGCTGAAAATATTTAAATATTAATACATAGAGTAGAATTCACTGAGCAAAATGCCGAAAATTCATCAAAATCGGATAACAAAAAATTCAGTTATTGAAGTTTAAAGTTTACCAATATTTTGTGAAAACAGTCGTTATCACTATTCATTAGGTGGGCTGATGATGTCACATCTCCACTTTCCGTTTTCTGAATGTTATTACATAAAATCATAATTTTTCATTATTTCATACTTGTGTGAATAATATGTCTCCCTTATAATGAAATATGTTGCAGCAATAAATATCTAATGCACTAAATTAGTTCTCAATCCATTTTTTTTCTAGTTTCGCGGAGGAAGAAATTTAGATAAACCTAATTTCATATAATAAAATACAAAAGAACAAATGGGGATGTGCCATCATCAGCCCACCTAATGCATGTTCATGACGACTGTTTAAAAAAAATATTGCTCAACTTAAAAATTCAATAACTTTGTTAGTTGTTGTCCGATTTTGATGAAATTTTTAACATTTTGCTCAGTGAATTCTACTCTATTTATTAAACTACAAATATTTTTAGCCTGGACCATCCCTAAGGTATTCAGGGACATCCTCATCATCGCGGTCTTCACCATCCTGATCTAAACAAGGCTCCAAACCTCTTCCTCGACATCCTCCATCTCGACACTTTCGTCATTTCGAACTTTGACATTGTGACTGACAGTCTTTGTATTGCAGCATTCCACTTCACCAGAACTGTAGAATGTCGTTCGGGTCAAATGCTCTTTGTGGCATCCACGTATCTCAGTGCTGCATTTCTTACCCTGTGACGTACACTGACAGCGAATTACATTGCTCGGGCGGAGTACCGTCACATTGAGCATGGTTATCCCCTGTCATGCCTGGTGAAATTGTGGAGAAATAAGCTTGAAATGTAAACCTCTTTTAAAATGAAAAAAAAAACTTAGTAAAGAAATAAGGTTGGAGATATCTGAAATGAACTTTTGGTTACAATGGTTTGTTTCATTTTATATCTTTCCATTTGGTTATCAAAGTGCGGTAAAGACACAAACTATCCTTTAGAGATGATAAAATATGAATGGGTTACTCATTGTGACAGCCATTCTCAATTTGAGGGAATTCACAACTCCTCTCTTTCGCTGTATTTGTCTGTAGGTGATTTTGATGGTTAGATTTATGTTGTCTGAAAATATTCAGCCTGTATTTATTTTTATAAACGGAAAAACAAGTATCGAAGACAGGCGCGTATCAAGGATGAAATCATAATTTCGATTTCTTCCTGGGATCCAGGCCTGATTTTGGCACCCCTGTGTACTTTTCGAAAAATGGCGCCCCCACCCCCCTCCCGCCATGAAAACACGGTGCAGGTTCCTTAATTGCATGTTGAAAATTATCTTATTTCATAATCACATGATCCAAAGGTAATTGAATGCTACTTATTTTTCAATGAAATGTTCATGAAAAAAATGTCCATCAAAATAATTTAATACCCCTATTTAAAAATAATAGATGCGAGCGCGAAGCGCGAGCTGAAAAGTTTTGATCTATAATGAATTTTAAAAGGGGCATTTCAAGGATCATTTGAATCTATGAACAGAATAAGTATATCACTGAACAAATAATGCGATGATCTACTGATATAAAAAGTGGAATATATTTGAAGCTCCGTTTAAATTTAGGAACAGGATATCATTGAATCAATCATTAAATGTTGCCCCCCCCCCCCCTCTCCAAGTTTAAGTAAATTTGGCGCCCCCTGTGAAACATGAGTTTGGCACCCCATGGGAGCGTTTTATGAAGTTACTCCAGCAACAGTGCTTCTTTGCCAATCAAGGAAATGTATCAGATCTGACAACTTTTCGGAAACGCTCAGGTCAAATATAACTTTGGCGCCCCCCTAAGTTGAAGGTCAATTTGGTGCCACCGGTCAAACGTCAGTTTGGCGCCCCATTCTCCCTGAGTTAAAGGCAGTTTGGCGCCCCCTTATTTCGGCTCAATATTGCGGCCCCGGTGGAGCATTAATTTGGTGCTACCGGCCCTCCATGTGAAACATGGTTTTGACACCCTACCCCCATGTAAAACACGTCCCCTAAGTTTAAGGTAATTTCGGCGCCCAATCCAACTATTGGCGTTTGTTTATCTTATTACATTATCCATTTAAAAAGAAATAACAGATTATTTTTAAAAAAGGCGGATTGAGGAGCAAAGGGGGAGGGGTAATTTTTTGCGAGACGTGTGAACCTCAGGCGCGGTTTTAGGGGGTAGTGACTGAAGCCCTCCCCCCCCCCCCCAAAAAAAAAAAATAGATATAATCTCCTCAAAAAAAGTTTGAAAATATGACTTTGATCGATAATGCCTCCACGATTTTAGTGAGTATTAATGTCTGATTGATACCAATGAATAGATCATTTAATTTCCTTTAAGATTATACCCTACATTATATGATCTTGGTACACATGGCGGTGCAGTGCCTTGAAATGTCGGGCAATGTCAAAATTCTAAAGTTACAAAATTACACAATATTGAAAGTCACAGTTTTCCTTTTCCGTGGTGTGAGGAGTGAGTTTCTCAGCGGATTCTTTTGTTTTCATGCACCTTAACATCAACATTGACATGGAATCAAACACACCTCTGCAAAAGCGAACACATAACAAATAACAAAGCATGGGTATTTCAAACACGACTCAAACCATGATATCTCACAGAACCATCACTACATAAACCACAACAAAACATCAAAAATGAAGAAGCAGGGGCTTGATTTGAATGGATTTTCATTTCTATTGACACAGACAAAAGAATCATGTTCTCTTAATGACCCTTCATGACTATTTCTGCTCGACTTGCAGCTTTTCAATTCAGACATCATCCAACACTTTTGAATCCTGCTCTTTTCTTGTTGGCATGATCATAACAAGCATGGTATCATTTTAAAGAAAATTGAATGATCTTTCGGAGAATATCAAATATGCATTATGGAAATTTGGGAGTTGGGAGAAATTAATGGCCAAACTCAGATTTCCAAATTTGTCTGAGGGGTTTATATGTAGGTCCTATATGCGTATCTATTTATTTATTCATTATTCATTTATTCATTTATTTATTTATTCATTTATTTATTTATTTATTTATTCATCAAAACATCTTCATACAGGATAACATATTCAGATAAAATACACTGTTCTTAATACAATCCTGCTACATTACAAATATCAAACAACAGTAAAAATGCATATATGTATAGATTTTTTCAGTATTCCATTCATGTTGCCTAGTGCTCTAAAATCAAAGTTTTTACTACTCAAATTCGAAAATTTTCTCGCCCGGTCGCTAAACGCGCCCTCGCAAGAAAGCATCTAAATGCAGAATATATTAATGCTCTCTTGAAGTGCGAGTATAAGACGTCTATGATCCTGCAATAGAGTAGATGCCTTGCATTTTTTCAGACCCTATATACTTTATCCACCACGAATATAACAAAACCAACGCCACAAAATTGAAGTTTTAACTCGAAACATATCCGTGTTTTGTCAAAAGCGCTCCGAGTTTTTGTAATTCTTTAGGATATATATATTTTTGGAAATGGCTCTGTCGCTACATTCTCACCGATTGAGGCTAAACTAATAAAACATATAGTTTAGAGTCAGGAATGTCTCTCCATGGTTTGGGTTGGCGCGAGAGGGGGTAAAGACAATACCCCAACATTTTCGCGCGCCAAATTATATTGCAGAATTTTGCACGTGAAGCACACACAAAAAAAATACAATTATATATTTTTAATGATATTTTTATGTCAAGTTTTATGGTTTAATAGCGCTTTCAGATGTTTTTCAAACATAAAGTTCATAAAGTGCTCCACATGAAAGGTTTTTACTTCAAACATCTCGATGGTCAACGCATTCCCCGTAATACTTTTAAGGGGTCTCATTGGTATTAAAACCCGCTCTCTTGCCATGTTCTATTATACATTTTACGTTCAAAATCTCTAAATTTTGAGAATATACGCCTAGAGAGTAACAACACAAACCCATTTCCTGATAATCAGTCCTACCCCCCCAATGCCCTCATCTACATACACCGATCAGATCCCGAAGCATGTTATAGATGTAAAATTCTCAAGCATTTTGAAATGTGATTTTTTTTTTCGCTCGGTCGCTACGCTCCCTCGCATGATATAAAAAATATTTTTATAAAGAGGAGTGGGATAGCTGCTTGGTCAGTATAAGGATACCCACAATAGGCCATTTTCATTGTATTAGAATAAACCAACCTCGAAAATTTATCAAGCCCACAGAAGCCCCCCCCCCAAAAAAAAAAAAATAATAATAATAATAATAAATAAATGAATAAATAAAATAAAATAAAATAAAAAAATATAGTATAGAACCGCGCCTGGTGTACGTGTGAAGCTACGGATTATGATTGAAATCCCCCCCCCCCCAGGGTGTGGACCATACACGTATGCTTGTTCCTGATTCTAAGAAATGCCCCCTATTGGTAGGGGAAGCCGTGTGAAAATTAATTTTGGAAGGGAAGCTTTCACAGGCTATTCGGGACACTACTTCGATATTTAGCCCGCAAAAAAGTAAAAACTATCCCCTAATTAAAAAAAAAAGTCGGGGAAAAATGCTCCAATACCCCCATTTTCCCTAAAATTTTAACCCCTTTTCCGGAGAAATAGGGAACGAGCATACGTGTATAAATGGGGGGAGGGGGCGGGGACTGAATATGTGCGTGAATTACAGTTCTGTGTTAACTGACTATGCGTTTATCGGCCCCGTGAACTATAAAAAGCGTTCCTTTGGGTTTTTTTAGGGTCGATTGCCCAGGGCTATTTATTCTAGAAGGTCGCATCATTTCACCTAGACTCCGCGGACTATCGGACCAGCGGACCAACGGACCGGCGGACTTACGGACCCGCGGACCATCGGATCTGCGGAACCGTGGACTATCCATGCTATCGGGATGTCCCTGTTTTCTTAAGGGGGTAGTAATTATTATAAACTAACGGATTTATTAACATCTTCGCTTTGTTCCTACAACCAAGCTAGGAAAAATGAATATTAAGAGGCAGAATAAAATAATGTAAGAGCAAAGCGCGAGCTATTTTTTTAATGTATTTTGTATATTCAAATATGAAAACTGAACATTCTCAGCAGTTTTTTTGCAAGGATGAGCAGGATGGTTTTCTAACCAAACAATTTATGAGAGTGCGAAGTGCGAGCTGAATATTTGTAATATTCCTATAAAAAACTTGGACATTCTAAGCAAGTTTGGTAATCATGAACAAAGTGGGTATCTAGCTTAAGATTTGATGGAGCTCGAAGCGCGTCCTGAAAAGTTGTTGATATTCCGACCTAACTTTTGCTCATTCTAAGCACTGCTTGTACTGACAATACTATCTAACCGAACAATTCATTCGATTTTGCAAACAATTAAAGCGGGAGCTAAAAATAGGGGATTATTTATTGGAATTCATTAAGAGGATAGGCCTATATACGTTTCCCACTATTCACAAAATGCGAGCGCGTAGCGCGAGCTGAATTTGTTAAACATATAACGTTTGTAACCATGAACAGGATGTACACACTAGCGTACCTACGGGGGGGGCAGGGGGGGCACTCTGCCCCCCCTGACGAGATTTTGAAGACCTTTTTTTTTTTTTTTTTTTTTTTTTTTGCTTGTCCAATTTTTTCTGGTACGAAAATCTTTATTTTGTATTGATGACCCCTTTTTTTTTTTTTTTTTTTTTTTTTTTTTTTTTTTTTTGCTTGTCCAATTTTTTCTGGTACGAAAATCTTTATTTTGTATTGATGACCCTTTTTTTTTTTTTTTTTTTTTGCTTGTCAAATTTTTGGGCGGCCAATTTTGCCCCCCCTGTGAAAAATCTTAGGTACGCCACTGGATGTACATGTATATCTCGCTTTAACACAAATAATGAAAACTCGAATTCCAAGCAGAAGAATTAGTGGCCTTTCGCCTCCTGCATCCGCCTATGATGGGGATGGTCCAATTTATAAAGTACAGAGTAGGAGCACCACTTAAATAGACTCCAGTGTATGCTTTTTTTTGTTTTCACACACACCGATACTAATAGTTTAACTAGATGTTGATATTTGTTTGTTCCTCCCCCCCCCCCCCCTTCCTTTCACTTTTTATATAGGACAATTAACGTCAACATTCTTCAATGACAGTGTAACGCTTAAATTCTCTCTTCCATTGAATGTTACATCCCCGAATGGGAACATTTCGTTCGTGTACCAAGTTAATGCTCATAGCGTTAGTTGTTTCAGCGTTTCAACCTGCCGAACACAAAGCAAGACAACGGTACATTGTGGAACTATTAACGAGATTACCTTGAAGAAACTTTCTTATTCATGTGACAGAATCATTGATGTAAAGGTTTGTGTTTTCTTTTCTTTTGTTTTGTTTTCAAGAAGATACTATTATTTTTTCTTTATTAAATAATATTAAGGCCATGGTGTGCAACGGCTGCGATGGATAGCCTACATATTTCGAATATGATAAATGAAGCCTGAAAAGTCTATCAATGGAATATATGTAAATGTTCATTCGAGAATGCAGTATTCCCAGATCAAAAAATAGTTTCATATGTAAGCTGTTATATATCCATCCATTTCCTCATTCGACAACGATTTTATACAAATAAACATATGCCAATTAATATGCTGCATGTGTAAACACGTTTTCACATAAATATTAGATAAAGAGGGCAAAACCTTTTTTTGCATGGCAAAACACAAATGGGAGGGTGACAAAAAGTGAATGCAAAGGCAAAAAGAAGGGCATAGAGGCCGCTTATAGGGCATCGAAAAGATGTCCCTTCCTAGTCATGAACTCTGACCGTTAAATAGTAAATGAACAAGAGAAATGATTGACATTTAAACTTCACAGAGTCACTATACTCTTGGTATACCTTATTGTATTGCGCAATGCAGGCGAGAACGTCAGCGGCGTTCTTGACGTTAAAGGGTACTCCAAGCTGAAAATAATATGATTTGAACAGATATTACAGAAATATCAGACAAACAAAACACTGAAAATTTGATCAGGAAATAACAAAGTTTTGAATATTTGCATTATTCCGGTAAAACAGTTCAAGGCTGATATTTAATGATTAATCTGATAATGTCGTATCCCCACTTGTTCTTTTATATTTATAATATGAAATATTTGTTTCTTTTATTTTTCTTCAAGAACCAACAAGATTGGAATGACAACTAATTTAATGCAATATATATTTATTGCTGCAACTTATTTCATTACAAGGGGACATATCAATTACACAGGTATGAAAAATGAAGCAAATTTAATTTCATGTAATATCCAACGAACGTAGAGGGCAGCAACACACAACAGGGTTGCTAGGAAGCTTAGGTCCACTCGATACGCACACAATTTGGTAGGCATGCCAATGAAACCATGAATCGACACAATACACTTAATAGCAAAATAGAGGTAAACTAACAGATTCAGTGGCGTACCGTGGGTCACGGCATTGGGGGGCACCAGCAAAAATTTTGAGTCACTTAGTGAGCGCGCGAAGCACGCTCAGTTGCCAGGTATACTGACCTAATAGAGACATTTTAAGGAAGCTATTGTAGTCATTGTAATCATGAATAACATACGCATCTCGCTAATCAAATAATGCGAGCACGAAGCGAAAGCTTATATTGTTTGATATTCAGACCTAAAATGGGACATTATAATCAAATTTGTGTAATAATGATACGTACCTGTCTCGCTAAACAATGCGAGCGCAAAGCGCGAGCTGAAATTTTTGTATATATTGACCCCAAACGGAGATTTTAGGGACTATATTTTAGGAATCCATTAATATCATACATATCTTACCACAGTCATCTAATGCGAGTGCTAAGCACTTGCTGATTTTGTTAGAATTACATCTGAAAACATGAAGCACTTTTGTAGTCATTGTAATCATGATTATCATACGCATCTCACTAATCAAATATTTCGAAGCGCGAGCTGAAAATTTAGGAAATTCAGACCTGAAGATGGGCATTTTAAGACTTGTTTGTAGGAATTCATGAAGCCATACGTATTTCACTAAATAAATGATGCGAGCGCGAAGCGCGAGTTGAAAATTTTTGATATTCAGATTAGCGAAAGGGATATTTTAAGGACTGATTTAAGGAATTCATGAAGAACAGACGTATATCACCAATTCACTAATGCGATTGTAAGCACGGACAGAAAAATATTAAGACCTTAAAATTGGGCAATAAATTTAAGGAGTCATGAAAAAAGAAGCCTATGTAACTACATAAAACAATAATAACTCGAAGTGCGAGGAAATATATTTGGTGTATATTGACTTGAAAACTGGAGGTTTTAGTACAAGAGGATTAAACAGACAATGCGAGCACCAGGAACAATGAAGACATAGGCCCTGAGCAAATTATGTTTCATAAAGTTATGAAAAAAACGTTTCTTACGGAATGTAACATAATCATAATCATAACTATGATTTACAATAGTTTCTTCATTCCTACTACGTTTCTCTTCCTTTCTCCCTCTTTTTCTCCTTTTCCCCGTTTTTTTTTGCCAGACGATGGGGGGAGGGGGGCACGTGCCCCCCGCCCCCCCCCCCCGCCCCCCGTAGATACGCCAATGCATGGATCTGTTCGAGAATGGTGCTAAAATATGCTGAATATCATATTTTATTATTTTATGCGTTCCCCTTGTTTTTGTGTAGATTCAATTCATCATGGAAAATGGCAGGTCGCCATTCACGCCAGTGGTATCAGTGGACAATATCACAGTATATCAAACACCTTATACAGGTAAGTTACATGTAGTTTTACATCCATTTCTTTAAATGGGTGTGTACTGAAAATATTCATATCTAAATAAATATAGTGAAATTTACCAATAAAAACGCTTAAATCTGAGTCAAATTTTGACATTAACGAAGTTATATGTAAAGTTAATGAATATCAAATTAGTTGCAAATGTCAATCAGTTTTTTTAATTCTTTGAGAAAAACTAATTGAAACATATTTTCATAATGATACAAAACCCCGGGGAGACTCAAATTATAACATGATGCCTATATATGCCCCGCTAAATTAGGGGGTCAGGTGCTCTGGACTAATCTTGGTCTTAAAACGGGCAGGGCCCTGGGAATTATTTTTTGACTGGGGTGCTGATGTCAATTTGACAAGCTCCCCCCCCCAAAAAAAAAAAAAAAAAATCAGAAATTGAGGTCAATTTGTCCCGAGATAATTTGACAAGCAAGCAAAAAAGGGGGTTTCTGTAAAAAAAAAATGAATGTCATTTTGTTTACGTTTCTTCATTTTGTTATACCGTCCACGATTCCTGGGGGTGCTGCCCATGAAAAAAAATACACGCAGCATCCCCATGGAAAATCTTGGGGGTGCTTAAGCACAGGCGCGGATCCATGGAGGGGGGCCGAGGGGCCTTGCCCTCTCCCCCTCGCTAAAAAAATAGGTAAAAAAGGGGAAAGAAAGAGAGAGGAAAAGGGGAAAGAAGAGAAGATAGAGGAAGAGGGAAAAGGAAGAGAAGAAAAAAGAAAGAGGAAGAGTGGGATGGAAGAGAAGAAAAAAGTAAAGATAAAGTTGTCAGCTTGCGCTTCTCTACCGACAGTGATTCGAATGTCCCGCTTTAGGGTCAAAATTCAAGAAATTTCAGCTCGCGCTTCGTGCTCGCATTATAATTGTGAAGATACACAGCTTGTTCAAGAACATATGCAGTATCTGAGTTTCTTCTTTCTATAAAAACGTGTGAAAATGAAAGTTTTTTTAACTCAAGATATCAAAAGTTATCAGTTCCATGCAGTTTTTGTAATTATGAAAAGGAATGGCATTAATTAATGATGCGAGCGCGAAGCGTGGGTTGAACATTTTTGACATTTTTACTTTTTTACGCGTTTTTATATTTGGAACAAACCCAGATTCCGAATTTGTAATTGGACAGGTTGTGTATCTTAATAAACACAATGTGCGCGCAAAGCGCGCGCTAAATTTTTTGATTTACTGCCCCAAAAGGGACCATTTGGAGCCCTGTCCAACATGACAGTAAATCTAAAGATGTGTCCACTTGCGCTTCGCGCTCGGTTTATTTGGTTGGTGAGAAATGTATTATATTCATGAGTTACTGTCAACAGTCTTCAATATGTCCTTTTTCAGATCATTTAATTAACAGTTTAAGTTGATTTGAAAAGGAGTTTCATACAAAGAAACTTTTTAGAATGTTGAGTTTTCTGGTCGGATATCATTTTTTTAAAGCGCTTACATCAGTTGTCTGGTTAATGCATCCATCCCCTTCATGGTTACAATCGATTGTTCACGTCGAATTATATATATATATATATATATATATATATATATATATATATATATATATATATATATATATATATAAATCAGCTTGCACTTGGCGCTCCCATTTTTTAGTTTGTAAGATATGTGTTCTATTCATGGATCACTCTTAACAGGTCTTTTTACAGGCCACTATATTAAAAATTTAATTTCAGCTCGCGCTTCGCACTCGCCTGGATCGTTTAGTTAGATATGCAACTAGATGATGATTACAAAAGCTGTTCAAAATGTTCTCTTTCCAGATCTAAATGTATAAAATATATAAAATTTGAGCTCGCGCTTGCATAGTATTTTCTTTGATATTCAGGCCACATGAAATACCTTATCTTGTTTCAAAGAATTACTGAAATTTAGTTAGGACTAACCCCTAAATAAAATATATATATAAATAAATAAATAAAATTGGACAGCGACGATTGGGAAAATGTGAATGAAAATATTTGTCATCCCATCCTTTTCATGAAAGAAAATGTGACTGAGGATAATGAGGAACTCTACCATGAATCATGGCCGTTGAACGTCGGTAATCAGGCCCCCCCCCCGGGAAAAAGCCTCGCGACGCCCTTGCTTCCTCCAACCCCCCCCCCCCCCTACTGGAAAGTCCTAGCGACGCCCCTGCATGGTTAAGGCACATCCTTTATATATACCATTTAAGTCTTTTTATACCATCGCGAATTGAATCGTAAACACAGATTTCCTACCGAAATATATACAAATTTTTCAGTTTTTTTTTACACCCTTATTATACGTTAATTAAAGAGCGCGCCCAATCTTGAAAAGGAGCAATTTTTTCATGTTTCTTTGGACCCGCATAGTAACCAGTCGCCAGTCGTCAATGGAAGTTCCCCCCCCCCCCGGGCCTTTGAACTTGGTCATGTGACATGGAACTCAGGCAGGTTTGCGCCTAACAGGCTGCTTGAAATGCCATTAATCCAGTGACCGGGTAATAACAATTGTGAAGCACTTTGAACAGTCGTAGATTGATAAAGCGCTATATAAATGCCAATTATTATTATTATTATTATCATGAAACGGTTTTTTTAATGATAATTTATTAGGCATATATTTGTTATTTTGTTTTGGTAAAGTGGAACAAGTTCAGTTCAGTGAATAGTGCTGAACTATGTCAACACTGTATACTTTTTTACTCTTCTGATTGCATGTTCAACTCATTCATGGGCTAATTTCTACAAATTTCCCCCCAGTGAACAATATAAATCATAATATTATTCATTGAACCTTTTTAAGAGGTTATTATGTAAATCGTCAAAAGCTATTTCAGTAGCAACATCATGCATCCCTTGTTTTTTTAATGTTTGTTTAAGAATACTCTAAACTAAAGTGAAGTCTTTTGGTTTATATTTTTAAAAACAGAAAAAGAAATTTTGCTATCCCTCTCCTTTTCTTGTCTTTTTTTCTTGTTTCATGTATAGCTCCATCCGTAACCGCACAATCATCAACTGACCCGTTCACAACTAATACCCATTCCGAAACGCAAGCCATTATAAAGGAAGGGGATACAACAATTATTATACATAATGTAGAAGGTAAAGAACGCGGCCTTCTACACTTCAATAGTTTAAAGGGATGCTCCAGGCTGGAAATATGTATTGCTCAATAAATAAAGTAAAATTCATAGATCAAAATGCTGAAATCTTAATCGGATAACAAATAACTAAGTTATTGAATTTCAAATATTTACATTATTTCGGTGAAACAGTTCTAGGCATGTCTTTATTAATATTCATTGGGTGGGCTGATGATGTCACATCCGCAATTTCCCTTTTCTTATATTATTACATGATATCATAATTATTTCATTTTTTCATAAATGTGTATATGTGTCTCTATTATCATGAAATAAGTTGCAGCAAGAAATAACTAATGCACTTAATCAGTTGTCGGTCCAATTGTTTTAGTTCTTGATAGGAAAATTTTGAATATGCCTAATTTCATGTAATAAAATACAAATAACAAGTGGGGATATGACATCATCAGCCCACCTAGTGAATATTCACGAAGACATGCCTAGAAGTGTTTCATCGGAATAATTCAAACCTTTGAAATTCAATAACTTGCTCTGTGAATTTTACTCTATTTATTGAAATATAATTATCTTCAGCCCGGAGTATCCCGTTAATGGTCATCCCAATCATTTACAAGTACAACTTCAAGATATCCATTCTATGCCTAGGCTGTGTGAGGTTGCGTGTGTATGGTTTTGGATGTGAATATGACATGTAAGTGTGCGTTTGTGTGTGTGTGTGTGTACTTTTTTATATATCTTATTACATTGTTTCACTTTCATATATACCTTCAAAGGTCCACCCGCAAAAGTATCGCCTCTCCATATGGGGAATATTTGAGTTAGAGAAGCATTTTGAGGTTAAAGTTGGAAACCAGTTTATTTCACACAATTTTAATGTGCTGAATCCGATGAGACCGGTTCCCAAGCCGATTTATCATGTTTTGACCTCCTAAATTTCATAAACAACATGGCTACCAAATTAATTGCACGACCATTCAGAATCTTTGTTTTTCCTACAATATTCCTTTAGCATAGGCCTATTCGCTTTCACAGACATGGATACTGCAAAATTCTGCTTACATAATGCGCACCATTCTGGAAATTTATAATTTCTGTTTGTAGCTAATTACTGAAAATTATGCTATAATTTGATAATTTCACCTCAAATGTTTGTTATTTTTTATACAAATAGCATTTGCCTCATTATGAACAATATGGCCCTTAAATATAATATCACAGTAGAATTTTATGTATTTTATTGTTCTTTGAATATTTCCATGCAGTATTTTCTACCATTTGTTTTGTACACGTTTGTTACGAAATATTTACTTATCAATTGCAGACAAATATTAAGCTTCAAAATTTTGTTCAAATAGATTTGTGGATAAATTTTTTTACCACAATTGTAAATGTACTCACACCCACATCTGCATACAAAGTAATATGGTTGCAAGGTGCAGTAGGCATGCTCAATATAAAAGCATGTTGATGCTGATCCTATACTCATTACAATAATCAACTTAAGTCAACCCGTAATAAAAGAGGAGTTTACAACAATTGATAAACTTATATATATTTTTAGATAACAGATAGTAGTAATAATCAAGTAAATCAGAAGTATCAATACATTGTTAACATCCTTGTAGCAAGATTATATTTGATTCAGCTCCATCAGAACTGCAATCATAACATTTAACCAAAGAACAATGTGTAATAAAGGTAAAAAGGTCTTGTATTACCGTACCACTAACTCATTTCTTGGTCAATACTGATTTATTTATTTATTCATTTATTTATTTGACGACGATGTATTTTGCCAGAGTCAACCAGGAAAATGATAACTGAAGACTACTGCTTCTAGCCATTCCTTGGAAGATACTTTGCCAAATGATACTGAATGTACACGTAGAATAGGGAATGATAAAAACATGGAACTTGAAACAGATTAGCTCCATGAAAAAAACATTGGCAAGAACAAGCAGGTTTCTAGCTTAGTCTATGCAGAGCAAATGTTCACACTGCATCATATGATTGAAAAGTGATAGGGATGCCAGATTCCCATTGCAATTGACTTTTTAGATGCGCATTCCATGGCATTAACAGTCTGTCACTGCTGAAGGTGCTCACTTTTTTACGGTCTCCGGTTCGTATACCATGCTCCCTACCATCAATGCAATTTTGAGAATTCATGGTGTTTTGTAATGACAGAAGATGGTTTTAGTGACCCCCCCCCCCCCCCCCCCCCCCATTGGAGTGGCAAAAGAAAAAGGGGAAAAAGAAGGGGAAAAAAGAGAGGGGGAAGAGGAAAATAAGAGGAAGACGATTGAATAAAATAAGGTCAGGGAAAGACTTGGAAGATAAGATTTTTTTTCATGTCACTAATAAAGTTTCCCTCGCGCTTGCGGTAAATATCTAGTTACATACATGTACGCATCTTGTTTAGGATCACAACCATTGGCATTGCCCAGAATGTTCAATTTTCAGGACAAAAGACATGAAATTCCAAAAATTGTAGCTTGCGCATCGCGCTCGCACTATTTAAATAGGATTTATGAGATTATCACAGTTATGTTGTTTTATAAGAATAGAGCTAAGAAGTGACAGTTTAGACTACCCCTTCAAAGAAACATAGACAAACACAAATCAACTTTGAGCGGCCGATCGGGGAAAATATGGGTGAAAAAAATCGCCCCCCCCCCCATTGGCGGAAGCTGGATCCGCCCCTGTAATAGAAGTGCGTCAAGGTTGCACACTTTCGCCAATTTGTTTTGTCATGAGCAATCAGTTTGGTTGTGAAGACGGTAACTGAAAAAAGATCACCCGGCTCTACATTCGAAGAAATTCCCAAACTAGACTTTGATGATGATATCTCAGACTCGCATGTGGCTTATGAGAGCTAAGAAAGCTATCGGATGCTGTTTGGGTGAATGCTGGACAAAAGAATTGGATTGATAGTCACCCCCAGGAACACCAATCATGTCAGGAACCCATCATCTTCTGAAAGATCTCTTCGTTATCTAATAGAAAAAGTTATCCTATGTAGACGTCAACTACATGTTTGAATATTAGAAGTTCGATAAATAGGCAAGGGGACATTACACATGAAACTCACAGCAGTATTGGAAAGGTGCACTCTGGGCATTTAACACCTACGCTCTTAAAAATGTTAGGCTACATACTGTCCACACAAAAACTTTATATGATTCTGGGTAGTTCTAAACCAATAATGTGTGCTTTCGGTGAAAACTATACAGTATTGCTTGAAAACTACCCAGAGTTGAATAAATTTTTATCAGTTGTTGTGTGGACAGTATCTTGCCCATAATTTTAAGAGTGTACACAAAATCCTGTCAAACAGAATGATTCTCTCTTAAGTCTAAAACTTAGGTTTTCTCTACGGATCTGTGACATGAGAATTAGACACATCTCAAGAACAAAAACAAGATGACTTCGATACAACTGCCTTCGCAGAATACTTTATACTAAATGTAATGGCTTAAAACAATTAAAGATGACTTTCATCTATCTGCCCTACCAAACAAGCCATCTAGAGGAGCCCCCAATCGATGAGAACTGACATTGATCACTCAGGACCCCGAAGGGTAAAAGTATACCAAGCTGGAGGAAGCTGGCTGCCTGTAAGTGTTATGAAGCGGCAGTCCTCGAGAAAACAGGTGCAGTGCTGCATTGGTAAAGATTTTTTTGCCTCTATTAGAGGATTTATTCACATCCAAATCATGGGTTACACAGTAAATCACATTCAAATCAAAGGTTACACAATTAATCATAAATCATGAAACATATAAGTATTATTACAGTAATTACAAAATCATATTTAAGTTACATAGATTGTTCTTACACGAATCGTAGCAAGTCCTTGGGCGGTTCATCTTTTTCTTTGGTCTTTGTACTAGCAATGTTGTACATTTCTATCCGTTTTTTTATTTCTTTTATAAATACGTGTTTTTTATTTTTTCCTATCCAAAATAACTTTATATATTGACCAAAATGCAATAGTTACAAAGAGATTTGTTTTACTATCACTTTCAACTTTAAGTAATTGTTTCATGTTTACTTCCACTTTTACATCGTAAACTTCTCGCAAAATAATTTTGATGTATTTAAAAAAGGATTTGTTTAGTTCACAGTCAATAAAAGTATGTATAATATCTTCTTTAACCTTGCATGTTGGACACAAATCGTCTGTTGCAAAATTCCATTTAAACAGGTGACTTCGTACTGGTAAGAGATTATATAATAACTTAAGATTGAACTCTCGTAATTTATTTTCTCTAACTTGAATAAGATTATTTGCAAAATACATTTGCCCAATTTACATCAATATCAAGTTTGTTCTCCCAATGTAAACAGCATTTATTGGTGAAAGTATTTTTGAGGGGAACAGTTCATATATAGTATTACTACTCAGATCACTGATGCATTTCAAACTTTTTCCAATCATTACCTGGGGAACAATAAAACCATGAGGTCAGATAGTGATACCCCTATTATCGCTCAAACTTTTTATCCATATTGCTGGTATTGCCTTTTTTAGTATTGTGTAGTCGAAAATAACAGTATTCTTACTTCTTTTTATATCGATCTTTCTCTGAAAATTATGCATTGGTATGTAACCATTTCTCCCAATAATATCTGTTAAGTAAACTATACCATTGGTAAAGATACTATGTGGAGATAAACATGCAATCCGTTAATGAAGTCCAATGATCAAAATTCGTTGTTAGGGGTACATAGAGTAATTTGTTCGTTGTGGAACTTCATAACACCACAGTCTGGCTTTTTGAAGGTCTACTTTATAGACAAAATGAGACATCATATGGTTTCTATGTGGGTTTATTTAAGTTTTGACAAATTGGGAAAGTTTGACCAGCATAATATAGAAAAACACAGGACTTTTCATTTTCAGCAGGATGTTTTCACTTCATATTGCAAAAGAAAACACATAACTAATCAGATTGCGTTGGGCGGGGAACATTACTACACGAAAGGATATTATATGCAACTGATTGAGGAAAACAATAAAGGATCGGAGAATGACACAGTGTTGTCTTGATTAAGATTTAAGTATTAATAATCTATGAATTGATTTATCTCATTTGTAATTGAAATTGAAGCAATCAATAAACGCCTTCGCTTTTAATACAGACAAGCACATTGCTAAATCACTACCAGTGTGTAGGAAAATGGGAAGGTCTACCTAGCAAACATTTTACTTCGTATCCAGACGCGGGTATGGGTGTGGGTGCATGTTTATATGCCCATGGATATATAGAAATTAAAAGTTGTTTTAGAAAGCGTGATTCAATGATTAAATCATTGATGCTAATTATATTTCTGTGTTTGACAATCAAAACTTTGACGGATCCCTTAACAAAACATGTACAAAACAAATGGTAGAAAATACAAAGAAATACATAAGAAATTCAAAGAACAAAATAAATAAACATCGATTGTGATATAATATCTTAAGGGCCGTGCAATTATTTATATTGATGCAAATGACATTTGTACCAAAAATTATAAACGTCTAAGCTAAAATTTTGAAATTATAGCATAATATTGCAAAATATAATATATTTGCATAATTAATTAACCGCAAACAAAAATAACAAATTTTGCCGAATGGTAAACGTTATGTACATGTTTATGCAGGATTGTGCAGTATTCATGTGTCTGTGAAAGCGAATATTATAAAAGAATACTGTAGAATTGAATCGGCAATTGGCAGCCATTTTGTTTATGCAAATTAGGTGGTCCAACATGAGAAATCGGCTTGGAAACCTGTCTTATCAGATTCAGCACATTAAAATTGTGTGAAACAAGTCCGTTTCCCAAATTTTACCCCAAAATGCCTCTCGAAGTTTATAGAGCCCTCTTTTACCCGAATGGCTCTAGTCTAATATCAAGTGAAAGTCTGAATATCAATCAATTACAGCTCCTTCATCAAATAATAGGCCGATGTGGATTATACCTGTAGCAGCCGGTCTCGGTTCTTGTGTAGCAGTCATTGCAGTTCTGGTTCCTGTCCTATGTTACTGTCGGCAAAGGTAGGCCAATATTTGCACATGTATAAAGAAAATGATGAGTACATGCACATTGATATCACTTCCTTACAGATCATGGATATCTTTGCAGAAAAAAGGCATTATATGAAAACATCAGGACCCCGTCGGAAGTTTTTTTTAGAAGCAATGCTTGCAGGGTAATGCAATTAACATCAATTAAATTATGAAAATATATTTATCAAGACAATAAACAACTCGGTTGCCTCCATGATGGCACATGTTTATGAACTTCAGCACCAAATCTTTCCGACGGAAATAAAATGAATATATAAACATGATTTAACAATAGTGATCAAGACAAGTAACTCTGAATGAGAAAGGAAACGAATATTTAACTTGAGTCTGCACTTCATGTTGTAGCTCAAGTTTGAAGATGGGAATCGAATAGTGCAGTATCATTGGTTACGTTCGTTGCTGTCTCAAGTAGTTTGAATTATTCGATGTACATGTATATAAGAGCTCGGTTGCAAAAGGGGTTAGATCCATTTTTCATCATATTTGATTTTGTCTCAATGTATAGATTTTTAGTTGCTCTATAAGATGATAGCAACAAAAAAGTTCAAATTCCCATTAAAAATTGCACATAAATGGCAAAGGAAAATCACTTTTTTTTCAAAAGGGGTTAGGTCCAATTCAGTTTGGTTGCAAAAGGGGTTAAGGGGTTAGGTCCATATTTTTTTTTAAAGAATATTTTTAAAAAATATGAAGACAGGTAGATTTCTTTTATAACCAATTTTATGTTCACATGGTAGGGATAATGAAAATTTAGTTTCGCATAGGAATATTAAAAAGGGTAATAAAAGCATGATTTTCTTGGAGTGGACCTAACCCCTTTTGCAACCAAACACTTTTAAAGAGCTCGTCAAAAGGGGTTAGGTCTTTCATAAATTGTATTGTTTTCTGTCTCAAAATCTAGATTTTAGTCGCTCTGATGATACCAAAGAAAATTGGAATTCACATTAAAACGTGAATAAAAGTGGCAAAAGAGATTGGATTAATTTCAGTGTGCTTGCAAAAGGGGTTAGGTCCACAATGATTATTTTTGAAAACATAATTATGTAGAAAAACATTGAAGACATGTAGATTTCTATTATACCCAATTTTATGTTCATATGATAGGGTAGTACATCATGACAATTTTGTTTATCATATCTGCATATTGCAATAAGTGAGAATAAAATACATGATTTTTTTTTCTCGGAATGGTCCAAAGTGGACCTAACCCCTATTGCAACCAAACTCTTCATATCTAAAATGAATTCAGTTTTTGTTTTGTCCTTTTTTATCTTAAAGTATACAGTAGTATTTTTATGTATATTTTTTATTTACATTTGAATTACTATTTTCTTATAAAGAAACCGAGCAACCAAAACGAAAGGTAAATTGGTCAACATAAATGGAACCACTCCCCAAGCTGATCCCGAAGTTCGCTATTCATATCCAAATCAACCTTCAGATGTAGTCTATTACGCTGACATTAGAGACGACCTTGATCCAGACGGCCACCAACTTCCAAAATCGACAGCAGCTGCAGATTTTAAAGTTAACAACCCGAACAGCGCCATTAGTTCCAACTTGGTAAAGAACCCTGTATATGACTGTAGTGACCAAATTGCTAAGGTATCTGATCCTTTGATTGCTGAGATCAACGATCCTGTCTATGAGGAAGCTCCTGACAATCCGACACAACGGTCTCTCCAGCTGAATGATCTCGTGGAAAACCCTTTGTACGGAGGACAGGAACATAGATCTGCAGCGGAGCAGCAATCCTTGAAACAACCAGAATCAGCAGACTCGCAAGGTCTCGTAGACAATCCTTTGTATGGGGGACAGGATCAAGGATCCAGAGTGCAGGACTTCTCAGAGCAAGCAGGCTCGGCTGACTCGGATGGAATGGTAGACAACCCTTTGTATGGCGGACAGAGCGACAGATCTGCTAGCCACGCGTCCAACATGCCTAACGTGTTGTCACGATTACCGTCTCCAGATGACCTCAGATCCAATAATTCAGATGCAGAATCCAGTCGCTTTTCTCCAGAACAGGGACTCAGCACTAAGCCGGAATATGCAGCAGTAGACGATCTGATAGGCAACCCTCTATACGGAAGTCAGAATGACAAACCCACCAAAGACGGGGTGACTCTTCAGAACGAATCGCGCGCTGATGAACTCATCGACAATCCTTTGTATGGCGCTCAAAGTAACAAGCCGGATGGCCTGGCGTCAAATATACAAGATTTAGCCCAAACTGAAGAACTCGTAGATAACCCTCTGTACGGCGATGGTTGTGACAGACCTGGCAGACAGGGAGTCACCAGTCAGACAGAAATTGAACCAACAGACGAGCTGATCGACAACCCTCTCTATGGAAGTCAAAATGAAAGTTCCGCCATTGGAATAAGCCGGCAAGAAGGATCTGGTCCATCCGACGAAATGATAGACAATCCTTTGTATGGAGCCAATAGTTAAAGCCATACAATTTTTGTTCAAGGTCACTGAGAATATGAGACTTTGTGGACATCCACGGATATCGCTTTCAAGATATGGTGTTATATCGGTTTGCTTGTAAACAAAATCTACATATTCACCATTGACCTTTATTTATTTTATTTTGAGAGGAAAAAATGACATATACGACTATGTCCATGTTTGCCAATGAAAAACGTGCTGTAATATATAGTTACACATCGAGACCTCTTCAACATTACATAACATTATTTCTTCGATCTCCATTTTGTATATTTTGTTTCTTTAAACAATTCAATCAAGATTCGCTAAAAAAATTATTGAGGGTTTTCCATCCGTCTTCTTTAAAAAACTAACCACTGGTGCATTTTCAACATGCGCGTAACTTAGTTACTAGGACAACTAAAACATTAAACACTTGTAGTTTTATGTATAAGAAGTGTATACTATTCTTTTGATACTTATTACATTTTGCCATGGGCGGAAATCAGTCCCCAAAGGAAGGGGGACCAGGGCCTGGAAAATTTGATAAGCAAAAAAAAGTTTATCACCCAAAATGTAAGGTAACTTTTGTCATTTAGTCCAAAATGCATGTATTATTTCGATTGTGAAGTGATGTATTTTGATCCATCATAAAATACCAAAAATAGTAGGGGGACATTTGATACTATGCCCCCCCCCCCTACTATTTTGGGTATTGATGTTGCTTTGTATTTGAATTGCAAACGTTCCCCCAGGGATTTCCGCCCATGCATTTTGCCTTATCTGTGTATAACGATGTCAATTATATCATTTGCTATCCTGTTAAAACAATCATTTTATTTATTTAAGTGTTGCTATGTATGATAATATTCACTCTGAAAAATACTTTAAAACAATGTGACCACACTCGGGAGAACTGTAGAAAATGACCCCGATGCTGACATTCCGGTACTGCACGGTGGAATGATTTCAAGGCTGAAATTGCATACCTCGCTCTCTAAATGCAAATGTAGATAATGACACACCTGAATGACAAATCAAAATGTATATTTTAAAATAATTATAATTTCTGAATTACTCACAATTTGTTAAAATGAGAGCTTCCCTCTGAGGTCAATCGCACGACTCCTGTACTGTAGGATTAGAACATACTGTAAAATGTAATAAACATTGAAAGTCTTGTGAAGTCCATTTGATCTTTGCAAGCAATTTGTGATAGTTACCTGTACTTGCTTGGTGCTGTTATGTCGCATGAAGCCTGTACAAAAGAATGGCTTTTGTTGATTTCGTATTCGCTTGTAAATACTAGTATAACCGTTTCTGAACAAATTCCTGCATTCTAGGGAAGGAACCATGAAGGGTTTCTTTCACTAGTCTGGCACTATAAAAAAAACTAATCGTATTAAAATCATATATCACTACCTTTATCTTGTGTACCATTATTTTCCTTAAAAAAACTTATTCATGGTCTGAGCGTTATAAAAAAAGGGCCAGTCTTAAAATGTGTCAGCTAGGTGATCAATATTTTCTTACATTACCCCGGTTAAGCTATAGTCTATTGATTCCGGTGCTCACAGCTTCTTGAGGATTTACTTCCTGTCGGTACCCATGTACAGATTAGGGCAACAAGTTGGCAAAATGAAGTAAAGTAAGCCTATAGTATTATGGCTGATCCATAGATTTTGCTTAAAACTTAATTGGTTTTACTTGAAGGAAGTGATTGTCAAGCATGTTTATTTTATACATTCAGCCAATGGGTCAGATGCATTAAAAAGTCGCAATTTCTAGCAAGCCAGTGCTCAAGCAATTACTAAATAAGCAAAGTATCAAACCTAGGCAATTGTCTTATTTCGTAAGCATAAACCATCTGCTCGTGCTTCCGTTTTCTTGCCTTCAACGTGTTCAAGGTAAGAAAAATAGCGACGTCGCGCTGGTGCGAACACGACTCACAGAACAAGGCGGGACTCCGAAGCAAAGGGATTCTTGACATGGCAGTGCGAAATATATACCGCGTCTTTTGTGTAACATTTTCCCCTGTAATGTCGAGATGTCAAACTGTTCCTATAACATGTATAACTTGTTTCTAATGAGTTAATTTACATAGTTGGCATTCATTTAGCACTTACAAGGAGGAAAACATTCCTATTTCAAATGAATAAATATATGATGATGAAACATGAACGTCATGATCAAGCAAGTGTGTGTGTGTGTGTGTGTGTGTATTTGAGTTTTGTCAGACGTGTATCAATCAGATATGATTATTTACGTCTGGGACCGACCTTTAACGTCACCATCCGAAAGACGTGACCGGGGCTCGAACCTTGAACCTCTGCATCAATTTGTAACTTCCCGACAGCTTGGATTACAGGCGCACGCCACAAACGCTCAAGCTTCTGTAACGAACTATGTTTCCGTTTTAATGTCATAGAGAGCTTATAGGGTCTGTAAACGTAGACTATACGGAAATCGTAAGTGTAGACGTTCTGAAATTAGCCAAAATCGCGCATTTTGTGAACATGTTGGAGTTGTCATGAAACCTTTTGATTAATTAATTGTTAGCAAAGCTGCCTAAGCATTATCCAGTTGCTTTATTTGAGAAAGCTGGTTGATTAGCAAAGTTAACTAGGTTATTGTAGTTGTGGTAGTTATTTTTAGTAACTATTTCATCGAAGTGTTAAAAAAGGCATAAATATGAGGAGTCAACTGCAGGAAGTAAGCGTATGTGTTACGGCCCCAACCATAGCGCAAATGCTGCCCTTCATCTCTTGCATCTCATTTTGTTCTGTACACTAATTTATCTTTGAGAAATTAAATTAAAGTTAAAGATCAAACTTTGAACATACACTCTGGACTACGTTCTTGTGAGTACTATAAAGGGACAAATGATTGGTGTATGGAACGAATGCTGGTAATTGAATGGTCGATGGATGTCCGATTGATTGAAATGGGACGAGAGAGGTGACCGATTGCAGTCGACGGATGATCTGACTGGAGGAACCAGAGTCGACGGTTGGTGATGGTTGTTAATCAGTCTTTTCTATAAACCATCAGCAACGGTCATATACTTTGATCAAACGAACGCAACTGACGGTCAGGCACGGTGGCATCCTGACAAGAAAACCGTGTCAGCTGGAAGTTGGATTCGAGGCCGTCACACTACTCTTAAGGAAGTTGAAAAATACCCGAGACGCACAAGCAAAATGTTCACTTTGTGCACACGGTTTTTTTTTTAATTGCTTGGGGGCCAAAGAAGGAGCGTTCACTTCGCAGTCATCGTCAGGAATTCATCCTGCGAATCCTTTTACCTCACTAAAACACTTCTACTACTAGTAATGAATTACGACTCTACCAAGACATCATGGCTACCAATGACCAATCTTTTGAACATCAGCGTCATAAACATAGACCTCATCAGGACCGGACCTGAATATACCTTCTCATTTAAAATTGAAGGTCTCACAGGCACCAAGCAAGATCTTCTGGCTGACCTGTGTGTAAAGAACAATTGTGATATCCTTTCTTTGAAGGAGACGCATGGTGGGCCTACACGTTCCCGTCCACACATCACTGGTTATGACCCTCATCGTGAAATACCCCCATGATCAGTAAGGCTTGTTTGTATGCAATGGGCCGATTTTCCATTAGTCTTCTTCAGATTCAGATAACATTGATTTTATAACCATTGAGCTTATGGGAATTTCCCTCTTCACTCCACTTTTCATCAAGACGTAGATTCCTTCACTCGACTGAATCCCTGGATGGCTCTGCTTATCATCAAAAGATCTCCCTACGGTCTAAACACTTCCAGACTGTGACATGAAAGCTCTCCTATGGACCTATCGCATCACTTCCTCCAGGCAAACCTGACTAGTATGTCTTAATCGCCCCCCTCCTACCAGAGCCATGCACTGCCAAAGATATGGAGTCTTTTAACCCCAAAGCCAGATCTTGTAACCTCCACTGGACAGGTCTTGTCTAATGACCCGAGAAGAAGATTAAGCACTCGCTCAATTATTGTCAAGCAAATGCAAGCAGGCAGTTAGCAATTATTTAATATTAGTAGCCAAAGCATTTGCTCGCAATCGATTGTCCATTATATGCGGATTCAAGCATAAGCCAAGCAAAAGTAATTGCTACTTGTTATGCATCTGACCCAGTGTCTCAGATGGGATTTTTTTTTTGGGGGGAACCAGTGTTCGCTTTCCAGTCCCAGTAGTTACCATTGACATCCTGAAGAAAATGTGCACAACTGACAAGGAAGTTTAATTGGTTGATTTATATGTCACATATAAAGATATAGTAGATAAGAGCAAAATATAAAATATCAAAATACCTTAACAGGATAGCCCATGGAAGCTAAGATGGATTATATACATGTATATAGTGAAATTCTAATGGGGACATTAGTAAGAAACTTATGAGAAAGCACACTTAAACAAAGAAAAAAAAACCCTAATAAACATCTACAAACTACATCAAACTGAGTATAGATAAATTGTAAAACTTTAATAATACACATGGGCGGATCCAGCCTCCGTCAATAGGGGGGGGGGGGGGGCCGAAATTTTTTGTATCCATATTTTCCCAGATCGGCCGCTCAAAGTTGATTTTTGTTTGTGTCTTTGAAGGGGTTGTCCCGGTGGCGTAATAAGCCCAAAAAAATTGAGGGGGCTCGATATGGCGTATCGCGTAAAATTAATAAGTTACGAGTGAGCAAAGCAAGCGAGCAAAATTCGTGATAGATTTTGACATATTTGGAAAATAATATCATATTTCACCCTTATCCCTTTCCTTTTGTCTTTTTTCTTTCTTGATCCTGATTTTTTTTAGGGGGGGGGGGTGCAAAACGCCCATGTCCTAACAATAATTTCTTAGATTTATTCTTATAAACATAAATGTGTAATAATTTAATAAGCCCTATTTAAAAGGTGTGAGCGCGAAGTGCGAGCTAAACAATTTTTGAAATTTCATGTATTTTGTCCTGAAAATTGAACATTCTGGACAATGTTTGTGAACCTAAATAAGATGCGTATGTAACTAGATAATTACTGCGAGCGCGAAGCACGAGCAGAAATTTTTATAATGCGATCTGGTCTTGTCGAAAAGCGACTTGTTAAGGACGTTTTGCAGTTAGCCATTAAGACGATACATATTTCAATGATTAGATAATGCGAGCGCGAAGCGCGACCTGAAAATTTGTTGACGTTCCGGCCTAAAAAACAAACGTTCTATGCACTTGTTGTAATCATGAACGGTATAAGTATATAACCAAACAATTGATGCGAGCGCGAAGCGCGAGCAGAAAAAAATTAGATTTCAAACCTAAAAACGGGACATTCTCTTCGTGTTTTGTAAATCATTAAAATATTTGGGTATAATTTGTTATCTTCCTACATTAATAATGCGAGCGCAAAGCGTGAGCAGAAAATTTTTGATATTCTGATCTGAAACTGGATATACATGTATAAAGGCTCATGATTTAAATAGAGAACAAGCTACGAATCTGAATAAACATGCGTGTGCGTGTTTCAGATTTTGACCTAGAATCTGGGCATTCTGAATACCTCTTTTCATCATGAAAATCAATAAAGCGAGCGCGAAGGGCAAGCTTAAAATATTTGATATTCCGATCTGAAAAAAGGGAAAATTTAAGCTCTTTATTTCAAGCACTTTGTAGGAAAATTGTGAGGTGGATATGAATCACAGTTGAAAAAAGATCTGATGTTTCATTATTATTACTTTGAGTTTTGACATAGGACAGGGACATTCTAAGAACATTATGTCACCATATGAAAATGATGACTATCTTCCTATTTCTCTTCCTAAGCGGGAGATGAAACTTTTTTCGATTTTCCATTCTGAAAAAGGGTCAATTTGATTAATAAATCAATATCTTATTTATTAATCTAATAAGCCTAATGAGAGCGAGGAATCTGTTTATTTACAATGGCCTGAAAACTGGACATTTAAAGCACTTTTGTAATTACGAATAAGATGCATGAGTTAATATATTTTCAACAATCAATGCGAGCGCAAATCGCGAGCCGAATATTGGGATATACATATCAAATCACCGATCAAAATGCGAGCGTGCAGCGCTAGCTCTTACGTTTTGACAATTTGACCTGAATAGGGATATTTGAGAACTTTACGGAATGATACAGGAAAATAATAGGTACCTAACAAGTCAAATTTTGCGAGCGCGCAGCGCGAGCAGAAAATGTTTATATTCAGAAGATATAACAAATTTTTACAGAGCACTTTTTAAAAATCAATTTGTAAATCTAACAAAATAATGAAAGTTCGATTTCCGAGCTGAAATATGTTTTAGATATTGTCTTCAAAATTTGATATTTAAGCTCCTTGTTGAGCAAGATATATAAATCACCTGAAAGGCAATGCGAGCGCGAAGCCCGAGTGAAAATTTTATACTGTATATTGACATGAATTTTTTTTTTTTTAATCATTTTCCAAGTCTTCACCTCATCTTATTTCATTCACTCGTCTTCCTCCTCTAATTTTTGCACTTCTTTTTTCTCCTCTCTTTCCCCTTCTTTTTCTCTTTTTTCTCTCTTTCCCCCTTTTTTCTTTTTTTCCTCCGCCAATAGGGGGGGGGGGGCGGGCCCCTCGGGCCCCCCTGGATCCGCCTATGATACATAAGTACAAACTTTCACGCAATCAGCAAAAGATGAAGAAAATAATTGTAGAACATGTTGATTATATAGATCATACCTCCATATGATACAAGTTCTAATAAAATTAGAAAGAATGGCATTTAAGTTAAGACTTAAGGAGTGGGAACATTTTTTGTTACTGCAATATCTACTAAACATCATTTCTCACACATAAATCATAGGCTTTCTCTTAGAATTTTGTATGTTAATTTCAAACATTACAGACATAGATATCTTAGCAACTGAAAGGTTTATCTCTCACAGATTTAGGTTTATTGTTAATATGCATCATATAACAAACCATATCAACTTTCTTTAAATTGTTTTTCATAAATGTTGCTGATTAATAAATAAAACATCAAACAGAATTTCAGCTGATTGGAAGATATTGCTTAAGTACAGTATATTTTCAAGAGAAAAAATGATGACGATGATGAAAATCCATATTTTGTTTGAAATGAAATCTGAAACAGAAATACTCTGAAAATTCATTTTGTCCAATTAATCTTGGGCCCGGCAGCCACTGTGCAGTGCCAGATTGACGTAGTCTTATCCCTTGAATCATTGAACGCCAACAGGGTAGCAGCAACTCCCATCTTTTGACGTATTTTGGTCTGGCACGGCCAGGGCTTAAACTCCCAACCTCCCGGTTGTGAGACAGACGCTCTTCAAACTGAGCCAACACACCCGTTATTATTATGATAATAATAATATTATTGATGATGATAATAATTGATGACGAAGATGATGATAATGATAAACTATTATTAACCATATCAGACATCTGAGCAGAGCAGCTTCACTACATTATTGCCTGCTTATGACTGTGATCAAATGGTGGGTCAATAAATTTCCAATTGTTTATCCAAGGACCCAAATTATTGCCAGCTCTAGAAAGTCGATGTGAAATTGCATGGAAATATAACGGGCAATAAGGCATGCAGAGCTAACATCAGGGTTTTCAAGTGAACACTACTACTACTACGTCTCCTATTGAACCACGCAGCAACAATATACGTCAAGATGAGACAACGGTGTATACTGCGTCCCCAGGCCAGGATGTGACATTTCAATTACCTCACATTGGTAATGTTCAGAGGCACAGTCTGCTAAACATGACAAAACGGATTCCCGTTCATAGAGGGAGAAACATAAACATTTTCAGGAATTATGCTCCAGATGTCTGATTTGGATAATAATAAAAATGTTGACTTGCAATTTTTCAGGGAACATGAAATATATAGCCCTTGTGTAAAGACTCGGACCAATATGATGCTATTGCGAGCAATAAACTTGACGTTCCCCTCAAGTCAATCAATATTATAGAATTATTATTGATAATGATAATAAATAATTACAAAAACAATATTAATAATGATACTAATACAAAACTTGAAAACAATAATAAAATACATTTATAAAGCAGCCCTTGAGCGCTTTGCAAACAAAGTATTTAAATATTTGTATATTATCCTTCAAGTAGAATTTGTACTACATTTACATGTAAGTGTAAAATACATCTGACACATGATAAAGATTGAAATAAACGAAATGCAACAATCACATAATAGCAGAAACAAATGTATTAGATGCCTATAATACTAAATTACTGATAATTTTTTGAACATTTAACAAATCAAATGTTGAACATTTGTTTCACTTTTGAGAGCTACGCTCCTTTTAAAATCTAAGATTTTATTTCTCTGGCATTTACTAAACCATTGTGATTATGTCATTCCATATGCCGAAGCACTTTTTTTTTCTATTTTACTATATATATATATATATATATATATATATATATATATATATATATATACATACAACGGTCCCCCCCCAAAAAAAAAAAAACCGAGAATTATAGATGATTTATCATGCCTTAATCGCAAATACAATAGACAGATGCCCTATCATTGTAAAGCTTTGGGTCTCCTCTTTCATTTAAAACTTAGATTATTCCTCATTCATGCATGATTGAGCAAAAACAATTTGAAGAAAGGAAACCTAAAGTCACTTGGCGGGCGGTATCTTAGTTTAAAAAAAAAAAAAAAAAAAAATCAAATTTTTGATCTTTAATTTAATGGTCAAGAAATAACAAAGTTCTGGTTATTTGAAAAAAGGCTTGAATTCCAATAATTTCATGATGTGTAGAGGTTTTACAGGATAGCTTTTAGACTTACTCGACACTCCGTTTTGTTGACGATCGGCCATGCAGAAAGTCTTTTGTTAACTTTGGGATAGCTTCGGTGGGAAACCGGTGAAAGCACATATGTTTCATGAAATTATGGAAATACAATCATTGTTTCGAAGAAACATAACTTTCTTATTTCTCAACCATTTTCTGTGATTTTGCTATCAAATTAAAGAGCGCAGATATTGATTTTTTTCGGCATGTGATTTTCTATTTGAAATTTTGATGCCCCCGCGAAACGACTATATGCTATCCTTTCTTGTAATGGTTTTACTCACTCATGCGTGGATGAAATATCTTGTATGTTATACCGGCTGAAAGAAGACATTCTAAGCTTTACAATGATAGGTCATTTGTCTATTGTATTTGTGATTAAGTTATGATAAATCATCGCTAAACCTCGGTTATGTTTGTGGGACGCACTGTATATATATATATATATATAGACCAGTTTTAATTGCACTGTATATATACATGTATATAAGACCAGTTTTAATTTCAAAATTAATACTACTAAAATCCAACAAAAATAACAATCATTTGTTCATGCATGAATTATGAGCAGGTGGTTGTGAGAAATGGTATACAGGTAATGCAGTGGTTCAAGTAGATAAATGAGGTAATAATATGCAATAAAACAGGATTAAATTCATTATCATACATTATCAAATTCATCATTTCATGATGGAATGATAATTCAAAATACATGTACTTGGTGAATGAGATTGCAGCTAGCACTCCCTGAATTAAAGTGTGATCTAGGTGATATTGCCCAAATTGCAAGTTAATATCCTCAAACCTCAATCCTCAAATTTTGGGTGACCATTTCCTTATAAAATTGCACCAAATCTGCCTCAAGATAATTTCAATTTGATACATGTTCATAATGCTGGTGTGTTATATAATAAAGTATCAACCAGTAGCACAGTTCAAAGGGCCCTATTCTGCATTACAGTGTGACAAATATTTTGTTACAGCTCTGATGACAAAGTCTTATAAACATTTCTCTACTCCCAGATGTGTATAATGTATGCATTACTCAATTCATGCATTTTATAATGCCTGCACCAATGTCAGGGGACATTTGGGTTGACCAATTTTTTTTGTAAGATGTTAGTTGACCCATCAGGCTGCTTAGATTCTTGTACCTGTCTTGAGATTACTAACGACCCGCGATGAATGGTCATTAGTCATAATGATTGCTCATAGATTTGCGATGAGGATGGTTTATCACATACATGTACAAAAGATCCATGGGTGGTATTCTGAAACTTACACTGTCATAACTATTGTCATTAATTTTGTCATTTCTCTCCAAGATGTGACACTGCTATGATTGTCACAAATCGGTATTCTGAACATTGTCTTTTCCCTGTCATATCTCTCTAAGTTCCTGCCCATCTTTTCAGAAGCAAACCAATAAAAATCATTGTTAGTTCCCTGTGGGAGCCCTTCTAGCCAATAGGAAGTCCCTGTGGCAGGTATGGGGTATTCCCAATAGAGTAGCTGGCATCGCGCAACTACGCGTATATTGATGTGCTTAATTACAAAGAGAGAGAGACAAGGAGCTATGAAGGATTTTCGAAGGAAAATAGAAAAAGAAGGAAAACAGAGGAAATGGGAAGATTTAATATGTAGGGCCTAACCAATTGTAGCAGGAAAAAAGATGTCATGGATGATGAGTGAAACTAATATCACAATCTAATCTTAATGATATCATTATATCATTGACATTTAGTCGGCAGGGTATCTGAATATTTGGTACTAAAAGATATGACAAAATTTATGACTGCTATCCCCCTGTCATAAATTTTGTCATATCTTTTGCTTGTATAAAAGGATTACGCATATTTTTGCGCGCTAAAGAGAAGAGATAGTTTTTGTGACAAAAGTTATGACATCCACCAGAATACCAATTTTGTCATACACTGTATCTCTGAGAAAAGATAAAATATAGAGAAAAGACAAAGCTCAGAATACTGCCCCAGATCACTATCTTATAAAACAAATGATACTTATCAGTTTGTTCTGGAATTAAAATTTTTACCCTCACTAGTTACCTTTGTCCAAATGCCCTCGGATATGCCTCAGGCGATTTTGAACTGTTCCAAAGGTACCTCTTGAATGTAATTCTTCCCAATATCCTTGATGATAAGTATTATTTGTGTAATAAATATATACAAAGAAAAATAAACAACATAGGCAAGTCAATACTATTGCTGAATTGACGTATTACACAAAACGGATTAAATGATTTGAATTGCACACATAAGTTGCATAAATTATATAATATTCTTAAAAATTGTACGAAAAAATGGGATAAGGTCCCAATATAATAATTAACACAAGCATTACACAGTGGGCCTGAATGTTATCTATATGACCTCACCTTTAATAGGGCAGTTCTATGAAATATAAAAATGAGACCGTCAAGGAATGATTTAACCATTTTCTAGTTTATATGGATGTCCAGATCCATTCATAAAGTGTAACAAGAATGGATAAAAACTGGAGTCTAAGCCCGGGACTTTCGGGTATTTTGGTCTTCGGGTACCCGCCTGAAAAAGACTGGTGGAACAACCCCCATAACACAGTGGCATACATGTAGATAATGTCATCCACTGCCGCAAGCCAATTTATGAATGAAAATATAGTAAGCATGCGCAGAGCAAACCTCCCTTGCCCCATGCAGTATTCCATCAAAACAAGTCTGCAATACTCTTATCACCTCGTACCTACATGTAAATCAACCAATAATTCCACTTTCCTATTTTTTATATGAATTATGAAACGTTTTGGCATTATCCTGGTTTAAGTCACCACTCCATTCACTGCCGTTTATGTCGTCAGTCACAACTTGAGAAACTTGTTGATTTATAGATATTCCGAAGGTAATTGGTGAGATTCAAAATGAGACTTGTGTACTTTTGTGATGAGTTATAATCATGTCTTACACTACGCAATACAAATCATATACATTCACGTTATATTGGTAAGCAATTTCGGGTATCGGGTATTGATTTTTCTACCCAGGTACCCGAGGCTTCCGGGCGGGACCAGAGTACCTGGGTTTTAGTCCCAGCCCTACTGGGGTCGGACTTTAATAAAAAAAAAAAAAAAAAGTTGAATTATTTTACAGCGTTGCTACATACATGTACAGTAGCTATGACAACCATCTGACCTCTCAAAATTATTCCTTTCCAGATAAGTCCTGTACCCAGTAACACAAATGATTGAGACTGATTGCAAATATAAACAAGTGGAATGCCTCTGGCGGTCTCACCTGCATCACGCGATTCAATATAGCAGCAGTGCTGACTTTGAAAAATACTACACAATAATTATTCACAAAAAACACCATTGATATATAATGATACAATACTACGTTCATTGACATTTGACCTTGATCATGTGACCTAAAACTTGTCAGTGATACTTGATTACCCCTATATCCACATTTTATACACTATATCTATAAACTTTGAAAGGTCATGTGACCTAAAACTCGCACAAGATGTTCAGTGATACTTGGTTACTCTTATGTCCAAGTTTCATGAATCAGATCCATAAACTTTCAAAGTTATGATGGTATATCAACAGATACATGTACCCCCCCCCCACATGGCCAAAGTTCATTGACCTTTGATGTTGGTCATGTGACCTGAAATTTGCACAGGATGTTCAGTGATACTTGATTACTCTTATGTCCCAGTTTTATGAACTAGACCAATAAACTTTCTGTAATTCAACAAATACCCCCAACTTGGCCAAAGTTCATTGACCTTACATGACCTTTGACCTTGATCATATTACCTGAAATTCGCACAGGATGTGTAGTGGTACTTGATTACTCTTATGTCCAAGTTTCACGAATCAGATCCATAAACTTTTAAAGTTATGATGGTAACTCAACAAATACCCCCAATTTGGCCAAAGTTCATTGACCCTAAATGACCTTTGACCGTGGTCATGTGACTCAAAACTCAGGCAGGATGTTCAGCAATACTTGAATAACCTTATGTCCAAGTTTCATAAACTAGGTCCATATATTTTCTAAGTTATGATGACATTTCAAAAACTTAACCTTAGGTTAAGATTTTGATGTTGATTCCCCACCATGTTCTAAGTTCATTGACCCTAAATGACCTTTGACCTTGGTCATGTGACTCAAAACTCAGGCAGGATGTTCAGTAATACTTGATTAACCTTATGGCCAAGTTTCATGAACTAGGTCCATATACTTTCTAAGTTATGCTGTCATTTCAAAAACTTAACCTTCGGTTAAGATTTGGTGTTGACGCCGCCGCCATCGGAAAAGCGGCACCTATAGTCTCACTCTGCTTCGCAGGTGAGACAAAAACACTTCTGATTGATGCATTGTCTTATGTCTGAATAAAAAGTAGATGCAACAGTTATTTTGATTGGCTAGTAGTATTGCAAACCTTTATGTTGCAGAGCCAAGGGTAGATTTGGCCTTCAGATTTTAGTGTATGAGGAAGAAATGAGGTCCAAGCTGGGGCCCTTGTGGCACTCCCAACAGCTTTCCTCTCTTCTTTCTTTAAACCCTAAATAGCTTATTAATCAAACTTCTGAAATACTAAGAGTAGAACTTTCCAATATAAAATAAACGCATGAAAAGCTCTGAAAATGAAAATTGCAGAATCTGAAATTTGTATTTTTTACAAACTGGAAGAAGAACCAGAGCATTATATTTACACGTTAACATGCATTTAATTTTTGGGAAGAGTTTTGGAAATAGTGGTTACAAAATTTTACATTAACCTGCAATTAAGATATTTTGTTTGGTATATTAGTTCACAGGTCACACATTAAGTTTCTTTTGAGTCAATGTTTGGTTTTGGGTAAACAAGTGGTATATACATGTAAATGCAAACATTTAAATATCTTACCATCTTTTGATTTGTTCTGGGTTAAGTTCAAACAAATTCATTTTCACCAATAATCAATTGGGTAATACGAATATGCAAATAAGTAAATTTGAAAAGAAATTAAAAACTCTGCATACTTCACTTTTATAATTAATCGGCAACAATTCAAAATTCAAAAAAAATTTAGAAGTTACGTCATTCAGTTATTGAATGATTTTTTTTCCTAGGAAAAGATATCTAGATATGTGCACTTGGCACTTGCTATTTATTTTTTTTCTCTCTCTCTTGCTTTGTCTTTTGGAATGTACATATACTATTTATCGGTTATGTTCTGTTGAAAAAAAGAAATTCACCTCATATGTATATTTTTGCACTTGCAAAAGGCCGTTATAGATGGAGAGGAGGGAGGGTGCCTTGGGACCCTCAAAAGTTACTGGAATCGTACTGATTCCTAAATTTTGCAGTGTATTCTTTCTTAAGCTGTTTGAAAGCAAGCACGACATCATCCTGATGTGGCCCTAGCTCCTCCAAAGCAACACTGGACAGAGACCAAAAAAGAGAGAGAAAAAAAATTAAAAGGGGTACTGACAGTACAATTTTTTAACAAATAAAAGTTAAACCAGACAAAAAAAACCTCACAAAATTTCCAGAAAATTGGACAAGGAATAACAAAGTGATGACATTGTCTTGTGGGCATCATTCCAGTAAAAAAAACAGTTTTATACAAGCCTTTCTTAATACATGTATTGTGGCCGTCACATGGCACAATGAAGTATCTGAATATTTTGACTTTTTCAGGATTTGACATTTGGTGGGGTTTTTCAGTGAGCTCTTTTCATTTATCTTACTCTCATAATTTTTTCAAATTTGCCAACTCATTTGAAGGTAAAAGGATGTATCTTACAGATACACTCAAAAAGTGCTGCAGGAGAGTGCAATGTTCTTTGGTAAAAAAGATGTATCTGTTACATGTAGTTACAGTTTTCTTCCATCAAATGAGTGAGCGCGCCCAGCTTCGTGAAATATGGCAAAAGGATGTATCTGCAACATACATACTTTTACCATAATCGGTGAGCCACGAACTTCATAGACTAGTTGATGGCAAAAAAATGTATCTACAACACTCACTGACTCAATTAATCAACCAACTGTTTCTCATTTATATGTGAATAATTTTTTTAAGTGTATATACAATCTTCAAATGTAAATAATAATCAATGTAAACATCGCACAATTAGTCTTCGGACTACAGCATTGCATTCTGTTTTATATCTAATAAACCGAATTGAATTGAATTGAACATACAAATTGTATGCCACGATATTCAGAGCCCAGTTTATGGCAAAACAGTGTATCTGCAACATACATCCTTTTCTACAAATTGTGCCAACAAAAGTCAGAGACTAGTTTATGGTAAGTGTGTATGTGCAAATTACACCCTTTTACCAGTTTTCATGTCTTTTAAAGTTTTAAAGGCTTGTTTCATGGCTAAATTGAATTTGACCTTAAACACAAAATGATCTGCAGGTACATCCTTTTTCCATAATTCATCCATAGAAACTAATCGATGTATCTGCAGATACACCTTTTTGCCATGATATCGCCATCGTTTTCCATAAACCTAGGACCATCATGGCTAATTCAGTGGATTCATAACATGGTGCGCAACCTATCAATTGTAGCAGACAGGCCAGACTCTAACTCCGGCATCGATTTCCCAGGCACAGGTAGCACACAGTGCTAGTGTACTATAATGTGACTGTGTGTTTACCATCCATTGCAATGAAAGAAACGCATTCACCGAAAACGGTCTAAATTTCGCAAAGAAATGTGCGGCAAATTTCTCCCCCACCTCCTGGACCCCGGTCGACAGCATATGCAAGCCGGCCGAGCCACGTCAAGCCGGTCAGAGCAACATATATAAATGCAGCGCGCGCCACAGACATTAATTGTGATGTTGACTTTTACCCATGAGGCACTGCAAATTTCGGCTTGTCTGGTGCAATTGATAGGTGGTGCAATATATTGTGGAGCCACGAAATTTCATCTCTTTTGTAAAAAGCATATAGTCTCAAACGGAATACAAGTGACATATTCTTACCTGATCGATGCTATGACAAGACCAAAATCTTTCAGCTTATCAAATGTTTCACCAGATTGCAGTCTGAAATATACAAATTCAAGACACAAAAAATATCAAAGGGCTCTGCCAATTGTGAAATGTGCATGGGCTGCCAATTGCAAGCTTTGGTGTTGCTCAAAAACGTGAGAACGTGTACTTAACAAAGTCAATGCAAATTGAATTTTTCAACCAAAAATCATAAATGTATGATTATTTCAACTTTTGTTGGTTTAGATGGATTTTTAATTTTATGTTATTTCTGATTGCAAAAGGGCACCCGATCAAAAACAATAAAAACAAAGGTTTGAAAAAACAAAGAAATACATAAGAATTTAAAAAACAATAGGATACATAGGAAATTAATTATTTTGGGGCAATTATTTGTAGATTTTTGTTAGAAATGTAAAAATCTATATATTCGCCAAAAATGTGCATTCTACTAGCTATATAAATTGAGTTAAAGGCAAAAACATACACAAAAAACAAAATTAGGGCAAATTTCATACGCTTATTTGCATAATTTATTAATAAAAAAATATAAGCAATTAATTTTTTGAAAATTTTATTATACAGTCTTCCAGTTTACATCCAGCTCAACACGTGTGCAATTTTTTGCGGCGATCGCGCAATCAACAGCCAAGATCTGAGGGGGGGGGGGTGTCAAATTGATACCTGTCATCAACAGGCATGAGAATGACTTTCTGGAAAAATATCTGAAAGGAAATTAAACCTACCTACGGACGGGGTTCCAGGCAGCGCCCCCTGAAGCTCCTGGGTTTTAGCATTTAAAGGGGGTATAGGAAGCCATTCTATAGTACCAATTTGATAGAAAAAGGAACCCATTGTGGAGTACCAATTTGACAGAAAAAGGAAATAAAAATTTTACAAACTATACAATGCAATTTGGACTTTATGAACACTGTTTGTGTATAGACCTATACACCACACCTATAGTAAAGTAAACCATATGCTGCTGACATTGAGAGACAATTACTGACGCAGTGTTTTAGACCTCCGTTGCCATACCTTATGCTGTCATTGCACCATAAGCATCAAGCTTCACCGGGATTGTACAGCTTACGAAAACAATCCCCGGCCAAATGTTGATCAAAAGTGCCTTCCAAAATTATATGGTCACACCACGACCAGTTCCATCTATTTTTGACGGATTTATCTATCTATTTCGGGTCCGCTTCTCCCCCAACGCGATCAACGAACTTCGGTGTGGATGCCGCCATTTTGATACTAGAGACTGAATTAAAGCCACCGCACGATTTTTGCTCGCATCGTTCATGTCAGTGGTGCGACCGAAGTAGTGCGCGGTGCAGTCTCGTGCTCCGTGCGTGTTGCTGCTTGAGCTAGCGTAGCTAGCAACGGATCGATCAGTGCGTTCCCCCCGGCGCGGCCCGGTAAGGATTCAGCCTCGCAGTGACTCGCTACCCCCCAGACCCTACCCCCCAAATATTATATCAAATTCACATCGAACTCGGCGACCACAGATTTTGATGTAAAAAATCGGAATTCCGATAAAAATCGGACAATTCTCATGCCTGCATCAAGAACTCTTTCTAGTCAAAAGAAAGCTGCTGGCCATATTATCATTCTATAAGCAAGCTTATTCTGAGCTGTCAATAAAATATTTTAGTTTTGACAGCCCAGAGACAATGCATGTTCTGCATTGCGTGTATGCTGGTCTGGAATAATACTTCAAGTTAGGTGATTATTCAACCTATGGAAGGTCGACTTATCCAGAGTCTACCACATGTCAAAGCATGTTAGAAAATTATCATACCCGTTTTCTCGTTCAATCAGCTTCTTTGAGCCATGTTTGAAGAAGTCATATGTGTATGCATTCAGGTAGAGCTTCTTTCCGCGGTTGTCAGCAAGGTCTTCTGCTGGTATCAGTGTTGGTATTTTGGATTGTTCTATATGAACTCCTTGACGAATAGCCTATTAGGGAAAATGCATGAAGGCTAAAATTCACAGAGGTGGTTTAGAAACCATAGTTTAACACAGATTTATATTAATCATGCTTCATAATAACATAAAACAATTTTTTAAAACGTTATGAAAGAGAAAGAAATGAGAAAGTCTTAAATCAGGGGTTTTCATCATACATGTATCTTTAGATCTATAACTGGTTCACTTGCATAAACTCAAATTTGTGAAAAGAAAAACATCTAAACTGACTCTGACCACACTGAAGATCTCCAACACATAGAAGTACATGTGGGGCAGTATATTATTCTAGCTTGGAAAAATACACACAAATCTGGCAGGAATACCATGTATGTTTTGACCACTTCTCTCCAATTACACATTTTGTACCAGACTCATTTGGAATTTTTTTTTTTTTTCACACAGACATATACTGTAAAATTTTGTTGGATTATATTCAACTATTTTTAAAAACAGTGTTACCATGACTAGCAGTTAATGTATAACCGATAACATTTGTGCCCAGCCACCCCAAAACCAACAATAAATTGCCAGAGAGGGTTCACTGTAAAAAGCTTAAACAATACTTTGGTCTACAAAAAGTCAAAATTAGAAAATGAGCTTATCTGAAATGGTAATACTTTCTTCTTCCTACTGTCAGAATTTGAAGTTGTAAAGTTAAAGGAGAATGAAACCTTTGGAACAAGATAGCTTGTATAAAACAGAAAACTCAAAGAAACAGATCAACGAAAGTTTGAGAAAAATAGGACAAATAATGAGAAAGTTATGAGCATTTGAATAATGCGATCACTAATGCTATGGAGATCCTCAAATTGGCAATGCGACAAATATGTGTGATGTCACTTGTGAACAACTCTCCCCATTACTTTAGTATATATTTCACTTAAATTGTCTCTTTCATCACATCTATCAGTAGCTCATGTGTTCTTTCTATAGGAGGGCATGTAATACAGATTTTTAAAGAATAAATCATGGATAAAGAGTTTGCATCACCACAAGAAAAAGCAGAAAGAGACATTTTGAGGGTATTTTATAGTCCACATGTGACATCACACATCCTTGTCGCATTGCCAATGGGAGGATCTCCATAGCATTAGTGATTGTAATATTCAAATGCTAAAATCTTTCTCATTATTTGTCCAATTTTTCTCAAACTTTCTTTGTTCTTATTATTTGATTTTTCTGTTTCGACATAAGCCTACGTATTCCAAAGGTTTCATTCCCCTTTAAATAAAACAGGCCGTGCGCTACTGTCTGGCTCCACTCGGGAGTGAGCCACGCTGTGATTGGCCGATGCTGCAGGAATCATGTTCTAGCTTAGAATGTTCTCTATCAAGCTCAATAAAAATCTCAAAATTTATTTTTGGCAAGTTATTGTTGGTTTGGGTGTGGCAGGTCACATTTGATACCATCAATTAATACCTGAGATATGTCTGCATCAAACTTCTCAAGATCCTTGTCCTTGTTACCAGATGTCATCACAAATGGAGACAAGGTTGTGCCCTTGTTGGATGAGGCTGTAAGCTTGGTAATTAGGTTGCCTTCTTCTCCAGAAGCATTCAATGAAGGCGGTGATAAGACCGGTGGCTGTATTGCTGTGAATTAAAGCATTGATTGACTTTGATTTGGCTACAAAGTAAGAGCTGCAAAGGTCCCATTAGTCACTCGTGTCTGTGATGTGTTGGAACAATGAAGCCATGGGAATTTTGACCCCAAAATCATCATTTAGCATTTTAAAAAAAGTGAAAGAAAAAAATGGAAACATCATCCAAATTGCATTCCATATACTAACTAGCACTATTCTTTATAAAACTAAAAGGATCGTGGTTTTTTTTTTTTTTAGAACTGCCAAGCCACTTTGAGTAAGTCTGAATGCACAGATCCTACTTTTAAATCTTGATAAACTTTAGGACTTGAAAGTGGTCTAGAAATGTAACAGACCATCTGTGTCAATATTTGAACTTTGATTTTTTAGTAGCTACACTTCATAATCACATTTCTTCTCTTTCTGACTAACACACACTACTACTGGCAATTAAACTGGGATCTGTACTGCAGATTACTGCAACAACAAAAAAAATCATACTTTTATGCTCTTAAAGTAGGAGTGTATCCAGGAATTATAAGATGGGGGCATATCTCTAACAAACAATAGACAAGACTAGACATTGCCCCCCCCCCATCAGATGGTTATTTGGTTTTGCCAGTTATGGACGTATACATATTCCCCCTTTTGACCCCTTCCCCTCGATCTACCACTGTATAGAAACCCCAACTTACCAATTTTTGAGAGAGGTAGCACATTTTGCTTGACTCCATCGTCGTCTCTTTTGACAGCATGATCACACACAGTGTGGACGTAGCTTCTGAACACCTCCAAGACATCCTTGTTGTGCTTCTTGAGGATGTCAGAAAATTCCTTTGGCATCACAACTGACTCCCCAAACACAACCTAATGAGGAAAGAAAAAAATAATTAATTTTACAAAATCCAACATAATATTTGTTCTTAAAGTATAATTTACAAATATGGAGTCTTTCTTCTTTACTTTTTTTTTTTTGGGGGGGGTGTCAAAATGACATCAAAATGACAGGGACTTCTGTTTCCTGATAGTAAATATAAACCAAGAGGTGTGAAAAAATGGAATGTAAGGGGAAACCTGGGTTATGGTGAAATTGCAAATGCAGATATGCGTGTGTGGGCATATGTAAAATCTATTACTTGGAAAAATTCCTTTGGACATTACAGAATGCCATGCTTACATGTAGTCTTGTTATTTACTCAGTTAAAGTGCGATATTACTCATGCTTTCACAAGAATCAAACTTTTCAGTCATTCATACGGTAAATCCCTTGAGTGGTCATTTCATTAGATTCTGTATGACCTCATATTGTGATCATTATTTGGATTCAGGCTTTAACCCAAAAAGCAAAATTGTATGACTTTTTTTTTAAAGTCTCCCGCAACTTTTGAGACCAAATTTGCGATATATGGGTATAGTATCGCGATGCCATGTGACTTTTTAGGAGACAATGTCATGCCGAAAATGACTCATTTTTATACTTTGTGTACAAAGTCTATGGGAGGTGAAATTCATAAGGTGATTATTTTTCATACTAAGTGGTCTGTTTAATTGATTTAGGGTTTAATTTGTTGTTAAATGGTCTGTAATAATTTCCATTGAAAAAAACAATGAAAAAACAGAGAAATACATAAGAAATTCTAAAAAACAAAGAAATACATGAGAAAAAAATTGGCTTTTGCAATTTTCTTTGTGGAAACCTTTAAATTAGATTACAAAGATGACATCTGTAAAAAAGAAGAAAATTTGAAGTGAAATTGGGTGTTGAATTTGCAAATAATGTTTTTCATGAATAAATATGCATATTTTAATATTCATAATAAATCAAAAGTAATTAATTTCAGAAATTTTGAGATCAGAAGGGGGGGGCATCATGCCCCCCCTCCCCCCTCACTCCTCAATACATCTCAAATAGCCCACTCCTTTTGGGTTAAGAGATTTAACGATCATAGTACATTCCTCAGTGGTCGTGTGCCCACCTCATAATAAGAATTTTGTAGGTTCGATCCCTCGCCAAGTCATAGCAAGAACTTCTACCTTCTATCAAGGCAAACCACTGATTAGCCATTAAGATTAGTGAAAGATAACATATCATGCTAAGCAGGGCATGCTGATAGAGCAATTTTAGAACTGAAGTGGTTATACCCAAGGTAAATATTTATCATAGATATACCGTACCTTGGAATGAACGCCCTCGCTTTTTATCCTCTGCACCACAGATCCAGGCATCGTTATACGACCAAACATGTTTCCAAGAACACACACTAGTTTCTCCATCACAGATTGGGAGAAAGAACCATCTACAGGAAAGTATAAAGAAATAATGAAAATAAATTCCATCTGAACGTTAAAAAGGAACTGAAGTCCATCGCAACAAAGAGTTTGAGTTGAATTAAAAGAGAAAAATATCAAACAGGCAAAGTAGTAACAATTTCATATGAACATGTAAAATAAGAAAGTTTTCACCTATAAGCTCATAATGTACATCCTGTTTAATATGTGAATGAGGGAGCCTACGCCAATGCCAACCAGCTGCTTAGTCTCACATGTAAAAAAAAAGAAACATTTTAAAAGAAATATATAAACAAGTGGAGTGCATCTAGCAGCCTTGCCTGCATTACGCGATTCTATAAAGAAGCAGTGCTGACTTTGAAAATGACTATGGAATAATTATTCACAAAAAACACTATTCATATAATAATAAATTATGAAAATACTTACCATGATTTTCTTATTTACGAGATAACTGGATATACTCATTTGATTTGCTAGTTCATTACGATTAACTTGCACGCCGAATAAAAGTACACAATTTTTCCTGCGCGCGCGCAGCATCTCCCTACACACGCACTATCCCAAGATCATCACGCAAAAAGGCGTCCATTTCCTCTCATGAGCCTGAACGCAAGACATGTTGCCACGCAAGGCGAGGGGTCGGTGGGAGGGTTCAAATGAGTATATCCAGTTATCTCGTAAATAAGAAAATCATGGTAAGTATTTTCATAATTTACATCAATAACTGGGATATACTCATTTGATTTGCTAGACCAACACGGATTCAACGTGAAGGGAGGCATGTCTAGACTAAGAAAGTGCGTACAAAAATAGGGAGATGAAGACACGAAAGGCCGCTGCCTTAAGGACAGAGGAGGTAAATAAGGCCTCATGTGAAGAAAGGTCCTTAAGAACAAGGAATTAGAAGAGCGCCAAAAAGGCGGTCCTCAAGATGTCGTATACGACGATTCCATAGAAAGAGCCCAAGAAGAATGATACTATAATTCTAGACTAAGAAAGTGCGTACAAAAATAGGGAGATGAAGACACGAAAGGCCGCTGCCTTAAGGACAGAGGAGGTAAATAAGGCCTCATGTGAAGAAAGGTCCTTAAGAACAAGGAATTAGAAGAGCGCCAAAAAGGCGGTCCTCAAGATGTCGTATACGACGATTCCATAGAAAGAGCCCAAGAAGAATGATACTATAATATCATGGGCCCTCGGTCTAGTGTCAGAAGGAGAACATCATCACCAACTGACCTTGTTTCAACAATCCAGCGTGAAAAGATGTCTCGAGAAGCTGCCGCAAACGGCTCGCGCGACAAAATAACCAACTGCACAGAGTTGGGAATTGTCTGAAGAATGGCAAACAAAGACGAGGGTTAGAAGTAACACCTAATCTAAGCCAATCCCGGCAACGGTCCGGGAGCAATGTATAAGTATGCAAAGCTTTGTACTGTAAATGGTTATATATAAACAGATACAGGAGGGATCTCGACTGATGGACAGACAAAAGATACCCTGAAAACCGACCCAAGAGGGAGTTAGTCAAGCGTCAAGAACGACCAACAGGTGCCATGACGGACTAAGCCATACAAGCTCAAAGTTTGAGAAAAACTTAAGAGGTTGTAAGATTCGGATTGAAGGTATTAATCATCCGTAACCGGAGGGATGATAATTGCCGATGATCAAAAAACGATCCGATTTTGTTGAAAATTTCGACAAGAATCGTGATCGGAAGACTGAAACTTGTACGGTTCAGTAAGTGATCCATCAATCAATCTGAGAAGGCGACAGCGGGGCTAATAAAAGCCACGGTCAAGTCACCGGCTTAATAATTTAAGCCAAGCCGCAACCATGCAAACGTAAGGAATGCGAGATATCTCAGAAGCCCCCGCGTGGGAGAAGGCGCCCAGAATTCGATATCTGTCTCAAATGCGTGAGGGCAGAACATCTGCAGAATTCTGATAGAGAGCTGTGGCAGGACGTTTCCAGCGGTCCGAAAAGGACATGGAACGACAGAGAGTAAGGTTGAAGTAAACGACTCGTAAGGCAGTCAATGTGTCGAGAAAAGCGACTGAGTGCCATTCTGTTAATAAGAAAATGCCACGGACCTGCTGTCTATGTAGAATAGAACAGTCTGGTCAAAGCAGCTCAAACGGGCGTGTCGGAGAAAAACGCGGCACGCATCACGACATAATAAGTGTGATAGACAGCGGATCCCTTTTGTCCCGTACTAAATAAAACACCCGCCCGAGGGTGCAGTGCCCGCGGCGGGAGAGGTGGGCGGTGGTTTGGCTGAAGCCACCATCGCCGAGAGGGTCCGTAAGACTAGGCTACGATGGATGTCCGCTGAGCGGAGTAATCCCTAGTCGCAGCAAGCGTACGCCAGAGATGAGCTGGCGAACAATGTCTCTGTCATGATATTACGTGTAAACGATGATCAAGAGATGTCGGTCAAGATGTTCTGAACCAACAGACAACGCCAGACATGATACCTCAACAGTTACGTTCCCGACGGAATCGAGTGAGGTAACAACGGCCCTGTCCTATCAAGGTTAGGGACGGAAACTGGCTAAGAGTGTCTAAGTCCTCGCTTGACGAAACAAGCGGAGGAGAAGGCGACTTGAGGAAAATAATCACCAATATTTCCCTCAGTCTGCGATGAGAACCAGTTGTTTACGAAAACAGCCACAAGGCCTGGTTTCTCTGGTGATCGCAAGGGCAAGCACCGCCGGCACCGGTTGCAACAGCATGGAACAGTCCGATATCGGTAAGATAAGGAGTTCCGAGAAACTGCGGGGGGCGGCAAAAATGACGCCCTAAGCAGCGGGGGATGAGAATCTATGCTTCTAAAAAGAAGAACTCCAGTGAAGTAAATCACTTTCATGGAGGGACTCATCCACAGTCGGCCCGAGAGAAAGCGGGTCGTGGTGATCGTGGTTAGACAGGCATAAGTATGCATACACACACGTATACATTTTATACATAAATGTATATCCACCACGATTACATCATCCTCGGTCACGCAGTGACCATGGTCACATACATAGCATGGAAGGAGGATGAAAGCAGCCTGCGAGGCGACTCAAGTGTGCCGATTGAAAAAGCTTCTAAAAGGAAGACAACTCGACACACGGGCACGGTAAATGCATCAACCGTAGCCCACTCCACACGAGGAAGCGGCGAAGACGCCCGCAAGCTTGACCTACATAGAGGGCAGTCTATCGGATAGACTGTTTGAGCTCGACCAATGGCCTGGTGGCGGACAGTTTGGTGTGAACTCGCCGACCCGGCACGGTGGGTGCGTCCAGGAAGTAGGCATAGAAATGTCGACAGAAAAAACCTGGGGCTTGAAACAAGCCTGAACGCACGCACACAGCCGACAATCTAAAGAGATATATGGCTGTTTCTTTCCACCGAGATGATGCTTACCCGACCGGGAAAGACTCGGGGAACAAGTTGTGAATGTCAACAGGAGGGGTATCTGGCATATAAATAGCCGATTCCCTCCGGGCGTTCGGTGCGGGTGCTGCCAGCGGGCTCCGGGGGGACGACCGATGATGGCAGCTCGGGCAGGGCTCGCACGAGCCGCCCGAATACGAGACAAATAGGTTACAAAATAACCATAATGCACCGGGTGGTGAAGGCATAGCGATTATTAAGTATAGGAGAACTATTAATCGCCGTGACATTCAGATCCGATATTTATGCTCATAAGCTCGGCAGAGCTACGAGATAGTGAGACATACCGCTGAGCGGTGATGGTGCTAATATCGGAGTAGCCCTCACTACAGCGGCGATCGCTGGAGGACGGGTGTCTGTACTAGCCCTGACTCTAACCTTACAAGGAAGAGAAGGTGTTAAAAGTAAAGACAGGGCACCCTTACTTTCGTATAGAAAGTGAGGTTCAGGCCAAAAGCTGACGGTCCCGTCGCCTGGGCGGACGGTCCGCGGGCGTGATAGGTTGCCCTCTCAAAAACAGCCAAACATTCTCATGAGAGAAGGAAGGCATGCGGTATGTGAGAAAATCTTACCTCCAATCTACAGGCCCGCCTAGGGGGTAGAATGGAAAGAGTTACCGCTGAAAGAGTCGTTGCCGACCGATGCCCGGTCAAACTGTGAGGCTTGACGTAGAGGGCGAATTCGGGAGTACCTGCATATTAATGGGCGATACCCATGCAGGTGAACTCGCCGACGGCTCCCCGGAGTGCGGGCTGGCGGGAGAAACTCAATCCGCTCAATGCCCGTCACCGGCAATAAGACCGACAGAAAACAGCCAAGCGGCTGCAGCGACCAACCAGCGACATACGGGGGCTTGCCGACTTGCTGGGTGAGACCCATACGTCAGCAGCACCTGTGCATATCATGAAAACACCCGTGCGGGTGAAAAGGGCCGGTGGCTGGTGCGAGGCTGTTGATAAGCCCAGCCGTCGCGTAGCGGCGGTCTGTAATGACGGAGAACACGAGGGTAAGAACCCGTAATGCTCGGGACGTGTTGATGCAACCTGTAAGGATGCAACGTCCAGCCGTCGGTCATCGAGAGCTTGCCGACATGTTGGCTTGAAAGCCGTATGTTGGAAGCACCTGCATGGAGACGGGGTCACCGTGTAGGTGAACAGCGTTTCAATAAAAGCCCGGCGTGAGAGGGCAGGTGACTGCTTGAACCGCACGGTGCTTAGCACGGCGGCTAAAGCTGACATGAAGCGGGAGTCTGGTGACATAATGGGGGCGATGCCCGTATGTCGATAACACCTGTGTATTAGTGGGAATTTCCCTTGCAGGTGCGTGAGCCGGCGAATCATGAAATTGCCGGTGACTCTCCGAGGTATGAGATGGCGAATGTCTGCTTGGCCTGCCCGGTGCTTGACACGGCGGCTGAAGCTGACATGAAGCGTGGGGGAATTTACCCGCACTGCTCGTGGGCGTGTGAAGCAACATGAGAGTTGCGACGCGTGACCCACAATTATCGGGAGTCTGGTGACATAATGGGGGGCGATGCCCGTATGTCGATAACACCTGTGTATTAGCGGGAATTTCCCTTGCAGGTGCGTCCGCCGGCGAATCATGAAATTGCCGGTGACTCTCCGAGGTGTGAGATGGTGAATGTCTGCTTGACCTGCCTGGTGTTTGACACGGCGGTTTTAGCTGACAGAGAGCATGAGGATAAAAATCTGTGATGCTCGAGGGCGTTCTGTTGTAACATGAAGTTACGACGCCTGACCATCGGCACAAGAATTAGAAAGAAAGGGTCTGCCCGCGAAGCGGGGTTAGCAACCTAGAATTTCTTCTTCTTCCTCTTCTATGCGGCCCCCGCCGGGGGGCAGAATAGGGCACAAGAGACAGGGGGGACGTGATATCTCGCATGAGAAAAATCACCCAAATCTGATCAAGCCGTTTAGGCACATGAACGCTAATTCCACGGTTCCACCTTAAAGGGCACGTGGACGCGATTCCACAGTTCCACCCTGATCAGATACTCGTGAGATTGACGGAGTCGAGCTCACGTGTCTCTAGCGACTAGGGGCTGGTAGCCCTTTGCTAATGCTCCCTGAAGGAGACTGACAAAGCATCGAGCCTAGTCTGTGCCGGGAAAAGAGTCCCATGCTCTTAACCCGGACTTGTTGGACCCGATAGCCGGTGGGTAAAGCAGCCCTGGAGGAGTGAAGTTTTCTATACTAGTACCACACTCCCCAAAATAGGTTCAGGTCCCGTCGAGGGAGCCTTGGCTATCACCTTTCAGGCACGTGGCCGCTGTGCCACGGTTCCACCCTAAAACGCTCGGGTACGTGGGCGCGGTTCCACCCTCTTGGGCACGTGGACGCAACTCCACGGTTCCACCCTCCTTTTTCCAAGGCACGTGGACGCAACTCCACGGTTCCACCCTTTATAGAGCCCATCGCAAAGGGTCTCACTCTCTTGCCCTCATACTCACCGCCGCTGATCACGGGAACAATAATACCATGTCTGGTTCTCTCCCAGCGGCAGGTTTGGAGTCATCAGGAGATGAGTCAAAAAAGCTCATCTACCTGGTAAGTTCTTAGCTGAAAGAACAAAAGGAGGGTCGAAAACAGAGAGGGGGCGGAGGGGTGGGTGGACAAGAAAGGTGACAAAGCAAGATCCTTATCAGAAATATTAATAATAAAATTAATAACTTCGGAAGAACAGGACCGACTTCTTAAACATGACATCAAACAAAGTTAAGAAGCTGAAGTTTTTTTTTTTTTTTTTTTTTTTTAATCAATTACACGTAAACATGACGTTTATTAATTAAAAACAGAAACGTCTAAGTCCAAGGACGAAGAGCAGGATCAGCTAAGAAAAAAAAACACAAGTTTTTTTTTTTTTTTTTTTTTTTGACAAGGGTCAAAAGAAATAAGTAAAGGAGCTGATCTGAAAGGAAGAAGTAAAAACTTACTTCCCTTAAACTGGAAAGCCGAAAACTCATTAGCGAAAACTTTTTTAAAGGACGCTAATAGAAAACAGGGGGGCCTCCCAAAAAAATTTTAAGAGAAAATTTTTTTAAGACAATAAGTCTAACAAAAAATTTCAATACAAAAATAATTATTAAAATTAATTAATAATTAAAAAATTAACCAATTGGTTAATTAACAATTAATTAATTCATTAATTAATCAATCAATCAATTAATCAAACAAAAACAAAAGATTGATTGAGACAATCAACCAACTCACAAAGGAACAAGTTGAAAACAAGTTTGAGAACAAACAAGGACGACGCTCCTATCTGTCCCATAGCCTAAGCTGTGGGGAGGAAATAAAATCAATTCAATTCAAGACGAGGCAAAGGTGCAAGTCAAGAATAATAAAGAATTAAAAAGATTTGGCGTCGTATCAATGCCTGCGGCACGCAGGAATAGTGCGCGGAGCTACGGGTAAGGGAAGCGGAAGCAACCCGTCTGTGAGAAAACGAAACTGACGTTCGGAACTCACAAGTTTATTTAAAGAAAAACGTGAATAATAACACGAATGCTCCATGCACTATGATATAAATGAAATCAATCTAAAGCCGAAAGGCAAAGGATTGAAATAGGCTGTAAATACATAGATAAATATGTAAACAATGGACACTTTTTATAGTAAAGTGGGAGTGTACTTAGCTAACGTCTGATCACGGCGGCAGGCGAAAGTAAAAGAGGAAATGGACGCCTTTTTGCGTGATGATCTTGGGATAGTGCGTGCGTAGGGAGATGCTGCGCGCGCGCAGGAAAAATTGTGTACTTTTATTCGGCGTGCAAGTTAATCGTAATGAACTAGCAAATCAAATGAGTATATCCCAGTTATTGATGTAAATTACTATATTCATTGACCCTAAATGACATTTGACCTTGATCAAGTGACTTAAGACTTGTGCAATATGAGCAATGATACTTCATTACTCCTATGTTCATCTAGAAACTTTCAAAGTTATGAAGGCAATTAAACAATTACCCCCAACAAGGCCAAAGTTCATTGACCTTAAATTACTTTTGACCTTGGTCATGAGACCTGAAACTTGTACAGGATGTTCATGATACTTGATTACTCTTATGTCCAAGCTTTGTGAAATAGCTCCATAAGCTTTCAGAGTTACAATGGTAATTCAATAAATACTTTCAACATGGCAAAAGTTCATTGACCCTAAATGACCCTTGACCTTGGTCATGTGAACTGAAACTCAGGCAGGATGTTCAGTTATACATCATTAGACTTATGTCTAAGTTTCATGAACTAAGTCTATATTCTTTCTAAATTATGTCATTTCAAAAACTTAACCTTTGGTTATAATGCTGAGGCTGCTGCAGCCGCCATCAGAGAAGCGGCGTCTATCGACTCACTGTGCTAAGCATGTATGGGTTAAACTGACAAATAAAGCAATCAAATAATCCACTCACCCAAGTTTGGTTTGCACAGCTTATGAAAAGCGCCCTCTTGGAGCATGGTGACGAAGGTCAAGTTTGCTGGTTCATGGTAGTGAAGATGAGTAGCAAGTCCTGAAAGACCTATCGGTGTACCGCTCATGTCAAGAAGACCCTGAAAACAATTCAGTTTAAAAACAAATTAATACCAGAATACTTGTTGTCAGCCACTGAGTTCACAGTAAGGTCGATAAAGGTCAAAGTGAATCAACTTGGTCACCTTGAATCAACCATTTTTTTTTCAAAAGTAGCGTATTACAGGTATACGGTGGCGAACCAGCAAAAAAATCAGAGTAGCGACAAATGATTCGCTCACATTTGCTATGGGATCACTCTCGCAAATGCCAAAAACTGCCAAGTAACCAGCGACTCCCATCCCAACATGAAAATCGCTCCCATCCACACCTGCCCAGTCTCCCATCTGCACCTGCATAGTACTATATGTCAGGCAGCCAGTGCAACCATGCAGCTGCATTTTTTAATTCCATGGCTTGTTGCTTTCTCACGTGTAAATGAGTGGTCTTTTTAGAATCTGGGCTGGCACACCAGAAAATTGCGTATCGAGTTTCAAACTCTGATAATCAAACGCTACTATTTTTCAAAATACTGCACGACAGCAGATTCAATCAATAAATTATGCTAATTAATGCAACTTGGCAGTAAATCTTTAAATATAGCCCCCCAAAATGCTAGATTTTGGTCTGGACACTCTTGTTAGGATCATTATCAAAAGCATATTTAACAAGTGGAATGCCTCTAGAAGTCTCACCTGCGTTACGCGATTCAATATAGTAGCAGTGCTGACTTTGAAAACTATCAAATAACTATATGTATTCCCCAAAACACAATTCATATAACAATAAACTACGTTCATTGACCCTAAGTAACATGTGACCTTGATCATGTGACCTACGACTTGTGCAAGGTGATCAGTAATAGTTGATTACCCCTTTGTCCACATTTCATTAACTATATATCCATAAATTTTCAAAGTTATGATGGCAATTCAATGATTACCCCCAACATGGCCAAAGTTCATTGACCTTAAATGACCTATGACCTTGGTCATGTGACTTGAAACTCGCACGGGATGTTCAGTGATACAGTATTTGATTAATCCTATATTCAAGTTTTATAAACTAGATCCATTAATCTTCAAAGTTGCGATGGTAATTCAACAAATACCCCCAAAATGGCCAGAGTTCATTGACCCTAAATGACATTTGACCTTGGTCATGAGTTTTGAAACTCGCATGAGATGTTAGTCTTATCTTATGTCCAAGTTTTATGAGCTAAATCCATAAACTTTCAAACTTACGATCATGGTATTCAACAAATACCCCCCAACATGACCAAAGTTCATAGACCCTAAATGACCTTTGACTTTGGTCCTGTGATAATTCATTACCCTTATGTACAAGTTTCATGAACTAGGTCCACATACTTTTTAAGTTATGATTACATTTCAAAAACTGAACCTTTGATTTAGATTTTGATTTTGATTCCCCCAACATGGTCTAAGTTCATTGATCCTTAATGACCTTTGACCTTTGTCATATGACTTGAAACTCAGGCAGGATGTTCAGTAATACTTCTTTACCCTTAAGTGTACATTTCATGAACTAGGTCCATATACATGTACTTGTTTAAGTTATGTAGTCATTTAAAAAACTTCACCTTAACATTTGATGTTGACCCCGCCGCCGTCCCAAAAGCGGCGCTTATATCTCTCTCTGCTATGCAGGTGAGACAAAAATGGCTCTCAAATTATTTTTTTTTACCCTGTGGTGAACATTCTTTTCTTTTAGATGGTGGTTAATTCCATCCAATAGTAGTAATTTAAAGCTGAGAATCTTCTCTTCTTAGAGGAATTTTTTACTGAGAATTCATTTCAAGTGACTTTTGTGGGTTTTGCCAATCTCTGTTCTTCCGTGGGAGGGTAGACTTACTGCATGTATGAGATAATCCACACTGAACAGGAAGAAATGCTTCACTACTTCCTCCATGTCTGCTGCCTTGTGACACACAAAAGGATGCTTCAGTAGAGATAAAACCTACAATGTACACAATACAACAAAGAAGTAATGTATGTTTTGATTCATCCTGGAAGAAAGACAAATAACGATTAGAAATAAATCTGGACTAACTTTTTTAAATAGAGAGTACGTCCGATCCTGGACTCTTCTTCAGCTCGTCTGAACTCGTCTCAAAGACAATAACATCTATTGATTTCCCGCCAGTTCAGACAAGCTGAAGAAGCCTCCCAGATCGGATGTCAAACTGTACTCTCCATTTCAAACAGTAAGTCAAAATGATCATATTTCTTTCTAATTGTTAAAGAAAAAAGAAAACTTGTTTTCTCCAAGGCCCTTGTCAAATGTCACAGCCCTGTCTTTCCCTCGGGAATCTTGCAAGCAGCCTAATTTCCTTACAAATCATAACAGTCATAATAGACAAAACAATGGGGACTGCAGGAAAGCTGCTATGAAAAAGCTTAGCATCCTTACAATAGTCATCACCTAATACACAGTGGCCCGCATTCTAAAGTCAGGTTTAACTTAATAGACCATGGTCTTACTCTGTGTTAAAATTATGGAAAGCCAAAAGTTTAAAAAAATTTATTGAGTTGTATGTTTATATCTACTGTGCTCTTTCCCGATTCATCGATGGTGAAGACAATCATCTATTTATACTTCCTAGACAATTATGAATGATTTGAGAGGCAAATGAGCTGAAATATGATATCTCTACTGTTATTTATTTACGTAGCAATTGGCTATCCATACTTAAACCACAACTTTAACCCTATCTAGACCGGGTATTTAGGGAGTTCAAATGGCCGGGGGGAGGGGGGGGGGGGGGGGGGGGCGCGCGATCGCGCCGAAAATTGGCACGCGGGTTGCCTGGGACATAATCTACACAATTGTATAGCCATTTTTTTCATGCGAATTGCTATTAAATAATTATGCTAAATTTATGCGTAATTAGTATGCGAAATCATACTTTTTCCTCTAACTCCCTAAATAAAGCTCCAAATGTTCTAATTTTTGGTAAAGAAACTCTTTGTGGTATTCTTAGCAAGTGTACTTGAACAAAATGTATTATATGTATTACATTGTTTTTTGCAATTTCTTATGTATTTCTCTGTTTTTTTAACCTTTTGTTTTTCATTGTTTTTTCAATGAAATTTGTTGGGGACTCTTCTGAGATCATAAAAAGCTTAAAATAAATACATTTAGACCAGCAAAACTAGAAATAATCATACATCTATGATTTTTGGTTGAAAACACAATTTGCATTGACTTTGTACACAAAGTCACGTTTTTGAGCAATTTTTTGTCTGACATGCACTTACATAATGTTGTGTAATTTCGAACCACATACCTGGGTGACGCAAAATTGGTCTCAAAAGTTGTGCAAGACTTAAAAGTAAAAAGTCAGCGAGCGGCGCGGTCAAAAAATTTCGCGCGGCGAAAATATTGCGCGAATCGTTGAGGGGGGCCTCCGAGGCAGCCCCCCCCCCCCCCCCCCCCCCCGGCCTGGATAGGGTTAAACCTGACCTCAGAATACTGGCCAAAATGTATAATATCAAGTAAATAGTATCTACATGTCCTCTTTTGTTTATAACCACAATAAATCATCCTGTGAAGTGCCTTCAACCCAAAGCCGTGCATGGAACTGCTTCACTGAAATTATGCAAAGCTTTTAATACATAAATCTTTTATTCCTTGTCCGAGTTTGATCAAATTTTAGTGTTTTCCTTGTCTGATTTTCCTTCATCTGTTCAAAACATTTCATTTTTAGCCTGGTGTACCCCTTTCTATATGAGACATACCTTCTCATGAGCATCTCTCTTGTCTTCTGAATTGTGTGTTAGCACCATGAGTCTCAGCACAAGACTGACGCTGAAAGGAAAGTGACCCCTCAGGTTTGGAAGACCAGATGTGATCAAGTGCCGGATCTTTTGCGGAGGAACGCAGTAGAAAATGACATTGCCAACGAGATCAAAACCTCTGCGACCTGAACGGCCAGCCATCTGGGAGGGATTTTAAACAAAACAACACACAATGAATTGTGTAAATTCTAAAAAAAGATATGAATTAATATCACACAGCCATTCATATGAACTGTACTGGACCAAGGGGGTGTTTCACAAAGATAAATAGAGCCATGTTTAAACGCCAATGCGTAATCTAATTTTAGATTAGGCAATAATGTGGGTCCCGTGCGCATGATCTGACTGTGGTGATACTGTATACCACACTGAACTGAAATTAAGCGCAAGAAGAGGACAACAGTCAAGCCTAGATAACATACATGTAGCACAGAAAGGCATCACCAACCATAAATATTCTAAACCAGAAAAGATTGCGAATCTGCAAGTTGAAAGAGGAGTCATACATATACATGTAGCTATAGACTAATTGACAATAACACCCAAGCTCTGAACAGGATTGAACGAACATTGAAGTGAAATATATTACCTTACAGGGTATTAATATAAATGGGTCTGACTCTGTTATTTAGGGCTCCTTGTATTATCAATGCAGTTGCCCACGAGTAGAACGAATGAAGTCAAGAGTCAAGTCAATGACATGGTACAAATCTTTCAGGTTAAAGATTTATCACAAAATGTTGAGGATGACTGAGCCATTATCATCACCCCCCCTAAATACAGTGTTTACATGTGATCGGCTTTTGGTTCAGAACCGCAAGCCGATGCAAAATCGGCTTTTAGGTTTATCTTACACCGCGTTTACATGCTGTTACAGCTCGCGGTGCAGAATCGGCTCGCGTGTCAAAAACCTGAAATGACACGCACACCAACAATATACGTCATAATAAAGACAACGCTGGATCCGTGCGCTTACAATTACGTCACAATGGTAAAGTAAATGAAATGTGCACCAATTGCCGATGCAGAATCGGCTTTCTGTTTACACGTATTAAAAAAAGCCAATTCTGCATCGGCTCGCGGTTCTGAAACCTACTACTTTGGTGGTGCAAAATTGCCGATTCTGAACCGAGAGCCGATGCAAGTAAATCGCGTTTACACGCTATGAAAAAGCCGATGCAAAAGCCGATCACATGTAAACACAGTATAAAGGGGAATAAAACCTTTGGAACAAATAGGCTTTGGTCGAAACAGAAAAAGCAAAGAATAAGAACAAAGAAAGTTTGAGAAAAATCAGACAAATAATAAGGCTTATGGAGATCTTCCCATTGGCAATGCAAGAAGGATGTGTGATGTCACATGTGAACAACTTTCCCTCTGATGGACTATAAAATACCCCAAAAATGTCTCTTTTTGCTATTTCTTAAGGTGAAAAAAACTCTTTATCCATGATGTATTTTTTTTTCCTGTATTACATACCCTCCTGTAGAAAAAACACATGATCTACTGATGTGATAAGAGGCAGTTTAAGTGAAATATATACTAAAGTAATGGGGAGAATTGTTCACTAGTGACATCACACATCTTTGTCGCATTGCCAATATGAGGATCTCCATGGCATTAGTGATCACAATATTCAAATGTTCATAACTTTCTCATTATTTGTCCAATTTCTCTCAAACTTTCGTTGATGTGTTTCTTTGATTTTTCTGTTTTCACACAAGCTATCTTGTTCCAAATCTTTCATTCCCCTTTAACATTAAAATTTGGGTTACATATATTTTCTTGGGGAAGGAGGGGAGGGGATGGGTTTACTGAATACACTAACCTGTCTATAAGCCAGTGGTTTAAGCCAGAGATCCTCGCAAGCAAAGATGACTGTCTTACAAGGCACATGAATTCCTAGGGCCAGCGTAGCAGTAGCCGTTAGAACCTGTGAAAGAATCACCACGAGATCAGGTTATATGTTATAAGCTACTGAAATCCTTGCATCTGATTGGCTCATAATAACAAAATCAATCAGGAGGAAATCACTGAGAAGAAGATGCTCCATTAAACACTCCTTACATATTTTAAAGGGCCTAACTTTTTTAGGACAACTGCTTTGTCGAATATCTGACATAAATCATGGGTGTTATCATAATGCAGGTGTAGGAGGCTTTTACTCTCTCTGTTCCTTACTCAATTTCCCAAAGTAAAATCTTTTTGATACCTGGGCCTCATCTTACAAAGAGTTACAAAGGAGCAAATTAACCACTACAACTGGGGAAAGCCAGCAATGTCACCATCTAAAATGCATGTTTGTTAAAAATGATTTTTCTATACAGATAAAGATATTCATGCATTCATCATTGTTATACATGTGTAATTCTGTGTGCTCCTCTTTTTGTTACAAATTTTCACATACTCAATACCATGATGAATAATATTGTTCTAGTCTTTACAACTTTCATAACCAAATATTGACTATGAGATAAAATGCTGTTAGTCATGCTTCAAATCATTTTTGTTTTGCAATAGAGATCAGAGGACCATCACATTTTCTTCAACCAAACTTGACAATAAATTTATCATTGTTTGATGAAAGGGTTTATTTATCAAGACTATTCTAATGCACATAGGCTTAATGTTGGAGATTTGATGAGATCCGAGGCCAGTGCCCCTTTAAGAGAAGAAAGTTAGAGGTGGGTGTTTCATAAAGCTTTTCATATCAAGTCAGGAGCGTCTTTACTATTAAACGACTGGTGAACCTTTCTTAAACTAAATCAGTGCCAAAGAAAATGTATTTGTGTCACTAAGGACAAGAAAGGACTACTAGACGTTCGTAAAGTCGCTCATAACTTTAACAGCTTTATGAAACACTATGAGAAATGTGTACCATACTGAAATAAAATTGTGTTAAATGGGTCAATAAGTTTGAACTGACCTTGAGGTGCTTCCTTCGGAATAGGGTTTCCACAGCAACCCTCTGTTTGTTGTTTAGTCCAGCATGATGGTAGGCTATACCTCTGGATATCAACCCACGAAGAAAGCCTGATGTTCCAAGTCTGGGGAGGCGACTAAGTGTCTCTTCTACTTCCTGAGTGAAATCAAATGTTAGGAATAATAATGATCATATAATATAATAATAATCATAATAATAACAGTAATAATTATTAATCATACATGTATCAGACAACTGAGCAGGGCAGCTTTAATTCATAATTGCCTGCTCATGAGAGTGATAATAATAATAACAAGGCAAAAGCGATTTTGTGTCTCGCCCACTTATGAAAATAACCAGAAATATTGTGATTTGTGAGGACACGCAACAGAATTGTATCGAAACTCCATTGTGAAATGACTGGGATGGAATAACACTTGTCATAAGAGTCTAGCACGTAAAATTTAATGTTGACCTCAAAATGAACTTTGACCATACCATGTGACCTCCCTACGCAATAGCATGCAGGTTCCCTAAGTAAATCTACATGTACCCTCCAGGTTTGGTTGAAAGGTGATTTACAGTTGTAGAGTTACAGTATGTGTCTTAAGAGAGTCTTGCACAGAAACTCTAAAGTTCACCTGAAAATGACCTTTGACCTTACCATGTGACCTCCGACTGCAGCATGACTTGCGGGTCTCATAACTACATCAACAATCCGAGTTAGGGTGAAAAGTGATTTGCGGTTGCGGAGTTACTGTAGGTGTCATAAGAGTCTTGCATGTAAACTTTAAATGTTGACCTGAAAATGACCTTTGACCTTACCGTGTGACCTCTGACTGCAGCATTACATGCAGGTCCCCTAAGTTTATCTACCATCCAAGTTTGGTTAAAAAGTGACTTACAGTTGCCGAGTTAGGTGTCATAAGAGAGTCTTGCATGTAAACTTTAACGTTGACCTTAAAATGACCTTTGATCTTATCATGTGACCTCCGACTGCAGCATGACATGCAGGTCCCCTAAGTACATCTACTATCTAAGTTTGGTTGAAAAGTGACTTACGGTTGTGCAGTTAGGTGTCATTAGAGAGTCTTGCATGTAAACTTTAACATTGACCTGAAAATGACCTTTGACCTTACCATGTGACCTTCAACTGCAGCATAACATGCACGTCCCCCATATCCGTCTACCATCCAAGTTTGGTTGAAAAGCGACATGCGTTTGGGGAGTTACATGTAGGTGTCATACATGTAAGAGAGCCTAGCATGTAAACTTTAACGTTGACCTGAAAATGACCTGTGACCTTACCATGTGACCTCCGACTGCAGCATAACATGCAGGTCTCCCGAGTCCATCTACTATCCAAGTTTGGTTGAAAAGTGACTTACGGTTGCGGAGTTAAGTGTCATAAGAGAGTCTCGCATGTAAACTTTAACGTTGACCTGAAAATGACCTTTGACCATACCATGTGACCTCCCTTCGCAATAGCATGCAGGTTCCCTAAGTAAATCTACATGTACCCTCCAAGTTTGGTTGAAAGGTGATTTACAGTTGTAGAGTTACAGTATGTGTCTTAAGAGAGTCTTGCACAGAAACTCTAAAGTTGACCTGAAAATGACCTTTGACCTTACCATGTGACCTCCGACTGCAGCATGACTTGCGGGTCTCATAACTACATCAACAATCCAAGTTAGGGTGAAAAGTGATTTGCGGTTGCGGAGTTACTGTAGGTGTCATAAGAGTCTTGCATGTAAACTTTAATGTTGACCTGAAATTGACCTGTGACCTTACCATGTGACCTCCGACTGCAGCATAACATGCAGGTCTCCCAAGTCCATCTACTATCCAAGTTTGGTTGAAAAGTGACTTACGGTTGCGGAGTTAGGTGTCATAAGAGTTTCGCATGTAAACTTTAACGTTGACCTGAAAATGACCTTTGACCTTACCATGTGACCTTCGACTGCAGCTCAACATGCAGGTTGCCCATGTCCATCTACCATCCAAGTTTGGTTGAAAAGGGACACATGGTTGTGGAGTTATGTGTCATAAGGTTTGTGACGGACGGACGGACGACGGACAACATTTGGATCCCTAAGTCTCGCCTTCACCTCTGGTGGGCGAGACAATAATAACGGTATATTTATCCAGGGTAGCCACTTCAGTTCCGAAAACTGTTCTCCCAGCAGGCCCTGCTATTATTACTACCCCGGCTACCTATTCAGTTGCACACAGCTTTTTGAGGAATTACTTCCTGCTGGTATGCATTTACCTCATCTGGGTCGAGTGCAGCTCACTGGATGAATTCCTTACCGAAGGAAACTGCGCCATGGCTGGGATCCAAACTCACAACCCTCTGTTTCAAAGTCCGGAGACTAATCCACTGGCCCACGACGCTCCACGACAAGTGATCAAATGGTGGGTCAATAAGTTTCTAATTGTTTATTCATGGACCCTAATTATTGCCTGCTCAAGAAAGTCAATGACAAAATGCGTGGAAATGTAACGGGCAATAAGGGAGAACATCCGGGTATTCTATGTGTCCTTATACAATACGCGTCCTATTGAACCAGGTAGCTACAATAGACGTCATAGTGTTAATAATAATAATAATAGGCATTTATATACCGCCATCTATCTAGAAATATTCTATTCAGAGGTGCACAAGAAAAGAAAATAATGAGAAAGTTTGGATGAGTGTCAAAGTGCCAATAATTAATAAGATAAGACTTCAGTTTAGATTTGAAGGTCTCCAAGTGACGGTATAATTCTTAAATTCAACAGCAAATTATTCTAGAGAGGTGCTGAGGCGGAGAAAGCTCACGCAACATCTGCTACACGTGTCTTGGGAGTCACAAGAGAAGACGCTGGATACTGCATCCCCAGGCCAGGGACGCAACATTTCAATTACGTCACAACGGTAAAGTTCAAAGGCCCAGGCTGCTAAACATGACAAAATAGATTTGCGTTCTTAACCCTAAATAGACTGGGCTATTTCGATGCCTAAGAAGACGGGGGGGGGGGGGGGGGGGGGGGTGCTGATTCAGCCCCCCCTTATAATCTCGGCCGTTGATCACGCGATCGCGACGAAAATTGACACGCGCATTACCCATGGCATTATCTACAAAACTATAATCTCATTTCTCATTAATTACATGTATGCTAATTTATGCGTAAAATCAGAAGTTTGCTCTAATTAACAAAATAATGCCCCTAAAATGCTAATTTTTGTATCATTTACTCTTTATAGGCATCTGATCAAATTTATTTTTTTTAAATGTCAATATCACATTCATTTTCTTATGCATTTTATTGTTTTCTTAATTTCTTTGTTTTCGACTTTTTGGTTTTAATTGTTTTTCCAATGGAAATTGTTGGGGACTTTATTTTGACCATAAACAAGATAGAATCAATTGATTTTAAGCAGTAAAAGGAAAATAATGATACATTTTATGAACTTTGGCTAAAAACACTATTTGCATTGGATTTGTACACAAATTCACGTTTTTGAGCAATTTTTGATCAAACATGCACTTACATAATGTTGCGTAATTTCGGAACCCCGTACCCGGGTGACGCAAAACTGGTCTCAAAAGTTGCGCAAGACTTAAAAGTAAAAAGTCGGTGAGCAGCGCGGTCAAAATATTTTGCGCGGCGAAAATATTGCGCGAATCGTCGAGGTGGGCCTCCGAGGCCCCCCCTCCCCCGGCCTGGATAGGGATAAAGAACCACATTTCCCACTTTTCGCCTGTGCAACGCAACTGGACTTTACGATGATATGTTGATTTTGGAAGAGACTTTTGGGCCCGTCGTCATGGTCGTAAAACTCTGTCCTGCAATGCAAATTGTGTGACATGAGATTTTTTCTTTTCGTATCTGCAAACGAAACATTCAATCTGCGTTTCATGTGCAAAATTCTGTTTGCTACTATGGTAACAGGGATATATCCGATTTAGGACGACTTTCCAGAGCCACAGTTGGTTCCTCCCAGAGCTTCAATCAATCTTAAAAATCAAGTGTACGATTAATCGTTAACTTTTGTGTTACGGGACCCTAATGATGCGTCCCCGAGGTTTGCGAAAACTCTGTAATGCCTCGTCTGAAGACTCAATATGATTCTATTGCGGGCAATATTTTATGTTCCCCTCAAGGCCAGTCAATAAGAGAAGGAGGAGAAGAAGAAGGAGGAGGAGACGGAGAAGAAGGACAACAACAACAACAAGTGGAATGCCTCTGGCCGTCTCACCTGCATCACGCGATTCAATATAGCAGCAGTGCTGATTTTGAAAACTACTATAACTCGCACAAGATGTTCAGTGATACTTGGTTACTCTTATTTCCACGTTTTATGAACTAGACCAATACACTTATAGAGATATGATGGCAATTCAACAAATACCCCCAACGTGGCCAAAGTTCTTTGACCTTACATGACCTTTGACCTTGATCATGTGACTTGAAACTCGCACAGGATGTTCAGTGATACTTGATTACTATTATGTCCAAGTTTTATGAAATAGACCAACACACTTTCAAATTTATGGCTGTAATTCAACAAATACCCCAATTTGGCCAAAGTTCATTGACCCTAAATGACCTTTGACCTTGATCATGTGACCTGAAACTTGCACAGGATGTTCAGTAATACTTGATTACTATTATGTCCAAGTTTCATGAATCAGATCCATAAACTTTCAAAGTTATGATGGTAATTCAACAGATACCCCCAATTCGGCCAAAGTTCATTGACCCTAAATGACCTTTGACCTTGGTCATGTGATGTGAAACTCATGCAGGATGTTCAGTGATACTTGATTAACCTTATGTATAAGTTTCATGAACTAGGTCCATATATTTTCTAAGTTATGATGACATTTCAAAAACTTAACCTTAGGTTAAGATTTTGATGTTGATTCCCCCAACATGGTCTAAGTTCATTGACCCTAAATGACCTTTGACCTTGGTCATGTGACATGAAACTCAGGCAGGATGTTCAGTAATACTTGATTAACCTTATGGCCAAGTTTCATGAACTAGGTCCATATACTTTCTAAGTTATGCTGTCATTTCAAAAACTTAACCTCAGGTTAAGATTTGGTGTTGACGCCGCCGCCGCCGTCGCCGTCGCCGCCGCCGCCGCCGTCGGAAAAGCGGCGCCTATAGTCTCACTCTGCTATGCAGGTGAGACAATAAAAGCAACAGCAACAACAATAACAATTATGATAATAATGATAACAATAATAATAAGGAAAAAGAGGGTGTGAGGTGAGGGTAAATACTCCGGACACAAAAGTGAAATTGATAAACGTACCAATCGAAAGCTGACCAACTACTAAACACACGGTCTTTATGCATTTTCTATGCTTACTAGCCAAGTATTTTGCTACAGAATAGCTCCAATTATCTGGCTTCAAAAACAGGATTTCTTGTGCTTTTTACCAGAAAATACATCTTGTATAGGTAAAAATATGGTATACCTTTTTTGTCATGTTGCCTTCGCCCTGGAGAGTACAATTTGGCAGTGGATCTTTCGACAAGAACTGCTTCGCTGCCAGCAAAGCTCTTCTCTCACTATTGAAATTGAATTGAATTGAAACTTTATTTACCACAATCTTCATAAAAAAACATACAAATCAAGAAGTATAAATATTTCAATAAAATGCATTTTAACACAAGTGAGTACATGTATATTTAAGATTAGTGGAAGGATCACTGAAAAGTTACAAAGAACTTATGAATTAGTGATCCTGAAATTAACACGAACATAATAAAAAAACAAATGCAGTCAGGAAATACAGAACAAACAGACATAACATGTATTTATACAATTGTATCTTTATCAGTATTACTATTAGTATTAGACTTTCTGCATTATTCATTTGCTTCCTTCAGGCAAGCAGCAAAACTGCAAAAAATTACAAAATTAAGGCAATGATAAACACAAATTTTACTTTAACAAGTTGAACACCTCTAGCAGATTTGACTTTACTATGCAATTTAATACACTAGTAGCAGGTGGGTGCTTCATGAAAGCTGTTTGTAAAGTTCGCATAACTTTAAGGCCTGGTCCCACCGGCCGACACACAAAAATCATATTCATAACAGATACAGCGGACAAGCAAAATTTCGCTCCATCTGTTTACATCCGCTCCAGACAATGGACAGAATGGGCAAACAATGAAATCACATTGGACGGATGCCCGATGGATATAGAGCATATGAAACATGTATGCAAAGAGTACACAACGGATACATAACGTTTTGCAAAGGATGGCAAGATTCTATTACGTTCAACATTCTCTCTGCATCCGTAAGTGCAGTGGCAGGAATATGTCATGCAGCACAAGAAAGGATCACCAGTCGTTCTTAAAGTAGCTTGATATGAAACAACCACCAGAACTGTTTGCCTTTGCGATATTAAAGCATTTACTCTTTTCCATTTTTATCATCTGAATACACAATCTCATCATCCACAGCCATGAGGGAAAATGAATACAAACATGTATAAAAAAAATTTAAACTACGAAAAATTATCAATTTTCATCCAACAAGTTTTTGACCTTTGAGTTTGATCTCATAATTTAAATACAAATGTCATTTCAGATCACTTTATTTACTAAATTGTGTTCCTTAAATGATTATGTTATATAAATATACATCATATTTTGTCTTGTAGTATTTTCGACCTTGTTATGTTATGTTTATCATTATTATGTACAATTGTGAAACGGAAATAAATAAATCAAATCAAATCAAATCATAAACCTGATATTTTCCTCACATGATTGGTGATACATGCACTTGATATTCTTTGCTGAAGTACAGACACAAATGTGGATTAATTTTTCATTACAAGAAAAAAAGATATTTAAAAGTGGAGGCACCGTGGTGTAGCGTCTGTGACTCTCGCCTTGTAATCAGAGGGTCGTGTGTTTGATTCCCACCAAAGTCTAGCGTACTTTGGCAGGGAGTCAATCAACACTTTGCCATTCTCACCCAGGTGATAATTTGGGTACCGGTGGGAAACAATGGTCATTGTGGTTGGTTTAGCAAGTGTGTGTCCAACAAGAGTGTTGCTTAGGCGAGCACATAATACGCCCGCCTGTAACGCGGAAAATGGAGTTATTGGTCAAGCAAGAAAAGTGGAAGGTGGCAACTTCACCTTTGACTGTCTGACCTCAACATCAATAGAATTCCTGGGATCTATGCTAATATCATACACACCAAATTATATGAGCCTATAGGATAAGTTAAACTAAAGTTATCGCATTAACAAGGACTTCGGAAGGGTAAGATGTCATGTCACTGTGATCTTTCTAGGATCCATTCTAGTATCATACACACAAAATTATATGAGCCTAGGTTAAGTTAAACTAAAGTTATCGCGTTTACAAGGACTTCAGAAGGGTAAGATAAAAACAGGTCACTGTAACCTTGACCTTTTGATCTAAAAATAAATAGGCTTCCTATGATCCAAGCTAGTGTAACATGACCGTTTGTACACTCCAAAATCATAAACTCTTGCACTTCAGTCTCCTACATGTATGCTCTCCTGTAAATTCAATCTCCAGAGCTCTCCTTACTTTAATTAAACTAAAATGATTAAACTGAAGATAGGGTTAACACAGAATAAATCAGAACTTAACAGGATGAAGTCCAGATCAGCACTGACTGGCGGATGTAGTCCGTCTGAAGAGTTTTGGGGTAGATCGTCGGGATGGAGAAGACCATTAGGGAGGTTTGCCTGGCCTCCACTCCAAGATGGTGGGAGGGAGCCAGACAAAGGTCTGAAGGAAGGACTAGAGGTCATATTGTGAGTATGACCACTAGGCATGAAGAAAGGATGATAGGTCATATTGTGAGTATGACCACTAGGCATGAAGTAAGGATGAGGGGTCATATTGGGAGTACGACCATCAGGGAGACTTTGACTGAAGTCAATTTCGATGGCGTGGGTTCTAATCCCACCGCTGCCACCGGTTGTAACATGACCGTTTGTACACTCCAAAATCATAAACTCTTGCACTTCAGTCTCCTATGCTCTCCTGTAAATTCAATTTCCAAAGCTCTCCTTACTTTAATTTAACTAAAATTATTAAACTGAAGATAGGGTGAACACAGAATAAATCAGAACTTAACAGGATGAAGTCCAGATCAGCACTGACTTTACTTTCCAATCTTATCTTCTGGGAAGTTCAGCCAATGTACCCACATTGGATAATCATAGAAATCAACCAATCAAATACAAGGCAAATGGTATGAACTATAAAATGAACTAACCCTATTTAAAAATAAGAACCAATCAGAGAATAGAGAAGGGTGATCATGAGTTAAACTGAATCCTAATGAGAATTAAACAATAAGACCATATGGAGTGGAAAGCTAATGGAACACCAGGAAGCATGACTGAGGGGAAACTGAATGAAAGAATGAAATGCAATGAACCTGTGTTGCTATGTGAGATGTATTGTGGAGATGGAATGAAAGATGAGATCATGACAATGTATGTTGATTGTGAGGATGGAAAGAAGGATAGATGAGTTAGAGTGGAAATAAACAAGTTGAATGTAAACAATAAAGTATGGAAAGCCAAATTTAAGAGTACAGATTAAATAAATAAACCCAGCAAAATTTACTGTTACACTAGTATCATACACACCAAATTATATGAGCCTAGGTTAAGTTAAACTGAAGTTATCGTGTTTACAAGGACTGTGGAAGGATAAGATGAAAACATGTCACTGTGACCTTGACTTTTGACCTTTTGACCTCAAAATCAATAGGCTTCCTGGGATCCATGCTAGTATCATACACACCAAATCATGTGAGCCTAGGTTTAGTGAAATTGAAGTTATCGCGTTTACAAGGAAAAGTTAACGGACAGATGGACAAACACCGAGCGTGTTAATACGTCTCGTCTAGACGGGCGTATAAAAAGGTATGAATCCAATTTAATTGTGAAGTGCTTTGAGCAGTTGTAGATTAATATCATGCTATATAAAAACCAATTATTAATATTACAAATGAAACCGAAAGTTCATTGACCTAGACCTTGACCATGACTTGAAAAACATGTTCCTTTTTTTATATGCAATATCCATCTCACACAAGAATCATTTTATTTGATTGAACACATTTCTAATTATAAAATAATGAACAAAATATCCATCTTCGTTAAAGTTGACTTATCTTAATAACCAACCTTTGAACTTGACCAAGTGACGTAATATTCATGCACATGTACTGTTTTAAGGTAGGCATACAAATTAAAAGAATACATATGCAGTTTCAACTAACTCATCCCCACCCCTCTCCTCTACCAACCCTGCCAGACAAGTGTTAACAGGGCTACTGAGCAAGGAACTGAACAAAATTTTGAGCATCGTTATCACAATTACAGCAAATGATAAAATTCCTTCCTCAACTTGTGAATCTAATTTTGCAACTCACCTCTCTGCCTCTTGGTTCCCAGAGTTGGTTTCTGGCAATCGGCGATGAGTATGTGATCCTGATTTAACTTGTGATGTCTCACTTAAAAAAATAAATAAAACAAAAACAAAACAAAGACTAGAAATTTGATGTGTGCAAAGGACACAGATGCCCCCCCTTAACGCGATCAGAAATTCATTCAATATGTTTGAACTTAATATCGTGCAGAAACCAATATGCATATACACTGTATATATAAAGAACAAATTTAGAACTTTGAACCAACTCGCATATATAACGAGCTGTGACCTTTGACATGCGGACTCCGAATTCAAACTTAGTCTGTATTTTGGTGTCATCTACCTACAAACAAACAAAATTTAAAATCCATTAAATATTTTTCGAGTTATTGCGCGGAAACCAACTTGCATATTTAATGAGCTGTGACCTTTGACTTGCGGACTCCAAATTCGAAATAAACCTGTATTTTAGTGTCATCTTCCTACAAAAAAAAAATAATTAAAATCCATTCAATATTTTTCGAGTTATTGCACGGAAACCAAGTAGGGGACGGACAGGGGCAACGCTTAATGCCCCCTCCGGACTTCGTCTGCAGGGGCATAAAAAACAAATAAGTGGTGAACTAGTGTACCTTAAAATAAGCATTGTTTATTCTAAAATTATGGCAATACTGACAACCTCATATTGTCTGAAAATAGTCTCCTCATTGGAATGCAGAAGAAACTTGACGAGAACTTCAAAAAATAAGCAGAAAAACAATGTGTTAATAAAGTTAATGATTCCCCCAAGCATAAGCTGTAAAAACTCTGCAATTATGGTGAAATTCCAAGCAGTCTACAAAAGACTTGAGTTAAAGATACTTTTGTATCTTGTTTTCTATTCAGCTTTAATCTTGAAATTTGGACAGTATCACGAAGGAATATTAGTCTTTCAGTAAAGCTAATGTTCAATTTTCCACTTTTTGAACACTAAATTACTATTTTGGCTATTAACATCAAACCTTCCTTCACGATTTATTGTTGGTTTTGGGGTGTCTGCATGGTCACAGATATCAAGACTAATGTACATACATATGTACATGTACATGTATGCCTATAGCATGAGAATCAATGTGTTCTGAGTTTAGTGTCCCTATAAAGTCTTAATCATAAAGCCCCTTGCACAATTGGTGGTGCAACTGCTTAGAAGGGTTGCAATTCTGTGCAACATAATTGTGACCAAATGATCGCAAACGATCGCACGAGCAATTGTGAAAGCCCCTTAACATACTCAGATTCCTTGTCCTTTGTTCTCCTTGCCACTTTCTCCAGTCTTGTCACTGCCTTCTGGGCAGCCTTCCACTGCTCAGTCTTTTTAAACTCTTCTCTTAGTTTGGTTTCTGTCTCTCCCAATGAAGTCGCAACCGCCTCGGCTAAAGCTTCACAGAGTCCACGATTTTGACTGAAATAAGAAAAACAAATTTCCCTTTACTATAAACTGGAGGTACAGGAGTTACATGTACGCGTTAATACAAAAAAGTGGATGAACAAATATGAGGGGTATGAACACAATATGTATAATTTGCACCCCCCCAAAAAAAAAAAAAAAAAATCTCTGATGCCAATTTCCCGGGCACTGTTAAAAATTCCCATAATGGTAGTTTGCAATGAAATATAAAAGGCAAAAAGAATATTTTTTCTGAAATTAAAGGATTCTATGATGATGGGTTCTTGTATAGCGTCGGTATCCAACTCAGCTGGGCACTCATGGCGCTTGCTCAAAAATAGGAAATACATGTATCTCACAAATTTCAATTCTATATCTATCATTGCAATTTACGCATTAATCATACTTTTTGTTTTAATTTTCTACATAAAGCTCAAAGAATATTAATACTTTGTGAAAATATTATTTGTAGTACTTCACAAATTTGTCTAGAAAAAAATAATTTGGTGTGAAATTACTTTTCTGTGTAATCAATCGTTTTAAGAATTTCCTACATATTTCTTTGTTGCAGGGATTTTTTTGGGGGGGTGGTTACTCCCACAATTTAAACAACCTTTTTGAAGCATAACTATGCTAAAATCAACTGATTAATATAATCATTTCTTTATAAAGAAGATGAGAACACTATCTTTATATATTGACTTTGCAGTTTATATTTTTTGGCAGTTTGGGTCTGACAAGCAGCTACAAATTGTTGGGTAATCTCAGTACCCATGCACCGAGGGCATTGCAAAATTTGGTCTAAAAAGATGTGCAAGATTTGAAATAAAAGTAAAGAGTCAGTGAAGGTCTAAAAATTTCGGGCAAAGGAATGGCAGCGGAAAATGTTAAGGAAAGGGTACGATGATTCAACAACTCTCTTCCCTCTCACTTGGCCGCTGATTAAAAGAATGAGCCTGCAAATTTGAATGATTTCAAAAGAAGTAGGGCTGCTTAATGATAATTCTGTGGATCATCATCTACACTTAAAAAGGCATTAAAAATGCTTTTGCAGCTGGATTACATGATTGTTTGCGAGTGCTTTGGTCCTGATCAAGTCAATTATAATCCATACGACTGTGTGCATGAGTGGAAATGCAATGTACGCGAGATTTCAAATACACTGAATATCATGTGATGCATTTTTATCGAACATTATCGGACATTTGATTTGAAACGATACACCTATTTTATGATAATGAATAATGTACCTGAAAACGAGAGCTGGTAGTTTATTCTGCTCATTGAGTTGAAGGATCAGCTTATCAAAATGGAGGTATGCTGCATTGTCAGAGTGCAGGCCACCTTTGGGCCTCCCCGTTTCTTTCTTCCATTCCTCAGACCATTTGCTTGTGTCATCTAGCAGAGGTTGGCGTATTTTGTGGATAACTCCTATCACCTATTACAGATTATGTGATCAAATAAAAAAGAACAGTAACAAGCCAAATACGATTATTTATAAGACTGTTTGTTATTCTCAATGAAAAGTATTGTCATGCACTGGTTTAATAACAAGGGGGTTCACGAACCAAGAGTCTCGCCTGATTTCGGAATCAATAAAATATGCAATATGATCTTTAGACCCATAGATGACCTTTGACCTTATCATCCTCAAGAACCCAAATGTGATATTACCAAAGGATTATTTGTACTGTACCAAGTGTGAAGATAACTGATGCAGAAATAAGAGCAATTTGAAGAAAAACTTGACCTTTTGACATCTAGATGACCTATGACCCCATCTTCAACACACATGTGGTATTACCCTAGGATCATTTTAGCCTAGTGTAACAAAAATTGATGAATAAATAAAGAAATGAGAAAAAGGTGAACAAAAATTTCTAAAATGGATCAAAAGTTTCACCTATGTTACAAAATCTTTTTTAAAATCCAGACTCATGACCTAAAAGAATGATATTTCTTCTTTATGTAACCAAAAACGTGAAATTTGGTCATGAGAGCAGCAATGGCCGAATAGAAAGAGGTGCTTTCATCTGCACCAAGCTCATTAACAATGGAAAAACCCTCTAGTCATGAATATCACTTGGATAAAAGAAGCTATTTTTACAGGGCTTGCCGACTGACTGTATAATGTCACACTTAGTAATATTTCAGAGAAACATGCTCCTGCTGTTTAACAGGTAGCTCTATGCCCTCAAGTACCATGGTATACCAATGGTGTGAGGATAGAAAAAGCGAAAGGGAGAAAAGCTGAAAAGCGTTGGCTAAGGACTAGGGCTGCTAATGATTGGGGATAATATAAGTCACTTCGAAATGCGACACTGCAACTTCTGAACAAAACTCGTACACAATACCACAGAGAACTCATCCTGGAAAACAAGGATAATCAAAAGAAGTTTTTTAGTGTTGTCAAGTCCATGTTGAACTTGTCAAATAAGCAACCTTCGATACCATGTACTATTGATAAACATGAATTTGTCAATCACCTAGGTAATCACTTTTAAACAAAGTCTTGGAAATCCATAAAAATATTGAAACGCATCTACATGTAATTTGTGAACTCATGAATTATCCTCCTTCTGACTCTTTGAACGAAGTACATGTAGATATTTTAAGCAATTTTAAATCTCTTTCCCAGTACGAAGTTGAAAAACTCATTGCCAGCCTCAGCAAAAAGTCATGCTCATTAGACCCTATACTCACAAAACTCCTCCTCCAATGTGTCAATGTACTCATTCCTGCGTTCACATCATTGATCAATCTCTCTCGACTGGTCACTTTCCAATAAAGTGGAAAAATGCTCTTATTTACTCCGTTATTGAAAAAACCTGGTCTTGATGCAGACTTTAAGAACTTACAACCTGTAAGCAATCTGAGATACATATCAAAGTTGGTCGAGAGTGCAGCTACCCAACAGATTATGAAAGATCTGTACTCAATCTGCATATCGACAATTCTACAGCACTGAAACTGCATGCTAAGAATAAAAAGTGATCTGTTAATTGCTATGGACTCTCATTAAGTCACCCTTTTACTTTTATTGGATCTAAGCAGTGCATTTGACACCATACACCATTCTCGCTTGCCAGAAACATTAAAGACCCATTTCGGTCTACAGGTGTAGATGGTCTTGTCTGTATGTTGATAGAGTCATACCTGGCGAATAGACATCAAAAGATAAAAATATATGTTTGCTCTTGATGATTTCCCAGTGCCCTTTGGTGTCCCACAAGGATCACGATTGGGTCCCGTGTTATTTACAGCGTACACCGTCAATCTCATTTCAAATGTTCAAACATGCTTTCCTCAGATATCATGTCACTGCTATGCTGATGACACACAGCTTTATGTATCATTCAGCCCTACGGAGCATGCTCAAGAACAAGCTGTATCACTTCTAGAATCATGTATTGACTACATGTACATGTATGTACGTGGATGGATGCTCAAGAATACATGTAGTCTCATGCTAAATGATGGTAAAACTGAATTGATGATAGTTGGCACAGCGAAGCAAACATCCAAACTTGTCTTAAATGGTGTTTCTGTTGAAGACTCTGTGATACAACCATCTGTTATTGCTAGGAATCTTGGTGTACAGATTGATAGAGTTGAATATGAAAGATCATATAAACTACTGTTTGTAGATCGGCATATTACATACATGGTCTATAACATTTGTTGTATTCGAAAATATTTAGATAAGGATGTTACAAAAGAGATTGTTCATGCATGCATCATTAGCAATTTGGAATACTGTAATAGACTACTGTATGGGATCCCTGACTCTCAATTATTGAAATTGCAGAGGGTGCAAAACTCCAGTGCAAGTCTTATATTTGGTTGTACGAAATATACACGCATCACACCAATACTAAGAAACCTACATTGGTTGCCAATACAGCAGAGAATAGCATTCAAAATCTTACTAATTGTATACAAAGCACTTCTTGTTCAAGCTCCTGGCTACATTACAGAATTATTGTGGTATAAAAGCAGTAGTCATGGTCGCAATTTACGCAGTTAAACGCATCCTCTGCTTTTACAGATTCCATCCTTCAAAACAAAAGTAACGCTAGGTTATCAAATGTCATGTGTTTTGTGATTGCGGCCTCAGTCAAGTACGGCTATACTCTATAAAGAGGACTGTACTCAACGGAAGAAGCAGAAGAAAATTAAAATCTCCAAAGATGAATAATTTCCCTGTGAAGAGAGAGTATCTGTCTAACAGTGCCGGCAGTTCCTGGAAAAAAAATCAGTCAGGGTAGCACTGTTGTTCTTTGAAAGCGGTGGCTGTTAAACAGTAACAACTTTGATCATAGCAGCACCTTGGGTAAGATCAGTTTCAAGGAACTCAAAAGAGTTTGTTGCAAAGTGGTTTTGCAGACTTTCACACAGGCAAGATTTGTAGAGAATGCCTACACCTCCAACCCTGCGATGCTTTCTGGGGACATGTAGCAGTCTGTAACCAGGAGTTATTCTAGAAGCACTCGCAGGCTCATTATGCTTAAACCAGGTTTCAGTTAGGGCTAATATATCAATATCATGATCTTTAATGTGATTATGAACTACATGAATGCATTTCACATACCTTCTCATCCTGTTCTTGCTTTTTAGTCCATCGCATGAACTCAGCCAAAAGTTTTCTCTCGTATTTACGAGCATCTTGCTTCTCCAAGACAGGAATGTCTTGGAAATATACATCTGGATCCAGTGCCTAATTAGGAAACGAGGAGTATGATGCTTGGTATTCAATTTCAAAATTTCAACATTTATGCCTCAACCAATGCCAGCCCAGAGTCCGATCAGATGATCATCTCTCTAATTTGCAAACATAAACCAAGTTGATCCCACAGAAAGCTCTTTGGTTGTCAGGAGGTCAAGTATGGAACAAACCATCTGACCGACAACCGCCTTTCCCCCTCAAAAAAAAAATGCAATCGCTTACAGTGGGCAGAAGTATATTAGAATTGGAATAAACACATACAAATCTAGTTTTTAACACAAAGTCATCATGCAGAATCTATTAACAATTTGTGCAATCAACCACACTGTCAGCAGGCTACAATAGTGGAGGTCATGCATGTATATTTTGTTTCATTTCAAATTGATTACATATTAAGTAACATTTGAAGAGTATGATCTATACGAACAATTTTCATCAAAATGGCCGTCATGTTTTTTTTTTTTAAGTCATGAGATGTTATGCAAAAAAAAAGGATCTCAAACTTGCGGCCATCATGTTTTTTATATGTTTTATCCTCGTGCTTCACACTCGAACCAATTTCTTTCCTATAGACCCTTACCTTCAATTTAGTACATGTACCAATATCAACATTTTTGCATTAATTTGAATGGCTGGGAGCCTTAACACCAAACTATCATGTCTTCTATACATGAACATGTACTGTACATTGAAATCCCTCAGATATGATTGTTTCTGTACCTTGAGTTGTTGACATTCCGGGTATACCTCAAGCATGGCATCGTAGAGGATAACAGTCTCTCTGGGTGACAGACTCAAGTCTGCTGGTAGTCCATGAGATTTCAGCTGTATCAACAAATAAGGTTGGTGTTTCATAAAGTTGTTGGTAAGTTAAGAGCAACTTCACGAATAACTTTATGAGCGACTTTACGAATGACTGCAATCTTCACACAAAATAATGCATTGCACGTAATCAAATGGGAATCTCAGCAATCTACAAGGTGGCAATGGGCAGGTCTCTCAATACATGTACCTTTTGCCATTGTTAACAACCATATCGACCTTATTGACCAATCAGGGGACTTTATTCTTGAATAGAGGTTTATAAAATGTTATATTCAACGTCTATTCATAAATGTTACATTCTTACCTTTTTCAGATCCAGAACACCCACTGGATGCATTGCTACAAATTGTGATGTGTCCAAGAGAGTGTGATCTTTTGGCATAATCACATCATCTGGTTTACGAGGGTAAGGCAAGTAGACATATTTCTCCAGATCAGAATGGCGTTCCTTCCATACAACTGTCAAAAAATAAAAAATTCCTTTTGAGCTCAAATTACAAGGGTACATGTATGCCCTTGATATGATTTTTTAAGTGGTGCATGCTAAACTGGGCCCCGTCTTACAAAAAGTTACGATTTATCCAATCAATCAAAGCAGTATGGACAGCCAGCAAAATGTCAACATATGCACGTTTGTTAATAATATATTCTAACCACGATGCATATTCATGCATTTATTGTTTTCTTGAAAATTCACTGTGCTTCTCTTTGTTTACAAAGGACATTGTGCCAATTTCCTATAGAAACAATTATGACAGTGATGGATTTCCATAGATTTACGATTCATTGGATCAATCGTAACATTTTGTGAGACGGGGCCCTGGTTTTCAAATGAAACTAATCAAACTTTACAAGTGCACTGCACAAATTCCACTCAGTCAAAATGAACAGTATTTACACAGGCTAGCTTCAATAATCTTAATTAAGCGCATGTCAATAATTAAGAGATTGGTTCAATCACAGAAAGGCTACATGTATAGCCCCTCTCATCAATTTGTTTCAGAATCTGAAGTCACAAAATGGCAAAAGGACCAATGAAAATGAGATGGATTAATCATACATGTACTTCCCAGTTTATTACACATGTCTTTCACGGGCATGTTTTAGTGATTGGCTTAATCATAAAGAAGCTACAGGAAATTAACATCAAAATTTCAAATGACTTGAATATCACACAGCCACACAAAAACCCCCAAGAGGATGTCACAGTAAGTTTGGAATAATCTGAACATGGTGTTTGTCCGTTTGTACCTCACTCAGCCACACATAGATAAACGTCCCGTTAAGATAATCCCCCACTTACCGTAACATCCTCCAGCGATCTGTGGAAGGATATGTGTTAGTCCAGGTCATGTACAATATTTATTTTACCTTATTGTAGCTTTTTTTATCAGGCCAATTACTAAAAAATGCCTGTGAAGTTTATACATATTTATTTATAAACAAAAATATAATGAGAAAATGCTGGTCTTCAAACACTTTAAAAATGACATTATTTTTTTTAGAAAAAGTAGAGCGAGCAATCGCAGTAAAACAAGGCAAACTTTCAGTTCACTTTGATAAATGGAATTTATTAAACAAGTATAAAGATATTCTTGCTGAATTGTTTCACAATTTTTGTTTTTTTTTACTCATTTATTAGTATATTGCTGCTATTATTTATGTATATTGTGATTTGATTTTGAAGCAATAAAATCTATAATAATAAAAAAATGCCTGTGAAGGACATACATGTACATGTGAAAAACTTGGAAGTTTGTTTATTCCCATCTCATTTTCATTGGTCTTTCTTTTGCCATTTTGTGACTTTGGATTCTGAAACCGATTGATGTGATGGGCTATATAGCCTCTCTGTGACTGAACCAATCTCTCAATTATTGACACATGCTTTAGTTAAGATTATACATGTAAGTGTTACAGCCCTTTCAGTAAGATCTCAGGAGGGCAAGGCAATTTTTTGAGGGCACTCTAAAAATTGCCTTTGATTGCTTTTTTTAAATGAAGGGCATCAAGGCAACTTTGCAAATTCTTAAGGGCACCAAGGCAGTTTTTAAAATTCAGAAGGGCACTATAAAGGCAATTTACTGATTGTATACTGACATGTGACTTTTTATGTTCAAAAGAAGATAATAAAGTAGTTTATCTTATAATGATAACAAATGTACATAAAAATACAAAGATACATTTATCATTAACCTGTCAGCATGATTAATAAGAAGGAAAAAAATAAGAAAAATCAACATGGATCTAATATAGATTATGGATCATTGTACACAACTAGAATGTTACTGAAGCCCACTTTTCATTTTTTGAAAATAAATCTGTTTTTATCATTACAAAGATGAATTTGTTAGAAAAAATCAATTAAAATATTTTGAAATAAAATTTAATAATTTTAACAACCTCTTGTTTATTTGGAAGCTTTAATTTGATTTTTTTAAATTCCATCAATAATACAGTGTCGAGATCGAGCCTAGACATTGGATGGTTATCGTACAGTACATGTACATGTGCGATACTTGGGCTTGGGGTTCAACTCAAAACATTACAATGTCATCTCCGTTAATGTGCACACCTCGATCGAAAGTTATTAACGTGGCTTGATTTCCAAAATGATCCACGTGTGCATGCTATTTGCGCTAGTGAATCTTACCCCGGCCGAGTTTCCATGGCGATTTATGTGGATTATGGATATATACGGAAATCCAATTTAGGATTCGATAGCGCGACCAATGGATTTTCATATTTTTAACAGAGCCGCCTGCACGAACCAGCGCGGATGGGCAGTGGGGAGTGTTTACGTCTGCTACATGTAAGTATCAAATCGTATGGTAATTTGGTCATGTCATGACTTCAGTTCGATTTAGTTAGATCTATTTGCAATTGTGAGAATTCAGTTTTGGAGTTTTGGAGAGCTTGAGAATGAGAGGGCACCGACGGGGATTTGATAAAAGGGCACAGCAATGGACCGCCGTCAGTGAAGGGGACAATTTAAGGGCAGTGCGGCAACTGCTAGGGGCACCAACGGCAATCGCCGTCGGTGACTGCGAGGGATGAAGGGTTATACATGTACATGTACTGTTTCTTTTAGACTGAGTGGAATTTGTACAGTGCCCTTGTTTTTTAATTTGGCATTAGAATGTTTACTCTGATAGGGCTCTCCAGTATTCAAGAGATTCCTTGCTATCGATTACCCTTTGCTCAACCAGGGTGGAGAGAGGCAAATTTAAAGGTAAATGCTAGTTTTGGTAACGATATCAAAATGAGTTCGTACAGAATCCAATGAAATGACCACCAAAGTGTCTGTTTGTATAAATAAAACGCATGTGCCAAAGGATTCTGGAAGAAATTGTGTAATTTCTGAGAAATCAGCAAATAAGCACAGGATTCGGGTAGAGCGTCGGGCCTGACGCTCAAAGCAATAATTATACACTGTCCCACGTGCGCTTATCTGTGTTGGGGAAGTTCAGTCTGAACATTATTCAGCGTAGATTTCAAGATTTCACAAAGTTCAGTTTATGTAACTGTACCAGATCTAGATCCTCGATGACAATTAAGCCTGGTTTTACAGACTTTCTCATGAAATCAGTGTTTACTGCAACTACTGGAATTTCTCTTTAAATAAACGACTTGCTAGAGGATGCAAGGGCTCATTCACATTATTCAGCAAATTCCCAGATAAGACTGTTTTAGCTTCTTACACTGTACATGTAGCAAGAGAAGTCATGGCCTACAACTGTAATGGCTATGGCCTGCAAAATTGTGAAGGACATGCAAAAGAGAATCGACACTAAATGTATATGCAAATGATAGTACTATATGTACCTACATGTACAGCTTAACCCTAATATCTGAAACTTAAAAAAAAAACATTTCTCAATTCTTCTTAATTTTTTTTCAAAATTTTGAACTTTACAAAGAGGATTTGGTACAGTACAAGCTATTATTATCATTATTATTGTTATCACTATTATTATATTATCATTATTATTATATTATATTATTATTACCATTATCATAATTATTATTTTCAGAACTTTCAAAATTTCTACATATATTCTGGAGGCACTCTTTCCTGATACTAACCCAGTTCAACCTTGTATTTGTTGTCTACCTTCAGACCTGGTTGTTTCTTGTTTTTCTTCTTTGAACCTTGCTGCTGTTGTTTCAGTATTTCTTCTGCCTGAAGACGCTTGAAGTCTTGACTAGCTTGCAACCAGCTGATGAGGCAAAATTCAGTACAGCATTTATTGGGTAAAAAAGAAAATACTTTCTTCTGTAAGGTCAAATTTGTCAATTAATGATCTTGTACACTGTTGAATTATCATAGTTCAGGGCATTTAAAATTATTGGAATTGGCAGCATTTAAAATATAGCACTTAATAAGTAGTGTTTCTAAAAGCATTGCATACTAGCTACATGCACATGTATTACTCAGCTTTAGAATGGCTTCCCTGATCAAGTGCTCAAACATTCAAGGAATTCCTTCCTTTTATGAAGCCATCTATTACACCAGGGCTCCGTAACACAAAGGTTTGCAATCAATCGCTAAACACCAAAGACCAATCAAGATCATCGTTGCATGTGCACTCTGTTTAAAATACTGACCGGGAACCAATCAGTGTGGTTCTTTCATATTTGCAATTCATCGCAAGCCATTGTGTTACGGAGTCCTAGATAGATAGTGAAAAACAAACAATAAAAGTGGTCCGGTTAAATTTACACACCAGACCTTGTGGTTACAGCTGCTCCTCTGTCGTATCTTCCTTTGTACTCAGTCTGTGCCATTTTGCTGCATTCACTCACAAGATGAGTTACCGTTTCATCTTTGTCATGACACATTCTACATGAGGGAGATGTCTGCTCCTTTTCAACTTTGGCTCTTCGGTAATTTGTTCTAATTGCTTGGTCCTGAGCAGCAACTAGCATACTTTCTGTCTCCTTCTTTAAACTTCCTTGTTTCAGCCACTGCCAACTCTCTGGTCCAGCAAACTCATTATCATTATTATTATTAGTAGTAGTAGTAGTAGTAGTAGTAGTAGTATTGTTGTCATTATTACTAATGTTATAACTATTATGAGTATAACTACATGTATTAGTAGTAGGTAGCAGTAGTAGTATTATAAACTATAATGAGCAAAGAGCTTTATATTTTTGTTTCATAGGAATGTGCGGATGTTGTGCTTCAACTTTTAACAATATCAAATTGTTAATATATGTTGGTACACAATTTCCTCCATAATATTTCATGGTTTTTGTACAAAAAAAATATGGCCCTTGGAACAGTTTATACATCAAACCCAACTAGATCAGGCACACAATAGCCTAATACATGCAAAGAATTCTTACCCTCGTATGTCTTCCGGGCTGCGGATAGTGGCAGAGAGGGCCAGAAATGGGCATTTAATAGTGACAAGTAAATGCTCCCACACCTCTGCTCCTATTTCACCTCCAAGGCAGTGAACCTAGTAGCAAGGGTGTAGAAATACATCGAATGGTGAGGATCATAAATGGCAGCTTACCTTGTTGTAAACATACACAGAACATGAAGATTACAAGACAAAAGAATTTAGGGCACAATATCATACCTGCCAATTTTGGCAAGCCCATCAACAGGGACAAAGGGTTACATAAAAAAATATGGACATTGCTAACTGTCCTTCACAACCCTATGGATTAATTTTCAATATCAATGGGTAAAAATTGTTTGTTTTTGATTCCCTGAAATAGGGGCCATGGCAATGAAATACATGTAGAGAAAGTTGGCAAGCAAGAATTTTAAAGTATGATATAAATGAAGCTAAATGTACTCATCATTTTTATGACCAACATAGATGAATGACAGGGAGGCATCTTTTTTACATTCATCAGAAGGATTCAGTTCTGTACTGATCCTGCAATTCCAGAATTCATGAGAGGTTCAGGAGAAACCACGAAAACGTTCTTTCACCACTAATCTCCATGTTTGATGATACACAAGACAATGGTATTACAAATAAACTAAGACTTGGTTGACACTAAATGCACGCTTCGCGCATGGGCACGCACTCACATGTGGGCCAATGCGCAAACTATGCATGCCAGCTTGCGGATGGGTGCGTGGCAGTAGTGCCTGCCAAAATTTTCAACATGTTGAAAACTTTGGCACGTATTACAAACTTGTGAACTATGCGCAACCTAGTCGCGGCACTGTGTACCACGGCATGGCATCGAAATGAAAATTTTGTGGCGCAAAAAATAATAGGCACATCCCCCGGGGTAGTGGCACGCAGTTCACGACAGGCATAATTTGCAAATAGGCTAAGCATAATTCATGCATACATGTAGTTCACAAATATGTGCAAAATTGTGAGTGCAGACCACGTGATCAGTGTAAGTCGTCCTAATCATTAAAAATAGAGGGTGTCAACACCAGAACGTTGGAATATTCATATTTGCGCTAGATACATGTACGTCACAGAATAGGGTTTTGAGAATATTTGCTGAAAGCATGTCGGGACAGTGTGTGAACTATGCGCAAACTATGAGCAAACATGTCGTCATCAATGCGGGGCAATGCATGAACTGATATAGCCAAGTCGTGCCACAAAGTGTCCCGCACTGGAACACATCAATGCGGGGCAATGCGGGCACCACAATGCGTGCAAGTGTCAACCGGGCAATACTTACCTCGTCAAAGATGACATACTTGATCTTCTTTGACCATTCTTGACGACAGGGAGAAAGCAGTAAAATTTCCAAACACTGTGGGACAGTCACCAAGATCTACAAAAAAAGAAATTTATAGCACATTTAGTATTCAATTACAATCTGTTGGGCGAGGGCTGCACGATATGACAATAGCTCGCAGTTACTTCATGGACAATTCTGGTCAAATGACCTTTCATTTCTTTCATCATGATAGGCGGATTTCAAAGCAAGATATTACATAAGCATGCCTTACATAGCAGGATAAAGAAATTGAATAAACCTGGTGAGTAGAATGGCACATCAGTGAGCACTCTATGAAGGTATTTGTTGAATTTCCGCTTTAAATGCATATTATAGCATGTTGTACAATATACTTGGCAAAATGTGAAATACCAGTCATTCGTGGACGCATTGTTGTTTTTTGTAAATGTGAATGAAAAACAAAATTCAAAAGAATGTGGGAATAATCAAGACATCAAAGTTGGTGCTCATCTCATTAAATTCTAAAGCACCATATCACTTTAGTACCAATGACCTTCCTCTGATCATGCACAGAATCTTCTGATCATGCGTAGAGTGGAACTACGAACTGGCTTATAATATTGAAATATTAGAACATTGAAACTCTGATGTCTGTCGATGTTTTAATGTGTTCACGACTAGAAATACAATGTATGCAAATAAAGTAAAACATTCCCTTGACCCAAATCTGACACCAAAATCTAAAGAAAAAATAGCTAGTGCAACATTTAATTACCATCTTTTGGACAGGGATATTTTCTTCTAAAAGAAAATGTACCAGCTCAGATTATGAGTTATAATTGCATGTACCTGACAAGTGATAGCGTTACGTCGGAAGTCCCTTGAAAACACTCCACTAACGTGCATCCCAGGAGGCAGGTTTTTTTGGAAGCGTGCATACACTGTCGCAACCACTTGATTCATTAGAGCCTGTCGGTCATAAAAAGAATAATTATTACATATACAAGCCACTGTCTCAATAGAAATAATGTATCGATAACCCTTCCAAAACTTTGCATCATGTCATATTGTAAAGTATGTTACCTGTCCTGTGTACCTTTACACTGCTCATATCAATGGTGAAAACAGGAGAGCCATTTTGCTACAACATCAATATAAATATCTGTATATTATTCAGACATACATTCTAGCATTTCCCTGTACGTCCCTGTGCACCTGTGTGCATCTTAAGTACTCAACCCCATCTTGAAGTTTTTCCCAGTATTTCCAAACTGAATTTCCCCGGCAAATTGCCAACCCTGGACAAAACGATTCATTACCACTTCCCGATTACCTTGGTGGGAGAGACGTAGACGACGATTCCATCATCACTTTGACTCAGTACCTTCTCCATACAGTAATATGATGCATAGGTCTTTCCTGATGAGGTTGGCGCTACGATCAGAGCAGATGCGTTCCTGTCTACGACGTCAAGAAGTTCACGCTAAAACATAAAGGGGAAAGAGCATCCATCTTTATGAATTAAAGGAGAATGAAACCCTTGAAACCAGCTGAATCCATACCAAAGAGAAAAATCAAAGAAACATATTGCTGAAAGTTTGAGGAAGATTGAATGAATAATAAGAAAGTTATGAGCATTTGAATATTGAGATCACTAATGCCATGTAGATCCTCCCATTGGCAATGAGACCAAGATCTGTGATGTCACACACGTACAACTCCCTCATTACTTTAGTACTTATTTCACTTATATTCTCACTTTTATAGAGTCTATCACAAGGTGAGGTGTTCACTTTATATATGGGAGGACAATTACAGAGGTTTCACAACATTATATCATTGATGAATCGTTTGTCATATGATTAGAATGAGCAAAAGGAGATGTTTTGGGGAATATTTTCAGTGTCCAAAAGGGGAGAGTTGTTCATCTGTGACATCATAGATCTTGGTCGCATTGCCAATGGGAGGATCTCCATAGCATTAGTGATCTCGACATTCAAATGCTCATAACTCTTCTATTGCTAGTCCTATTTTACTCAAACTTTTGTTGATCTTATTCTTTGATTTTTCTGCTTTCACAAAAGCTAACTTGCTCCAAGAGTTTCATTCTCCTTTAAAAAAAAAGAGCATTTTATAGGAAGCATCTTTGGTTGATAGTTCAAGCATTGTATTGTAACCTTACATTTGTCAACCAAATCTGTGGTCAAATTGGATGGTGCAAACCACTGATGGTACAGTACCGATGGATCAAAATGGCCTGGGAGGGGGGGGGAATCCGCCCCCCTTTACACTTTTCACAATAAATCAGCCATGCGAAATTTTTCAACTGCTCCGCTCGCTGACTTTTTACTTTCAAATCTCGCGCAACTTCTGAGACCAAAT